>NC_056741.1:593913654-594266154 GCF_019279795.1 Protopterus annectens
GTCTCCACTAGCAATAGTCCTGATTTCCACTGGTCTTTAAAGGCAGACTTTTTGGACTGCCATCAGTTCTTTTCAGATGATGTGCTTGCATTCAGAGTTCATTCTGCTCAGAGTCTAAGTCATTGTGGTAGGCCCACAGGCTCTGAGGCAACTGTGGACAGTTTGGTTCTGAAGGGAAGCCCTGGGTTGAGGGAGCAAGCTGGGCCCACAAGGCAAACTCCCTCCTGAGACAAGCTTTACCCTGAAGTTGAGAGAGTGAGAATGCTGACATCACACATTTCTGAGGTACCACTGCAGCTTCCTCATATGTAGTAGTGTGGCCAGGGGGATCATGAAGATGCAAGAGGCTATGCAACCCAAGGCTCTGAGGGACACACTGGTTGTGAAGCTGTCCCTGAGGCTTTTTTTGGAAGTACACAGCTAAAAATGTAACGTCCGGAAGGAAATCTTTCTAAAGTGAGGAGTCCAGAAAAGCTCCCAGAAACACAATCCTTTTTGTGGTGATAGTTTGTAACTTCTGGGTATTGATGGTGAACCCCAGAGAAGTCAGGACCTCTTGAGTGCGAAGTAGATTCGCTTTGAGTTTTTTTTTTTAGACCGGTTGCCTGAATGAGGCAGTTGTCTAAGTAGGAGTAAATCTGAATGCCCTTTGACCTTCAGCAAGCTATCACTGGGACTAGGCATTTTTGAAAACCCTGGGTGCAGCAGAAAAATCAAAGGGCAGAGCACAGAAGTGATAGTGATTCAGTCCTGTGAGGTTTTTCTATGGGGATCTGGAAGTATGCATCCTTTAGATCTAAGCTTACCATGTAAGGATTGGGTGAGATCACGGGCAGCAATTTTGTAAAGGTTAGCATTTTGAATTTTGATAGCTGCAAGAATCTGTCGAGCCTTGACAGGTCTAGAATTGGCATCCAGGTACCCTCTCTTTTCTTAGGCCTAGGAAAAGTTTTGAATAAGATCCTTTTCCTTTTAATGTTTGGTACTGGTTCCACCAAACCATGGGTGCAAAGAAGCTGCATTTTATTTAAGGCTTCTGTTTCTGGAAACATCTGGGAAACCTGATCAAATTAAAGGCTGTCTGAAGGGGAGTTTGTAACCCCTTTATATGATTTTCAGTACCCAATAATCCCTGGTAGTGAGAGCCCAATCATTTAAGGACAGCTGTCCTCCTAGCCAGAAGGGGGGTAAGGAGGAAGAAGTGAGACCAGACAAAGGGAAAAAAGTGTCATAGAAGAGTCATGCTTGCTCCCTGCTGAGTCACTACTGGCAGGATCTCAAGTCTGCTGGAATCTGCTTGTCATGGTCTGAGACTGGTGCTACCTTTGACCCATTTCCCTATAAAGAATCTTATGTCTCGGCTTAGACGGGGAAGGCAGGAAAGGACCAGCGTTTAGAAGGCTAATTCCAATGGAGGCAAAAGAGGTTGAACCTGAAGAAAGCCCTTGACCATCTGCACAGACATGCCCTTCTCAAGTACAGTTTTTATTGTTCAGAGAAAAACTGCTCCCACAGCCAGGCAACTCTTCTAATGATGGATCCTGTAAGCTGTTGCCCTGCTGGAAACTTCCAGAGCATTAAGGCCCCAGTGCAAGGAGTGCTTGGCTACTTCACAGCAAGACTCAAGTCCAGCAGTTCCTTGGTGAAGGCCTTATTTTCAACCACCATCAGTTTTTGCTTCATCTGATCTGAAACAGTTTATTGAATCTTCACCATATTAAACTGGCAATTCAAAGCCCTTATGACCAGAGTAGCAGAGGTGGAGACCTTCTTTCTAAACCTGTCCAAGGCTCTGTTTTGTCAGTTAGCAGGGAATTGTTGGATGTACTAGCTTTAGCTCTCTAAGGAAAACAGTCACCATTTCAGGACCTGCAACAGTGTTCTTGAAAAGGTGTCTTTGGGAATCCAAAACCCTATAAAACTTGTCAGGTTTCTGAGGGGCAGGGTGAGGGCATCTCACTGTAAGAAGAATCCAGCAAGAGATCATCCACCACCTCTAAGACTGCATGAATGCCAAAAGGTTTATGCAAAGGGAGTTTTAGAAATTCCCTAGTCCAATTCTTTGACTGCAGATAGTCATGAGCTTCCGTTCTCAGAGTATATGTAGTGTCTCACCAAAAGAAATGCTCTCAAGAAGGAGAGGCTGAGGCACGGTTCTCATCGGAATCTGAATCTCCAGAGGAACCAATAGACGTACCTTCCTCAAAGGTGGATTTGTCATCATCCTCAGAATGAAAGAATCAAAGGACTCTTGAGGGAGATATCCCATTTTCTTTTACCAGGAAAAGATTCAAGGGCACACCTGGGAGAGAAAGGCATCTGGATCAGACTATGGTGATCAAATCCTCAGAAACCCCAATGAGTGCCCTGCTGATAGGCCTCTGTTTGGGACTGGGAGCTAGTAGGCCTTGGCTAGGGCAAGTTGGATGCAGCCTTTTCATGTGAAGCCTTAGGCTTAGGCCCAAGGGTGACTTCCACTCTAAGGTCAGTATGCAGGTGGGCAGCTGAATCAGATTGAACCACTCAGGTCACCAGGAGGAAGGTGAACCAAGGCTATCTTCTGATGACGAAAAACTCTGTACATCTCTTCATCAGTTAGAGAGTGGTCAACGGAAGCTCAAACCAGCAAAGTGGCTCCAGACTCAATCGGTGATCCAAGTCCTTCAGCTTGTGAGTAAACAGAGGAAACCAGTGGCGTACTGGATTCCAAACGGGTCTTGATAGAGGCCTGTGCCACAACCTCAGTCGTCTGAAGGGACTGCAAAGGTGTCTCATCTTCTTCGACGATAACGAACCTAAGGTGGATGGTGAACAAGCGTACCCCAAGTCTTAGGTGCTTTGCCTTCTTATACTTAGGGAGATCAACCTCAGCCCGACCGGTAGATGACATAATACACAAAGTCCTGCTGAGTCGTTAAAATCTCAACCCAAAGCTTAATAGTTCTACTATTAAAGCGAGCACAGAACTGGCAGGTGAGTCATGTTTAAGGCCCAAACACGTTACACAAAAGGAGTGAAAATTCTGTTGTGGTATCTGTTTGCCACAGAAGAAGCAGTTATTAACTTTCCCAGACGTTAATTAAAAAACACATGGAAACATCCAACAGGGTACTTTGCTTTAGATGCCTTCTTTCTCTAGTGCAGACTGCCTGACACACTGACTAGCACACTGCTTCAGGCTCCGACTGCAAGAACGAACTGAGGTTATGGCACCGGCCGACTCCCTTTACAGCCACACCTCTTGACATTAGTCAGGGTGTCTGCAGGCCTCAGAAGAAGATGATGATTTTCTGGTAGTCAGGTTGGCCAAGGGCTTCCACGGCAGGAAATCTCCTCAGTTATGACTGGAACAGTGAAACACAAAGGCCATCCAATGTTGCCTGGGCTAAAGGAAAGTCATTATCACAATATCTGAAGAGTACTTCCAGACCTTTACAACAACCAGGACATCAGTGGAAAGGCATGCAAATACATTTCCAACCATGGGAATGAGAAGGTATTGGTCTTATAACCCTGTTTGCAAGGAATCCTGAAGCAGAAATTCTTCAGTTGTCAGTTAAGAGAGGAGGCAAACAGATCTACATGAGTTGACCCAACAACTGGATCAATTCATTAGACACACCACGGTAAAGTTTCCATTCATAAGGGTCTGCCTGGTCCTGTTAAGTTTGTCTGCTAAAAGGTTTTGCCTGACAGCATATACAAAGCTTGAAGAGAGAAACTAAGCTCAGCTGTTACCTCCAAGCCCAAAACTACAAGTCTTTAAAGGAGGTAAGGTGTAGTATCTTCCGTTTATGCAGCACAACACTGCACTGCTGTCTGTGAAAACATGCAAGGATCCTGTGGGACGAAAGATGACTTTCAAAGAATTTAACAGTGCCATCTCTCTCCGACATGTGTTTCTATCTGTCAAGTTTGTTCCACAGACCTTGGACTTTAACACCTTTGGAAACCAAACTCTATGCTAGGTCTGAAGCAACTGTTGTTTAAGACTGGAGAGGAGAAAGGAGGAGACTTGAAACGCAAATAATCTTGTTTACCAACATAACCTCCCTTCTTAACCCCCCCCCCCCCAAAATAGGGATCTGAAAAAAATAAAGGGTAAAGATTCTGAATCCAGAATGACCTGAGATAATTCTGGATCTTTCTCATGTGAAGTCAGACCAGGGGAACCATGGGTGTCATGTACCGCAGAATCCTGAAAAAAATTTCCGGGCAGACAGCTGGTGGTAACTGCAAAATTAAAGGAGAACGTTAGAACTGTTCTACTTTGGAGAAAGAAAAACTCTTCCCAAGGCAGAATCTAATACATCTCACAAAAGCAATTATCTGAGAATGAATTAAAGAAGTCTTCAGTACATTCACTTGTAAAACTAGAATGAGTAGAAGATTCTTAACACTTACTCAGGAATCTGGACAAATGGGAAAAATTGGAGTCTGCAAATATAAGATCACCATCCAAATATGGAAAAATGTGAAAGCCTTAAAGCCCGCAATAAGCAATTACTGGAGACATACTGAATACCCTTGGCATGGTAGATAGTCCAAAGGGTGACACATAATGGATACAGAAAATCTTAAGAAACATCTGAACCGTTTGCCCACAGGAATGTGATAAGCTAATAAAAGGGTCAAGGGAGGAAACCAGTGCTGAAGGGTACCATTTTGAACTTTGGGACCTTGATATGTATTAAGTTTAGGCTAGAACAGAGGTCAGAATCTAGGACTATTCATCTACAACAAAAACTGATCAAGCACCTCCATGCTCCTATGTTGACCTTGCAATATGAAAAGTACTACAAAATCCTTTATTTAGTTTAGCTCTACCTTATCCATTTTAATATTCTACTCCTCGCAACTTTGAGCATAACATTATATTCTCATGTACTCCCTTCTTCAGCTTTTAACCTTGTATACCAGTCCTTGTTAATATTCTACAAATCATTTAATTTGCCCATTCACAGTTTTCAATACCAACACCAGCTCTCCAAAAGTATACAAACACTGAGAGGATTTCCTTTAATATTAGAACACCCATACTTGTAACTTAAGAGTGCAGAAGAAATTGTTCTGTAACTGTGGAGCTTTTCCCCTCAGGTATCCACCGAAAAGAGTCTATAGACACAACAACATGGTAAACAAAACACAAATTCATAAAAAAAATCTGTAGCTCAGTCTTTTAACAGAATAGTTGTACTGAAAACATACTTAACTTCTACAATGAATCAAAACCCATCACTGAAACCAGAGTGATTCCAGCCTCCTGTATGAAATCAGGCAATTAACAAGTTTGTGCCATTATTCCATGTACCCTGCTATTCTTTAATTTGCCGATGTTTCTATATAAATTGTGGCACTTGGTCAGTGAAGTGGCACAATGTATTTTCCAGCTTGCCTCACCTTTCTTCTTTTAGGCAGTTTTTTTTTAAATAAAAAGATTAGTAAACTTTATTAAACAATGGTCCAAAGAATTTAGTTTTAACAGCTGTGACGTTACAATAGAATAATGTGAGATACATCAAGAGACTTCAAAGGGGCACCTTCAGTCATGTGCCATGGCGTGCCCATTAAAGTCAACTGACGCAACAGATGCTTTGCCTATATCACTGAGGTTAAAAACTCAAGTAAATTAAAGTAAGTAAAGTAAGTAAAGTAGGGTTACATTAGCAAAAAAAGAAAAATGCACAGTTTCCATTACTGTGCAGTACACACTAATTTTAACAGTTTTCATTCACTTCAGTATTACATAAATGACTCTGTTCTTACCTTCTCTTAAATCATTTCACCTCATAAGTATGCAATATTCTGCATGGATTATTCCTACAAATTCCACTTATTTTTATGAAATTTGCTTTTTTTTTTTTTTTTTATTTTTTAAAAGGTCAACCTTCCCCCCCTTTTTTTTTCCCTTTTAGTTACATTACAATATTCAAAAACTGTCAAACAGTTGGCACAGACTTTGATTTCCATTTCTCGTATCTTGTTCTTTGGCAGTCACAAACATTAAACTTTGTAAGGTCTTACTATGTCTATGCAATTCGGACCCTATTATCATGGATAAAAAGAAAATTTCCTTAGCAGTTCCTCCTAAAGTCTGTTATAGTATACTGTAAGGAATTTTTTAGTTCTGTCAACTCGTAGCATTCTCAACAAACATGTTCCTTATTACCCTCTCTTCCCTTTGGTATCCGTCAGAGGAAAAACCCTCTGAAGTCTACTTTGAATAAATATACCTAGGCTAACACAGACAGGCATAAATACTACACCTTTATCAGCTCTGCAGCACACACAAACCCTCTACAGAATTCCTCCCATTGCTCCTTTGTAAATTGCTCTTCTCTTTTCCTCATATGTTCTAACCTCCTCAGAGTCTTACAATTATAATCCAATATTTTATATCCCTTGCTAACTATCCCTTTTTTAAACAAAATCAACTGTTTCAGAGTGAAATAAAACTCATCACACAAGCACGCATATGCTGTTGCAGGACAGGTTATTGAATGTTTCGTTGACAGGTGCGTAAACATTCACATGTCAAAGTCATCGTTAGTTGAATAGTGCTATAATGAAATCTGTTTTGATCAACTACAGCACTTTCTGTTAGCTGCTTCATCTCAGTTGTGCAGCTATGAAATTAGCATATGCAAGCAAAGGAGTGTACCCCACAATGAGGGGATGTGTTGGAGGGTGAAGCCCACCCCCCATGTAAATCATATTTTGCCACGTTTTATTGTACCTGTTGGTACTGATTGGGGATGGTGTTTTATTGTCAATGACTACACAAGGAAGCAGTTGGTTTTCCTTTTACAAAGCAATGACTTTTGCAGTTTTTTTCAACACCTTTACTGAATTATCATTTGTGACATAGGCAAATTTACATTTATACAAAAGTAATCAAATTAATAAACAGTGGCGTACGAAAAACATGCGTGAATGGGCGTGCCTTCGTTGAAGGTTGGGCGTCGGGCTGGCACCTCAGCACTGTAAAAATCTACTGCCAATCATTAGCAGACCGGACGGTTCTGCTGTGGCGACCCCTAACTGGGAAAAGACGAAATAACAGCAGCATACTTCACATACATTGCTATACATCATATAACCTAAGCAACATTACATAAATTAATCAATTTCTTTTCCCTTTTTTTAAACAAACACCTTTATTAAACCATCACTTAAACATGAGCAATCACACATTTATATAAATGAAAATAAATCACAGCGACACAATCCTAGTTGCAAGCAAGTTACATGACAAACCATATTGACACACTCCCAGTTGCAAACATTATACACCACTTGCAGCCTACCCTAACATTTTCAGTCAAACATTACATACATGTATATGTGGTTTACTATCAAAATACCAAAGGCCAACCATGACTATTCACATCCCCACACCGGAACGATGGAAACAGTCAAGCTGCTCAGAATGTTGATCAGTTCTGAAGGCAACAATTGGCATTCGACAGTTAATACACAGCTTTAAATGCACACACATTTCTACTGTTTTGCAGGGGGCAAGTCCCTCTGCATCCCCCACCTACTAATTATATTCTAACTCCAAGATAGCACTACAGTGAGGTAAAGGGTAATTTAACAGTCCCCGAATGTAGTGTGATCCAATTCACAACACCGCTACTCAAAACTGCGAATACAAGCTATGTGTCGACGCTTCGAAGTCAACAGGATTTGTGTTTGCAGTTTTGCCTTTGTGTACCTTCACCATCGGCCTTCTGATGGATGATATATATATATATATATATATATATATATATATATATATAGATAGATATAAAAAGAGTTTTCCTTTAACTGCATTCTCAGAATTGCAAAAGATATTCTTGCAGTATTTCTAGTGAGGCATTTTCTAAGGAAAGTGCCAACTTTGAGCAGAACAAAGAAACTGAGCACAGAAAACAAAGGCAAGAATAAGAAGCAGAATGAGTCTGATGAGTGGGGTGAACACCACAGTTACTTAACACATTGTGTATGCACAAATCCTCAAGATCCTAGCACAGACAAAACAGGCAGTAATGGCTTTGCAAAACTGAAGCAGAACTTTCAGCTACGCCTGGAACTAAAGTACTTTTCTATGATTCATGCTAACCAGAGGATCTGTAGACAGAATAGTTGTGTAAAATCTTATCATAACCATAGATGTCCTTTTCCATGTTGCAGTATTCATACTGTGGGGATTTCCAGCCCTCAGGCAACCAGACGTCAGCTCCTATACAAAAGCTCAAGTCTGGCTGCTGTAAGTGCGTGTGACTTCATACTTAGGGCCATAAACCATGGAGCATAAATGTGATGTTGGCATGCACAGACCTCAGAACTTGAAGCCCACAGAAGAGACTATAAGGTCAAGGAGAAGCAAAAGCAAATGTCCTTGCAGGGCTGTAGAGACTGGCCTGTAGGGTGGGGAAACAGCGGAGAAGACTGAGGTTTACCAGAGGGTTGGAAGGTGGCATGGAACACCGCAATATGGAAGAGAAGGACATCTATGGTTATGGTAAGATTTTTACACAACTATTCTATGTCCTTCGATTCCCATGTTGCAGTATTCATACTGTGGGACAGTACCACAACTAGGAGGATTGTTGGGAGGTGGCAGAGGTAGAGAATTCCACAAATCCCTGCAGGATTGCCCTGGCAAATCCTGCCCTGGCTCTAGAGACCTGGTCGAGCTTGTAGTGTTTAGTGAAAGTATGGACTGTAGACCAGGTGGCTGCTTCCATGATGGAGGCTGTGTCTAGCCCTTTCATGAAGGCCTTTGAGGTAGCCATGCCTCTGGTAGAATGCACTCGCACTCCTTGAGGCGATAGTTTGTGATGATGAGAGTAGCAAAAGATGATGGATTTCCTGATCCAGGAGATATTTGTTTGGAAACTGCCTTACCAAAAGCCTTGGGATGGAAGAAAAGGAACAGATTTTCTGAAGGACTTAGTTTTGTCCAAGTAGAATCTCGGTTGTCTATGTACATCCAGGGAATGGAGACTCCTCTCCGCAGAATTAGTAGGAGAGGGGAAGCAAGTGGATAGGTGAATAGACTGGTTTAAGGACAGTTCATTTACTACATTGAGCATAAAGGAATGGTTTGTGCATAGGGTCACCCAGTCATTGTGGAAGGTGGTGTAAGGAGGGCAAGCCATCAGGGCCTGTAATTCAGACACTCTTCTAGCAGAGACGATGGCCAATAAAATTGTCTTCCATGTGCACATTTGGAGAGATGCTGTGCTGGCGGGCTCAGAAGGGGGTAGGATAAGTTTTTCCAGCATGAAGTTGAGGTCCCAGGGAGGAGGGATGGGCTTTCTTGGTGGTCTGATGTGCAAAACCCCTCTCAAGAAAAGTTTTACGCACAGTCTGGAAAGAAGAGGTGGCTGTAAAGGCAAGTATGAAGAAATGGCAGAAAGATGGACTGACAGAAGAGTAAGCTAGTTCCTCCTTAATGAGTTCACAGATATAGTTCAGGACAAGGGGTGGATCTGCCAGAAATGGGTCCTTGTCTCTAAGAGAACACCGTTTTTGGAATCTCTGCCATTTAGACAAATAGTTTTTCTAGTACTTGGTTTCCTGGCCTCCCTCAGGACTGGCAGCACATCTTCCGAGTAGTGTTGTCTAAAAGGGATCAAAAGTTGATCACCCAGAGAGTTAGGCGCAGTAAAGACAGTTGTGGGTGAAGGAGGGATCCATGTTGTTGCATTAGCAGGTCCACCTTGTGGGGGAAACTTGTGATGACTGCCCATGGCTAAGGAAAGCAGAAGTGGGAACCAGTGTTGCCTTGGCCAATAGGGACTCACCAGCAAGATTTTTGGTTGTTCCTTCTTGATTTTCAGGACCAGACTCTGAATTAGAGGAAAGGGAGGGAAGGAGTATAGGAACATTCCCCGCCATGTAAAACTGAAGGCATCCACTCTCCAGGTTAGTGGTGAGCGAGTCCTGCTGCAAAATTTGTTTAGTTGTCTGTTCTGAGGGGAGGCAAATAGATCCACTGAGGTGTGCCCCACTGGTGGACTATGTGTAGAAAGGTATCCCTGCATAACATCCATTTGTATTGTAGACAGGAGGTTCTGCTGAGCAAGTCCGCTTTGCTTGTTTTCCTAAGAGGGGATGTATGAAGCTTTCAGGAAGAGGTCGTGTTTTGACGCCATTTCCCAGACTTACAGGGTTATCTGACATAACTGGTAAGCCTTTGTCCCTCCTTGTTTGTTTAGGTAGCACATGACAGTAGTGTTGACCGTCACAGTGTGGAGTATCCCTGGTTGCAGGAAGGGAAGGAAGACTTTTAGAGCTAGCAGGAAAGCAGTCATTTCCCTGACATTTATGTGTTGCTTTTGCAGGGCAGGGGACCAGCACTGTTGTACCCTATAGCCCTGCAGGGTTGCTCCCCACCCTTGGTCTGATGCATGTGTGTGCATAGACTGAGTAGTTGGAGGGAGCTGCAGAGGAAATCCCTGGTTGCTGGAAACCTGCTGAATCCACCACTTCAGCTCTAATTTTAGGCAGGGGAGAAGAGGGATGAGTTTGTCTAGAGGCTGTTGGCTCTGAAACCAAACTTCTTTAAGTAGCACTGGAATTTCCTCATGTACATCTTTGCTAGTGGGAGCATGGGGATGGTGGCAGCCATGAGACAGTACAGTTGTGTACATTTACCATAAATGTAGATGTTAGAGTGTATTCACTGTTGTAGTCATCGCATTTGGGTTATTCCTGCCACGGAAGCCCTCGACCAGCCCGAATACCAGAGACTTAGTATATCTGCGTCGGTTGCTGTTGCTCCAGGGTTGATGTCAGATCGTCAGTAGTATAAAGTAGGGCAGTCAACGCCATTATATCAGGTTTTTCTTGCCCTAACCTGTCAGGAGCCCCCCAGTAGGATGCATGCTCTGGTGGAAGAACCCCACCAGTGGAAAAAAATACCAATATGTCCCTTGTAAGGAAAGGGAAGAAAGGGGGATGGAGGGAGGAAAACCAGGACTGCAACAGTGAATACACTCCAACATCTACATTTATGTTAAGTGTGCACAACTGTACTATGTTCTTCGTGTTTCACTGTTGCAGTCATCACATTTGGGTTGATACCCAAAGCTGAGGAAAAGGGTGGAGGCAGTAAAGGAAACTAGGGACTGGCTAGGATGCCCTGCAAGACTACAAAGGTAAACCCTACCCTGGATTTGGAGAAGAGAGGCAGGTGGTAATGCTTGGCAAAAGTGTGAGATGTCCAGATGGCACCCTCCAGGATGTCCCTGGTGGGGACTCCTCTGAGGAGAGCTGCAGAAGTGAAGGCTGTGCTGGTGGAGTGCACCCTAACTACCTTGGGGGGAGGCTTTCCATGTTGCTTGTAGCAGAAATGGATGCAGTGTGCTATCCATTTGGAGATGGCTTGTTTGGAGATGGCTTTGCTTCCTGCCCCTGTAGCAAAGCTAACCAGTAGTTGATACGGCTTTCTAAAGGATTTAGTCCTGTCCAGAAAGAACCTGAGCTGTCTGTGCATGTAGCGAGTGTGCAGATTCCTTTCCTCCCTTGTTTTGGGGATTAGGGAAAAAGGTGGGCAAACGAATGGATTGGTTGAGAGCCACACTGGACACCACCTTGGGCATGAAGGACGGGTTAGTTCTGCGGATACCCTGTCAGCATGTGTCAGCATGGAAGATGAAGGGTTCCACAGCCATGAGTGCTTGCAGCTCAGAGACTCTTCTGGCTGAGAAGAAGCTGGTTTGAAGGGGGGCAGGGTGAGCTTTTCCAATACAAAGTTAAGGTCCCAAGCTGGAGTTGATGCCCTTCTGGGTGGCCTCAAGTTGCTAGCCCCTCTTAGGAACTGTTTGATCAATGGTTGTGAGCAAACGGGCTGCTCAGTGAAAAAATGAGCAGAAATAGCAGAGGCATGAATTTTTACAGAGGAGAAAGTGAGGTCACTGTTAATAGGTCAGCTAAATAATCCATGATGAGAGGGAGGGCGGAAGGGCTGTGCAGTACTGGCTCCCTTAGCCTGGATCCAGGTGCAGAACCTTTTCCATTTGTCAGCATAAGACTTTCTGGTGCTAGGGTATCTGGCCTCACGGATAACATCTAGGACTTGTTTACTGAGGTTGGAAGATTGGATCGGAGTTAGGGAATAAGGCAAGCTGCCAAATTGAGTGTCTGCAATTGGGGATGCATGAATTTCCCTACCTTCTGGGTCAGGATGTTTGTAATCTGAGGAAGGTGCCATAGGGGGCAGTGATGACAGGCTGTGCAGCAAGGGGTAGCAATGCTGCCAGGGCCAGTCTGGAGCTATCAGAATAGTCCTTGGTTTTTCCTCTATTTAGAACAGTACCCTGAAGATGAGAGGTAGTGGAAGAAAGGCATAGACCAATAGATTTACCCAGGGGAAGAACAGGGCATCCACTTTCCAAGTCATGCAGCAATGCTTCCTAGTGCAGAATTTGCTGTGTTGATGGTTGGTGTTGGAGGCAAAGAGGTCGACCTCCAGAGTGCCCCATTTCTGGGTTATCAGGGTGAAGGTTCTTCTGTTGAGCTGCCACTCGTGGGTCCAGAAGATTTCTGCTTAATTGGTCTGCCAGGGAGTTGAGAGCCTGGCAGGAATTGCCCTAACAGGTGTAGTTGCATGGCAGAGGCTGTGCCAAAGGGTCATGGCCAGCCTGCATAGAGGGTAGGAGTGAGTCCCTCCCCATTTGTCGATGTACCACATTACAGTGTTGCTTGTCTGTTGTGATCAGGAGAGCCCCTGGAGAAAGAAGGGGCTTGAAAGCTATCAATGCGTGCTGCACAGCCATCATCTCTTTTTGACTGATGTGCAGAGGGATTTACTGTGGGCTCCATTGGCCCTATATGCACCTGCCATCAAGGTGTGCACCCCAAACATAGTCTGATGCATCTGTGGTGAGGGTCTGAGCAGAAGGGGGTGGTGAGAAAGGCAGTCCCTTGTTGTGGGAGCATGCTGTTGCCCACCAAAGAAATATTTTCTGATGCAGTGAATTATAGGTAGAAGAGTTTCCAGGTCTTGAGAGTGTTGACACCAAGGGGTTTTTAGGTACCAGTGAAGTTTCCTCATATGCAGTCTGGCATACAGAATCAGTAGTATGCCGGATGCCATGAACCCCAGAGCTTGCAGGATTTTCCTTGCAGATAGCTGGGGCTTGGTGGCTAGTTGAGAGAAGTAGGCTGTCAGAAAAATTTGTTTCTGTGGTGTAAGGTATGCCATCTGGGATGTTGTGTTCAAGCTTGCTCCCAGGAAGACAATCATTTGGGTGGGCACCTGTTTGCATTTCTTTTCATTGACAGCGTACCCTAGGGAGGTTAGAAGGACCTTGACAAAGGCCAGGTGCTTGAGCAGCTTTTCCTGGCCATCTGCCTGAATCAGCCAGTTAAGTACGGATAAATCTGAATATTTCTTTGTCTGCAAAAGGCAATGGCCGGAGCCAGACATTCTGTGAAAACTCTTGAGAGCAGTGGATAAGCCAAAGGGAAGCGCAGAGAACTGAAAGTGCTGAGATCCTGTCCTGAAACGGAGGTATTTCCTGCAAGACTCCCTGATAGGAATGTGGAGGTAGGCCTCTTTTAGATCTAGGGTGGCTAGCCAAGCGTCCTTGGAGAGCATGGGTAGCAGCTGTAGGAGGGTGAGCATTCTGAATTTTGGAATCACCAGGAAAGTGTTTAGAATGGATAGATCGAGGATAGGGTGCCAGGTGCCCTCTTTTCTGGACACCAGGAAGAGTTTGGAGAAGAAACCTTGGCTTATCTGTTCTGCAGGAACGTGCTCTATTGCTCTGAGAGAGCAGTGAAAGGATTTGCATTTGAGCCTCTGTCCACTGGTTTGGTGGTAGACCTGGGAACCCTTTTGGGGTTGAAAGGAAAATCTGTACCCCTGAGAGACTATGCTCAGAACCCAGCAGTCGTTACTAATGGTGCCCCGGTTATTTATGTGAAAGGACAGTTTTCCCTCCTAGGGGTAAGTGAAGGTGGGCAGAGGGAGGGGGATTTGGTGGTGAGTCATTGTGAGTTCTTACCATACGGGGGTGGCTTAGAACTCCCTGGTTTTGAAGTGGAGGTAGTCCACTGCTTAGATATATGCATTCCCTATGGCTGCTGGGGAGTCTGGTTCCCCAGGGTGTAGGCTGGACTGGTTTACTGGAAGCAGGAAAGGACCAGTGTTTGGTGGGACAATGCCTGCTGAATCCAAGTGGCTGGACCTGCAAGAAGTCCTTAACTGTTTGCATAGATTTTGCTTTTTATTCCATCTTTTTCAGGACCTCTTCCACCTTAGTGCCAAATAAGATATCTTTGTTCAAGGGGGCATCCAACAATTTAGATTTGACATGGTCTGGCAGGGGCTGTTCCTTAAGCCATGCATGCCTTCTAATGACAGATCCAGTGATTGCTAACCTGCAGCTTCTACGGCATCAAAACCACAGTGCAAGGTGTGTTTAGTTACTTGACTTGTAAAATGCATTAACTCTTGTAATTCTTTAGATTCTGCCCAAGCAGGAAAGGAAGACATCTTTTGTTTAAGGAGTTCCAGGGTATGTTGCTGAAATTTCAGCATACAGAACTGACAATTTAGTGCCCTGAAAGCAAGACTAGCTGAGGTGTATACTTTTTTACCCCATCTGTCCAGTGCTCGGGAATCCCTATCTGAGGCGGTGGGATTCTTAGCAGAGGTTGCTGTAACTCCTTTAGGTCCTTGAGAAATTACCTCAGGGTCAGCAGTAGGATTCTTGAAGAGAAATTTGTGAGAGACAGGGACTCTATAGTACCTGTCTGGTTTTCTGGGTGCTGGAAGGAGGGTGTCCGGAGTCTAGCTTGATTCCAGGAAGACATCCACCACAACATCCAGGACTGGGGGGATGGCCAAGGGTGTGTGTTGTGGAAGATCTAGAAATTCTCTGAGTCTCTTTTTAGACTGAGGGTAGTCTTGACTCTCCCACTGAAAATGCTGCCTTAAGGTATGCAGGGTTTCCCCAAAGGAAATATCCTCTGGGGGAGAGGCTGAAGGAATGGAATCCTCCGCATCAGAATACTCATAAGTAGAGAAGGGCTGTAGGTCTTCATATTCAGATGCATCAGATTAATCTGACTCTTGTTCAGGCAGAACTACAGGGGACAGATATCTTTTCCTTTTGGAGGGGGTAGCCTGGCTTCCCCAAATCAGCATGATAAGGTCTTCTGCCATTTTAAGCATTTGAGAATGAGGCAAGGAACCAGGTGCCTGAGTGTGGGTCGTCGGTTTGTTGGATGTGGTTCGTACGCTGGGCCTTAAACACTTGGCCGTTTTTGAAAGAAGAGTAGTTGCAAAAGAAGACGTCTGTGTCGTGAATCGTTAGTACGAAGGACTTCCTCGGAAGCCAGTGCCTGCTGAGCGGCTCCAGACCCATCCAAAGTAGAGATGACCGCAGGACCCTTAGTCTTAGAGTTTTGCGGCATAAGGGACTCCAAAAGGTTCTTGCTAGTGGCCTGCGAATCCACAGAAGCAGGCATCAGGGGCTGCGATAGCGCCTCACTGAGGAACGGAGGACTGACTACTAGCTTAAAAGGAAGTATCGTTGGTAGGTTTGGACCTGTGCAGTCTGCCTCTGTCTTTATCTTTACGTTTTTTCGGAAGATCTGCTTTCAGATGGCTTAACAAAGCCATATTGGAGTTGGAGGACTTCAGGCTCCACGGCAAAAAAAACTGATGTAATGGCGTCGGCTGTCTTACTTTATACTACTGACAATCGGATGTCAGTCTTGGAGCGACAGCAACCAACGCAGAAATACTAAGTCTCTGGTATTCGGGCCAGCCGAGGGCTACCCTGGCAGGGATAACCCAAATGTGATGACTGCAACAGTGAAACATGAAGAATATTTATAGTTTGCAGAAACTGTCTTGCAGTCAGATGCAATTCTGTCAAAAGGCTTAGAAAATGGGAGGAGAGGGACTGTACTTTGTCTCGTTGAAGGAAGGGTCTCATTAGAGCTGCTCTTATTCTGCACCCAAGCAAAACCTTGTCCTGTTGTGGGAGGTGAGAAGATTTTTGAAGTTTGAGGGTGAAACCCAGTTTATGCAGTAGGGACATGGTGAATTGGAAATGGGTTAGAAGGGTGGACTCCGATTCTGCCAAAATGAGAATGTCACCTAAGTAAGGGTAGATTTGTACTCCCCTTGGTTCTGCAATGGGCGATAGCTGGGGCTAAGCACTTGGTAAAAACTATGGGTGCCATAGGCAAGCCAAAGGGCAAGGCAGTAAATTGAAAATGAAGAGACTGCCCAGAGAAGCATAGGAATCTCCTGTGGGAGTCTGAGTGGGATGTGCAAGCATGAATCTTTTCGTTCTAGAGTGACCATGAAGGCTTGAGATGGGATGAGGGGTAAAAGAGTTTGAAGGGAGAGCATCTTAAAGGAGGGGACCTGTAGGAACAGATTTAGGTACGGGAGGTCCAGGATAAGTCTCTATGGGCCACCCTTTTTTGGGACTAAGGAAAGGCGGGAGTAGAAGCCTAGTCCCTCTTGTCCTAAGGGAAATGATTCTATGGTTCCTTGGGAGAGAAGTTCCTGCAGGATGGGAGGAAGTAGAGGGAGTTGATTTTTGGAAGGGAAAGGTATCATTTTTGGTGTAGGTTTTTTCTTTCCATGATATAAAGTATCTTTTTTGGATGATGGAAAGAACCCACAGATCTGAAGTGAAGGTTTTCCAGAAGGGAAGGCATAGGGTAAGTTGAGCGGACAGGGGCACTTGGGCAAGGCAGTCACATGGAGGAAGGACCCCTCTATTTGGAAAGGGCTGTTTGTTGGGGGTTGAGGGGTCTGGGATAAGGTCATCTCCGAGGTGCCCTACGTGGTCTGGTAGAAGGGCAAGCGGTGTAAAGGGTCCTTCTGACAAAGGATGTTTTGGCTGGGTAGTTCCTGTAGTATCTGGGCGCTGGGGACACCAGCAGGTGCTTAATGTTCTGCAGCTCCTTGCCTTTTTCTTGCAAGTTTTTGAAAAGTTCTGCAGCATTTTTGCCAAACAAAAGGCTGTTGTCCAGAGGAGCACCCATGATTTTGGCTTTAAAATGATCTGGAAGAGGCTGTAATCTGAGCCAGGAGCATCTGCACAAGGCTGATGCAGTGGCAGCAGAGTTGCAGCTGCTTCTGCTGCATCATAAAGTACAGTTGTGTACGCTTACCATAAATGTAGATGTTCGAGTGTATTCACTGTTGTAGTCATCACATTTGGGTTATCTACCTGCAGGTAGCCCTCAGCCGGCCTGAATACCAGAGTCTTGGGATTTCTCCGTCGGATGCTGTTACTTCTATGACGTCAGGTCGTCAGGGGTATAAAACATGCAGCTGACGCCATTACATAATTTTTTCTTGTCCCGGATGTCAAGTACTCCCAAAACAGGAAGCAATTATATGGTGTGGAACATCGCCAGCAAAAAGCAAATACACATAGTATAAGATATGCCAAACCAAAAAGGATAGGTGAAAGCAAAGACAATCTGGGGCTGGGTAACCAGGACTGCAACAGTGAATACACTCGAACAGCTACATTTATGGTAAGTGTACACAACTGTAATATGTTCTTCGTGTTTGTGTTGCAGTCATCACATTTGTGTTTGTGTTGCAGTCATCACATTTCGGTTGATTCCCAAAGCTAAGGAAGAGTGGAGGTAGATTAAGAAGCATTAGAACTGGCAATCAGGCCCTGTAAGACTGCAGTGGCAAATACAGCTCTGGATTTAGAAATGACAGGCAAGTGGTAATGGTTTGGTGAAAGTGGGGGTCTTAAATTTCTGGCCCCTCTAAGGAACTGTTTTACCAGAGGATGAGAGTAGGGGTGGCTCAGTATTGTAATGAGCTGAGACGGCAGAGGCATAAATCTTAATTGAAGAGACAGATAGGCCCTTGTGGAGCACTTCTGTTAAGTAATCTAGTACACGAGGTAAGCTCAGCACAGTTGTTCCCATCCCTTGAGACTGGCTCCAGGAACAGTATCTTTTCCACTTTACTGAATAGGATTTTCTAGTACTAGGCCTCCTTGCCTCAAGAATGACATCCAGCACCTGCTTACTGAGGGTTGCTAGAGGTGAGTTCAGGAGATTAGCCAGGCTACAAGGTTATGGGTCTGAAGCGGAGGGTGCACAATTTGGCCTCCCTGCTGGGACAGCAGGGCAGGGGTCTGAGGCAGGTGCCATGGTTGTAGCACTGTCAGACTGCGCAAAAGAGGATACCAGTGCTGGCATAGCCAGTCTGGTGCAATCAGGATTGTCCTTGACTTGTCTTGTTTGATCTTTAGTAGAACCTTTGGGAGGATAAGCAGAGGGGGAAAGGCATAGACTGAGAGGCTTTCCCAGGAAAAGGACAGGGCATCCACCTTCCAAGTTTGGCTGTGGGGAGTCCTGGTGCAGTATTTGTTCAACTGATAGTTCTGAGGGGAAGCAAACAGGTCCACCTCTGGTGTCCCTCCATGTTCCCCAAAAGCTTGGATATTCTGGGTTCCAGTTTCCATTCATGTGGGTCCATGAGATTTCCGCTTAAGTTGTCTGCCAATGAATTTAGTTTGCCTGGCAGGAACTGAGCTTGTAAGTGCACTTGGCTGCTCAAGGCTGTGTTCCACAGAGCCATGGCTAGTCTGCAGAGTGGGTAGGAATGTGTTCCCCCCTGCTTATTTATGTACCACATAACTGTGGTGGTGTTTGTCTTTACCAATAGCTGTCCTGGAAGAATAAGGCCTTTGAAGGCAGTCAAAGCATTCTGTACAGCTAACATTTCTTGATATGCAGGTGCATCTGCTTTGGGTTCCATTTGCCCTGAATGCACTGCCCTGCCATGGGGGCCCCCCATGCATAGTCTGATGCGTCTGTTAGGGTTTGGGCGGCAGGGGGTAGAGTGAAAGGGAGTCCCTTGTTATGGTTGCAGGCCTCTTCCCACCAAAGGAACTCTGCGCCCTTAGACATGGAATGATAGGAATTGTTGTTTCCAGGTCCTGAGAATGTTGACACCATAGACGTTTAAGATACCATTGAAGTTTCCTTATATGCAGTCTTGCATGTGGAATTAACAGAATGCAAGAGGCCATGAACCCCAGAGCTTGCAGTATTTTCCTTGCAAATAGCTGGATTTTTGTGGTCAGTAGGTTGAAGTAAGTTATCAAATAAATTTGTTTCTGTGGAGTGAGGAACGTCATCTGGGAAGTTGTGTTAAAGCTTGCTCCCAGGAATACAATCTGTTGGCAGGGTACTAGATGTGATTTATTTTCGTTGATTGTGTACCCCAGTGAAGTGAGACGTCTCTTTACAAATGCCAGGTGCTGAAGCAGCAATTCCTGACTGTTCGCCTGAATCAGGCAATCGTCCAAGTATGGGTAAATTTGAATTCCTCTCTGCCTGCAATATGCAATGCCTGGAGCTAGGCACTTTGTGAATATACTGGGTGCAGTAGATAAGCCAAAGGGAAGTGCAGAGAACGGATGGTGTATAGAGCCTGCCCTGAAGAGAAGGTATTTCCTGCCAGATTCCCTTATGGGGATGTGCAGGTAAGCTTCTTTTAAGTCTAGGGTTGCCAGCCAGGCATCCTTGGCTAGCATAGGAAGCAGCTGTTGGAGAGTTAGCATTTTGAATTTTGGAACCACCAGAAAGGTGTTGAGAATAGATAAATCCAGAATAGGACGCCAGAAGTTTTCTTTTCCCGGAACCAGGAACAGTCGAATAAAAACCTTGTCCCCTTTATTCTGCTGGGACAGGTTTAATAGCCTTGATGCTGAGGAGAAAAAGTACTAGCTTTTGGGCCTCCGGCCACTTGTTTGGGGGGAGGTCTGGCCATCCACACAGGGTTGGGAGTAAGTGGAAGTGGAATCTGTATTCCAGGGAAACAATGTTTAAAACCCATTTGTCTTGGGTAATTTATTCCCAGTTTTTTGCATGCAGGGCGAGTTTTTCTCCTAAAGGTGCAAGTACTTGAGCAAGGCTTGGTGGAGTTAAGGATAAGTCATTGTGCAAGTTTACCATAGGGGTTGGCTTACTACTCCATTTTGGACGTGGGAGCACCCCACTGCTTAGATCTGTGCATAACCTGAGACTGAAGTCTTGGGGGGCTGCTGCCCCTGGGTTTGGATTGAGAAGGCCTGGAAGGGACAGGAAAGGACCAGTTCTTTGAAAGCCAATGGCTACTGAATCTGGGTGGCTGTGCGTGTAAAAAATCTTAACAGTTTGCATAGATTTAGCTTTCTCCTCCATCCCTTTGAGAACTTCTGCTTTATTGCCAAATAAGTGCTCTTGGTTTATGGGTGCATCCAGTAATTTTGCTTTGACATGACCTGGCAAGTTTTATTCTTTAAGCGAAGCATGCCTTCTAAGAAAAGGCCCAGTGACAGCAACCCTACAACATGCTTCTAAAGCATCAAAACCACACTGCAAAGTATGTTTACCAACTTAGTCAGCAGAATGCATTAACTCTTGTAAATCTTTGTGTTCTGCAGAGTCAGGAATCAACATACATTAATGTTTAATTAGCCCCATAATATGCTGCTGATGCTTTAACATATGAAACTGGCAATTTAAAGCCCTAATGGCCAGAGTAGCAGAGGTGTACACCTTTACTGTTGGGTCGGCCGGGGGGGGGGGGGGGGGGTGTTACAAAGGAACTTGCAATCATGAAGTACTTTGTAAAACCTATCCGGCCTTTTAGGGGCAGGAGGTTGACAGTCTGGTTTATTGGAAACAGAATTTAAGGCATCCAAGAAGGCTGGGAGCACTGGAGGGATGGCTGAGGGCGAGCGAGAGTCAAGCTGCAGAAGTTCAAAACATCTCTTCTGGGTTTCAGAAACTAAGGAAGTATCCCAATTGAAATACTCTTTCATTTTTGAAATAGTCTCCCCAAATGAAATATCCTCAGGTGGGAAGTCCCCTTCAACAGAGTCCTCGTCAGGGAAGTAATAGTCTATGGGAGACACAATCTGAGAGACATACGAGACAGATTCCTCAGAGGAGGAGTAAGACTGGTCAGGGTCATCTTGAGTAACTGCTTGCTGAGTAGTAGTTAAAGGCAGGGAGGAAGCAGAGGCCGGCCTCCGACTTGCACAGGAATGCTGGTGGGAGTAAGGCCTGTAGGCCATAAAGGCCTGCATCAAAGATGATGTGAAGGATTCCCAGTCTGGGGCTGCTTGAAGCGTCGGGCTCAAGTGTTTCGTTTTTTTTTTTTTTTATTTCCTTTTTGTAGGTGTGGGCGTCTGGGTAGGTAGGAAAACAGAGCCCTGCGATGGAGTAGGAGAAGTCTCGGTTGGCTGCTCAAGCAATGGTTCCCCTATGACATCAGTTATGGCTGACGTCTGCATCAACTCCGCTGACGTGTTCTCCTTGGCTACTGACATGGCCTCTTCCAGAGGAACAGTCGGAATAATCGGGTGTCCCTTGGCCCCTAGAGCAGCAGTCGGCAGAACATCCGAAGGCGGAGCTGCATCTGGAGAAGGATTGCAGACCTTGAGCTTTTTCCTAGGCTGTTCGGTCAACTCGAGATCCATCCTAAGTGTGAGGGGTTTAAGCCTTTGATTTTCTAAATACAGATTTAACGGGCCCAGATGGTTGCATAAGGTCTTGGGTAAGAAGGATTGACAAATAGAGCAGGCCTTATGGTTGTGCTCTCTACATAGGCAAAAGACACAGCAGTTGTGGGAGTCTGTGTGGAATATGGCACCCGCAACTACATTTACTCATTTTCTCTGACATCAGCCAATAGAAAAACTACAGCAAACAAGCAAAAGCTTAAGAGTGAAAAAGGCAAACCCCAATGGGATACTTATCTTTTCGAAGTCTTCAGATGTAGCAGCGAAGCTGTCAAAGCTATTGTCGTCTGCAGCTGAAAAGTTCTGAGGTCTGTGCGTGCTGACATCATATTTATACTCCATGGTTTATGGCCCTACATATGACGACCCACACACCTACGGCAGCCAGACTTAAGCTTTTGCATAGCAGCCGACATTGGGTTGCCTGAGGGCTGGAAATCCCACAGTATGAATACTGCAACATGGGAATAGAAGGATATTTAAGCTTCATAAGCAAAATTCCAAGTGGTCACTTCAAATTAAATATGGGAAGAATTGAATAGTTTTCAGATTTCCATTTTGCAGTTTCATCTACATCTGACATGCTGTTCAACTGACTGAAAGGTTTGAAAATGTTACTTTAACTAATGAAATACTAGTCCAGGGTCAGAGCAAAGAAAATAGGAAACTGAGTTACTGAAGAAATAAAAACAACACTTAAGTGCAAAACTGGATACACAGCTTACACACATGCGTCTTGTTTTAACATCAGAATGCCTGACAAACTTGACAAATGCCATTGCCTCTCATTTTAACCACATCACATAGTAATTTCATCTGTTTTACTTATTCAATCTGCTACTAAACTCCACTCAAACTCTTGCAAAGCTCACTCCACTTCACCTTAGACTTTACACTTGTTTAACAAACCGTTGACTTCAACTAAGTCTTACTCATCCACCTTAAAAGGGATCTTAAACTGTTTGTCCTTTACTGTGAACAAACCGTGTAAGACTGTTGTACTTTTAACATCCTACATTCTTGTTTTGTTAACTGTATATTAGTATTCTGTATTCTCTTAAGAATCTCAGTCACATTTTAATTAAATGTAAATTTCACTACCTTTGTATTTTTCTCCTGTCTTTTCCAGCCTGAGACTGAGTGATAAGTGCTCTATCCTAGTTAGCACATTTTAAACAAACAGCTTGATGGACCTATTAGTACAGTGAATTACCTTTCAAAGTTAATTTTGAATGCCAGAAAGAAGTACGACTAAAGTAAGTAGTGGAATTCACAGTACAGAGCAACAGAAGAGTCACTGATTGAAGTACTCAATATGTAGACAATCAAACACATTATGAAAGGGCAAGCAAGAAAATGGAAGGTAGGCTGAAAGGACAAATGCTACAAGCAGTGAGAACTGTTAAAGCAGACAGGGTTAAAGGCTGCCAAGTACCATAAAGGAAGCAACATGCAAGTACTCATTAGGAAGAAGACAAAAGAGAAAGAACAGTTTGTAAGAACTTACCATAACCTTAGACTGTCCTTCTCTTCCACGATGCAGTACTCATAACACAGAAGGGAGGTTGCTGCCTGCAACATCGGACATCCGGTCAGTATACCAAAGTCTTTGGAGCAGGGAGTACACGTGTGACATCTCCGGCCACAGCCATAAAGTGACATAGGTTATAAGTGACATCTGCATGTACCCCCTTCAGAATGGACTGCCGCATACAGTAGTACCCCTGAAGGTGAATTATGAGCTAAAATAGGAAGTTTCTTCAGACTGACATGAGAACCAGACTATAGCGTACTTTACCACCCGTGTCTGCTGCTGAAGATAAGTAGCTGTAGGCCTGTGATCCCACAGGTAGTTAGCAAAAAAGGAAGGTGATGCAAGAGGGGGTAGGAATTGAGGGTCTGAATACTGCAACATGGAAGAGGACATCCAAGGTTATGGTAAATTCTTACACAACTGTTCTATGTCCTTCTATTTTCATGTTGCAGTATTCATTACAGTAGGGAGAGTACCAAAGCTTTTAGGTATGAGCCTGGGAGGAGGCATGCTGTCCCTGGTCTATGAGACCTTGTAAGACAGATCTGGCAAAACCAGCTCTGGCCCTTGAGGCTAAATCTAGCTTGTAGTGCTTAGTAAAGGTATCATCTGAATCCCAGGTAGCCGCTTCTAGGATAGAGCCTTAGTCTAAACCCTTAAAGAAGGCAGCTGCTCTAGTGGAGTGAGCTTTAACATTGCCAGAAAACCTCTTCCCATGAATAGAACAGCATGTGCAAATGGTCTCAGAGATCTATGAAGAAATGGTCGGTTTGGAGACTGGTTTCCCTAGAGCCCTAGGGTGGAAGGAAATGAGCAGTTAGTCAGACTTTCTAATAGGTCTGGATGTATCTAAGTAGTACCCAAGTTGTCTGTGGACATCTAATGAATGGAGTGTCCTTTCTGAGGAATTCTGAGTTTGGGGGTAGAAAACAGGTAGGTTAATGGTCTGAGTGAGAGCTCATTAACCACCCTGGGCATGAAGAAAGGATTAGTCCTTAGGGAGACTCTGTCCTTATGGAAGATGAGGTAAGGAGGGGTGGCCATCAGGGCCTGAATTTCTGATACCCTCCAGGTGGACATGAGGCCACTAGTAGGACCGTTTTCCATGTGCAAATTTTCAGGGATGCAGTGTGTGCTGGCTCGAAAGGTGGCAAGGTTAGTTTTTCAAGTGCAAAATTTAAGTCCCAAGGTGGAGGAACTGGTTTGTCTGGGGGGGGGGGGGGGTCTGATATGGAGTACACCCTTCAGGAATAGCCTGACCTCCAATACTGATGCTAAAGGAGGGATCAAAACCAAACAAGCAGAAATCGCAAGACAAATAGGCCTTAACCGAAAAATACGTTAGGCCTGAATGAAGGAGCTCACACAAGTAAGAAAGGACCATAGCTATAGGAAGATGTTCAGAGGGTCC
This sequence comes from Protopterus annectens, assembly GCF_019279795.1. NCBI lineage: Eukaryota > Metazoa > Chordata > Ceratodontiformes > Protopteridae > Protopterus > Protopterus annectens. The sequence continues at coordinate 593,938,118 of NC_056741.1, forward strand.
TGGTTTTAATTTTGACACCACCTGGAGAATCTTTTCCATTCTGACACACAATTTCTGCTACTTGGCTTTCTGGCCTCCAGCAGAACATCGAGTATAAGTGTCTGAAGGGGATTAGAATCCTATCACCCATAAGGTCAGTTTGAGATTGGTCACCTGGGGGTGCAATAGGGATCCCATCCTGTGTGAGAAGGTCTAACCAGTGGGGTAACCTGTGATGATTGCCATTGGTTAAAAGGTAGACAAAGGGGAAACCAATGCTGTCTTGGTCAAAACGGGGTCACCAACAAGGTCACCAACAGGATTTTTGGTTTGTCCTTCTGAATTTTCAAGAGGACCTTCTGAATTAGAGTGAAGGGGGGAAAGACAGAGGTACATCCCTGCCCAAGAAAAGAAAAATAAGTGTGCATATTCCATGCCTGGGGATGTGGATCCCTTGTGCAAAACTGGAACATCTGTCTGTTTTGGGAGGAGGCAAACAGATCTTCTTGCGGAATACCGCACCTGTGGACAAGATCTAGGAATACCTCTCTGTAAAGCATCCATTTGTGGGAGGATGCTGAAGTTCTGCTGAGATTATCTGCCATAACATTCTCTGTGGAAGGGATGTACATTGCTATTACGTGAATATGCAGTGATGATGCTAGGGTCCAGATCTGAGTGGCTACTGCAAAGAGGGTAGGACCTTGGTTCCCCCCCCCCCCCCCCCGTTTATGTACCACAGGAAAGCCATTGTCTGTGATAATTTTCAGGGCTCCTTGGCATAGGGCTATTTTGAAGGTTTGCAAGGGTAGTAGTGCCCTCATTTTCTTGATGTTGATATGGTCTCTGTCTTAGTGTGGACCATTTTCTCTACATAGTGAATTGTTTTTGGCTGAGCAATAGCACTGCTCCACACCCCCATGTCTGAGGCATCTGTAGAGATGTGTTGTAGGGGGGCAGGTACCTGTAAGGGGGAACCTTGGTTGAGGTTGATGGCACAAATCCACCACTGTAGTTCCCTCTTCAGACACGGGAGGAGGGGGACAGGGGTGTCCAGGGGATGAGAGTGTTGGCTCGATACATTTTTCAGAAACCACTGGATCTTTCTCATATGGAGTCTTGCCAGGGACAGTATGGGTATCAGAGATGACATGTGGCCTAATATTCTTAGGAATTCTCTTGCTGGCAAAGAAGTGAGGGTGATTAGGTTGCTGAAGTAGAGGATGAGGTCCATGGTCCTTTGGTCTGGAATGAAGGCCTTCATCTTGTCTGTTGTTATCCTGCACTCCAAGAAGACCAGATCCTGTGTGGGGATCAAGTGAGACTTTTCCTTGTTTACTGTGAATCCTGAGTCAGGGTGGTGACCACATGTTGTAGGTGGTGGAAGAGTTTGACGTTCCTGATGAAGTAACCTGTCATCTAGGTATGGGTATATTTGAATACCCTGAGTTCTGCAGTGGGCAGTAAGGGGTGGGAGGCACTTTCTGAACACTCGAGGAGCTGTGCAGAGTCCAAAAGGTAATGCACGCTGTACGCTGTAAAGCATAGAAATTTCCTGCAATCTGGGTGCATTGGAATGTGAAGGTAGGTGTCCTTCAAATCCAGAGCTACCAATGAAGGCTTGTGCTGCTATAAGTGGTAGGAGCAGAGGTAAGGTAATCATTTTGAAAGTGAGTACCTTGAGGAAGAGGTTTAGAATAGATAAACCCAGAATCTGTCTCCATGGACCCTCTTTTCTTGGTACCACACATTATGGAGTACAACTCTTTCTTTTTGAAGTAGGTACCTTCTCTATTGTGCCAACAGATGGCAATTGTTGAATGATGGTGGGGAAAAGATGAATTTGGTTTGCTGGAGGTTGAGGAATCCTCTGGAAGGGGGGCAAAGTCCACCAAAATCATGAAGTTTTCTCTCTGAATGATAGAGAGGGCCCAGTTTTCTGATATGATTTTCTGGCAGGAGGGCAGGGAAAGGGTGAGACAAAGGAATAGGGGGGCATTGGGGTTTAGAGACTGCAAGTCACAGTGGAGGTGGTATGGCTTGGTCAGACTTGACTCCGAAAGGGGGTGGACGAGGGAGTGGAAGGAAACCTAGGAGCAGAGCTTTTTCTAGCTTGCCTACATCCCTTTGCCTGAGGTGGCGCAGAGTATGAGAACCGTCTCCTGACAAAGGAAGTTCTTTGCAGTTAACATCTATGATATCTGGGACATAAGTAAATGCTTCAGATATTGTAGTTCTTTTTCCCCTTCTCTTCAAGGGATTTAAGAAGTTCTGCTGTGAAGCTTGTCCAAAAAGAGCTTTATTGCCCAGGAGTGCATCAAGCAGTTTAGTTTGCACATCCATAGGTAGGGGCTGAAGTCTCACCCAGGAATATCTCTCCTCAGCACTGAACCTGAGGCAGCTGATTTTGAAGAGGCGTCCACAGCATCAGAGCTGCACTTGGGAGTGCTGAATCACCTGAGATCTTGTGGGGAGTAGGGTGTTTAGATGAGTTTTTATTGGTGATTCAGGAACCTCAGAAAGGAGAGGAGAGTAGTTGCTTTGGAAAGGGTGTCCAAGACATACCTAGCCATGTGGGTTTGGTAACAGAGCTCTGATAGCCAGGGTCAAGGAGATATAGACTTTTTTCCCCAGTCTGTCCATGAATTTGCTATCAGTAGGATAAAGAGCAGCAGAGAGTAAGTGTCTGGAAGATTTATCCACTGAAACAGCAACAACTGCTGGGTGTGCAGGTGGATTTTTAAAAAGGAATTGAGTGTCCTGAGGCCCCTTGCAGAATCGGTCTGGACATTTAGAGACTGGGGTTTGGGAATCTGGGGCATGTGAAGCAGCCACAAAGTCATCCTGGAAGGCTGGCAGCAGGGGAGGTACAGCAGAAGGGGAAGACTGTTCCATTTATAGCAGGTCGAAGTATCTTTTCTTTCTGTCAGAGACATTTGTGGCTTGCTATTTAAAATGTTACCTCATGAGGGAGATAGTATCACCAAAAGTGAATTATTCTCCTGGAGACTCAGGGGTGATAGGACCTGCTTCCTCTGGGGTAATGAAATTCTTAGGGGAATCGATCTGTGAACAGTAAGTCAGTGATTCCTTAGAGGAGTACTCTTCCTCTGATACCTCTAAAGGGTGCAGTGAAGGAGCACCAAATGGTGGTTGTTGAGTCTTTAAGGCCTGGAATGCCTTAAAAAGACTGAGGAAAAAAACTTCCCATCCAGGAACAGGTTGCAGCTCAAAATGTTTAAGTTTTTGTTTCCTCTTTAGAGGGGGCAGAGGGCTGAATATGTATAGCAGCAGACATCTGGGAGGCTGGTAGGGAAGGAGTAGGACCTTCTGACTGTACGAGCCTTGCTTTCCCTCTGCCATCAGGATCTGATGGCAGATTAATGTCAGTGGACATGCTCACTGTTTCCGCTATCCCGGCCTCCATAGTGATTCCTGGGTGTGGATGGGAAATTGAGGTCTGAAGAGATCCTGGGCTTTCATCTGTCTCAAGAATTTCTCCAGACGCCTGAGGCGCAGTGTAGGAAACAGTCTTGATTTTCTTGGCCTTCTTCCGAGGCAGCTCATCAGATGTGCCTACCCCACCTTCCATGCCAAGCCAGAGATGCTGGAGACTTTGATTTTCTAGGTACAGTCTCAATGTGGCCAGATGACTGTGGAGAGCCTTATGAACAAAGGACTTACAAATGGGGCAGGACATATGATCATGGGCCTCGTCTAAACAAAAAATGCACTTTTCATGGATGTCCTAGTGAGGAATTTGTCTCCCACAAGCACAATTCTCCTTTCTAGTGGACATGTACGTCTGATAAACTAACAAAAAAACAAATAGAAAGCCCAACAGGGTACTTATCTTTAGCGGTTGTCTGTAGTGGTCATCTGGATAATGAGCGATCTGCTTCCTGAACTGGCTAATAAGAGTCCAATGTTCACTGTGGCAGAAAAATCCTGAAGGGGGTACGTGCAGACGTTACTTTTATACACTACATCAGTTTATGGCTATGGCTGGAGATGTCACACGTAACCCCCTACTCCAAAGACTTTGGTATACTGGCCAGATGTGCGGTACTGCAGGCAGCAACATCCCTACTGTGATGAATACTGCAACATGAAAATAGGACATCTGTGGAAAGGTAACTGCACAAGAACAATGCAGAAGAGATTATAGTGCAGCAGAGTAAGTAGGCAACCAACAAAGACAGTGAGAAGAGATTGTGGAGAAAAATGTTACAGATACAAAAGTGGCAAAAGACAGGAAGTGGAAGGATATTTGATTTCAAATGGGATTAAAGGCAAGTCAAAATCAGAATTCACTGAAAAAGGTGTTGGGGCTCAGACCCAGTAAGACATAGGAAGAGGTGAACCAGGTGATCAACAGAGAGGAAATAATGTATGACGTGCTACATGTAGACACTAATGACCTGTCCAAATAAGACTACTTAAGTGATAGCAAGCACAGAAGGAGAAGTGGACAGAGACAGCATTCTCAAATATGTTACCTGTGCCAGAAGCCAACACAATGAGTAATGACTGTCAGTAAAAGTGAATGAGAGAGAAAAGCTTGGTTTAAAAAGCTCACACCTTTAAGAGTGAGAGAAGGGAGTGCATCAGTGTAAAAGAGAGGTGTAGGCACTTGGTAAAAAGGGATGAATGAAACAGAAGAGGAACAAAAAGGGCGACTAAGACAATTAGTTAACATTACACTGCAATGCAAAGAATCTGGGTAGAATAACAGGAGAAAAGCAAACAGTGAAGGATGAGGAGAGAGTGAACAATGCTGACATCAAACACGAGCCAGTGACAGACCAGGGTGAGGCAAGGAAGTGTTCGGAGATAAGCTGTTCAGGAATGACACGAAAGGGAGAGGTGGAGATGGCAAGTGGTAGTCGACACAAAGGAATACATAAGAAATGAAGTCGGTGAAAAAGAAAAACACCAAAACCTAAACTGGTGCAAGTGAGTGGGAAGCATCAGGCTCTAGGTTAAGTGCTGTGGAACATGCGGTAAGAAAATCACCACAGTGTACAATCTCCAGACACATCAAGAAGGAAGAATATGAGACTGCAGGAGGGAATGAAGTGAATAAAGGAGGAAGACAGGAAAGTTGTGTAAAATCTTACCATAACCATAGAAGTTCTTCTCTTCCATGTTGCAGTATTCACTAGTGGGTTTACCCTTCTTCCCATTAGCTTGATCAGCCAGGTTTTCAAAGCTTTTGCAGTCCCTGATGGTGCGGACGTCTGACATGTTAGCAGGTACGTGGGGCCATAAATGTGACGTCTGCGTGCATCAGTCCTCAGAATCAAGGAGCCCGAGACGGAGCCAATCCTGATGGCACAGCCTGTACAGGAGCAGAGGAGAGCAAGTGTAAGGAGGGGAGGGAATGAATACTGCAACATGGAAGAGTAGGACAACTATGGTTATGTTAAGATTTTACACAACTTTTCTACGTCCTTCTATTCCAATGTTGCAGTATTCACTAGTGGGTGAGTACAAAAGCTCACTGGTGGCTGGGAGGTGGTCTAGATGAGAATTCCAGGAATCCATGCAGGATAGTCCTGGCAAATCCTGCTCTGGTCCTGGAGATGTGGTCCAGCTTATAGTATCTTGTGAAGGTGTGCACAGAGAACCAGGTAGCTGCTTCCAGAATGGAGTTAGTATCTAGACCTTTAAAGAAAGTTCCAGAGGAGGCCATGGCTCTTGTAGAATGGGCTTTGACATTGCCGGTTAGTGCCTTTCCATGGTTAGAGTAACAAAAGGAGATGGCCAGGAAGAAATGGTTCGTTTCCCAGACAGCCCTGGAGTGGAAGGAAACAAACAGCTGGTCTGATTTGCGTACAGGCTTGGTCTTATGCAAATAGAAACGAAGTTGCCTGTGGACATCCAGCAAGTGAAGGACTCTGTCACAGTCTCCCTGAGGGTTTGGAAAGAAGGTAGGCAGGTGAATAGCCTGATTTAGAGAGAGGTCATTGACCACTTTGGAGTGAAGGAGGGATTAATCCCGAGGGTGACCCTGTCCATATGGAAAATTAGGAAGGGTGGGGTAGCCATAAGGGCTTGAGCTTCTGAGATCCTCCTGGCTGTAGTCAAAGCTACTAGCAATACTGTTTTCCAAGTGCAAAATTTCAAGTCAGCCTTGCCAGCTGGTTCAGAGCGTGATAGAGTGAGTTTTTCCCGCAAATAGTTGAGATCTCAGGGAGGAGGAGACTGTTTTCTGGAGGGTCTTAAGTGTAAAACACCCTTTAGGAACAGCTTGGCTGAAGTCTGGAAGCTAGTGGAGGCTCCATAGACAGGCAGGCAGAAATGGCAGACAGGTGTGCGTTTTAAGGAGGAGAAAGACAAGCCTGTCTTCAGCAATTCACATAGGTAAGAGAGAATAAGAGGCAAGTCGCTGTCCAGCATCTCTATTTGTCTTTTGTGACACCAGACAGAAAACCTTCTCCATTTAGAGAGATACGATTTCCTTGGGTTTGGTTTTCTGGCCTCCTGCAGGACTGAGTGCATGTCCTTGTTGTACAGGTGTCTGAAGGGAATTGGAATCCTATCAGCCACAGGGAGAGGTGCAAGGATCGCCACTGTGGGTGAATCTGTATTCCCTGGTGCTGTGTAAGTAGATCCACTGAGGGGGGTGACTGCCCTTGGATAGATGAAGAAGTAGGGGGAACCAGTGCTGCCTTGGCCAATAGGGGGTCACCAACAAGATTTTTGGTGAATCCTGCTGAATTTTCAGTAGGAGACTCTGGATTAGAGAGGGGGGGAAAGGCGTACAGGAATCTCCCCTTCCAAGACATTAAGAAGGCATCTGTTTGAAGAGCCTTTGGCCTGTTTGTAGAGAAGGCAAAAAGGTATACCTGTGGAACACCCCAACTGTGGATCAGATCTAGGAATACCTCCCTTGATAGCATCCATTTGTGACCGTCTGAGGAGGTTCTGCTTAAGGAATCTGCTTGACAATTGTGTTGGGACGGGATGTAGGCTGCCTGGAAGTAGAACCCCTGGGAGACAGCCAGATCCTATACCTGTAGGGCTGGCCTGCAGAGGAGGTAGGACTTCGTCCCTCCTTGCTTTTTCAGGTACCACATCACTGTGGTGTTGTCTATGAGGATCTTCAGAATGCCCTGTCTGAGGAAAGGTAGAAAGGCCTGCAGGGCCAGAAGTATGGCTGACATTTCCTTGATGTTGATATGCCATTGTTTGTGTTTGTCTGTCAACACACGTTGCACTGTTCTTGTGCCCAATGTTGCCCCCCCCCAGCCCAGATCTGCTGTATCTGTGTGCATGATCTGAGAACAGGAGGGCAATTGTAGGGGAAGACCCGGGTGTAGGGCCACCTGGGCCAAACACCACTTCAGCTCTTGGTGGATGCAGGGAAGAAGTGAGAGAATGAACGCTAGGGGATGTGCGTGCTGGGCCCATACTGAGAGAAGATACCACTGCATCTTCCTCATGTGTAATCTTGCCAGTGGTAGCATGGGGAATAGTGGCAGCCATGTGCCCAAGAAGTTTGAGGAATTCCCTCACAATCAGGGAGGGTGAAAGGAGGGCAGACTGAAGGCGCTGTATCAAGGAAAGCACTTTTCCTCAAGTAGGAAGGCCATCCTGAGTTCTGTTCTGATTCTGCATCATAGGAAGACAATGTCTTGTGTAGGATTTAGTTTGTATTTGGGGAAGTTTATTAGGAACCCTAGAGACTGAAGCAGGAGGTCCTTTGCGTGGGCAAAGAGGGTCTGTGTCTGCTGCTTGAATGAGCAGGAAATCTAGGTATGGGAAAATGTGCATACCTCTTGTTCTGCAGTAAGCAATGACTGGCGCTAGGCATTTTGTAAATACCCTTGGTGCAGTGGAGAGACCAAAGGGCAAGGCACAGAACAGAAAATGCAAGGAGCCTGCCTTGAATCTGAGGAATTTTCTGGTAGATGGTTTTATGGGAATATGTTGACAGGCCTCCTTGACGTCCAGGGTCACCATGAAGGCCTGGGGAAGGATAAGGGGAAAGAGAATGGGTAGTGTTATTATCCTGAAGGAGGGGACCTTCAGGAATGGGTTGAAGCGAGGAAGGTCTAAGATGGCTCTCCACGGTCAACCCTTCCTGGGCACCACAAAAGTTCTACAGTAGAAGCCTTTCCCTTGAGCAGAGGGGGAGGGGGTACGAGTTCTATGGTGCCTTGCAGCAACAGGTTGCTTAGGACCTCGGGAAGGAGGGACCACTGACAGGGGGAAGGTAGCGGTATAGGAAGTTTTGGGGGAGAAGACATCCAAGACATGATGAAGTAACCCTCCTTCAGGATAGACAAAACCCATTTGTCGAATGTCACTAGGGTCCATGCAGGGAGGCAGTGAGAGATGGGAGGAAAGAGGTATGGTGGGGAGGAGGGGTTGGAGAAAAGGAGGCAGGCAGTCAGATGCTGCCTGCCCTTTCTGGAAAGGGGTCCCTGGGCAGTGCCCTGAAGCATTCTAGGCTGAGTAGCCTATCTCCTTGTGTGGTCTTCTAGTCCTGGAAGGGGCAGAGGGCTTAGAAAATGTCCTTATAAATTGCGTCTTGGCTGGATAGTTCCTCTGAAATTTTGGGAATGGAGAGACAGGTAGATGCTTTAGATCTTGGAGCTCTTTTCCTTTTTGCTAAAGTGACTTGAAGATATCAGCCACCTTGGAGCCAAAAAGGGCTTAGTGATCCAAAGGAGCATCTAAGAGTTTGGCCTTAAAGTCATCTGGTAGGGGCTGTAGACACAGCCAGGAGCATCTCCTCGATACAGAGGCAAATGCAGCTGACCTGGCAGAGGCCTCCGCTGCACCACATGCACATATTAGGGAATGTTTATCGACTTCGGAGATGAGCCCAAGCAAGGAAGAAAGGGATGCCTTTGCAGAGCAGTCGGGGAGCTCATCGAGTTCCATACAAGCTTTATCCGGTAAGGCAAAGGAGTATTTGGCCATGTGTGACTGGTAATTTGTAGCCCTAAAGGCTTAGGTAGCCGAAGTGTACATCATCTTCTCCCACCTCTCCATGGCCTTGCTGTCTTTATCTGCAGGCAGGACAATGGTAGTACGGAGAAGTTTGGTGGCCCTATCAGTAGTAATAGAAATAGTTGCTGGGTCAGTTGGCGGGCATTTAAAAAGGAATTTTTCTGCATCAGGTACCCTATACAACCGGTTTACCCTTCTAGAGGCAGGTGGCAGGGAATCTGGGTTTATGCATGCTGCTGCAAAAGCATCCAGGAAGGCAGGCTGGACAGGAGGAATAGGAGCCGGGTTAGAAGATTCCATCTGGATCAGGTCATAGAATCGTTTTTGAGCCTCAAACAAGTCTGAGCAATCCCACTTAAAATGTTCCCTCATAAGTGACTGTGTCCCCAAAGGTAAGGTCTACCACAGGAGAGTCAGTTTCAGCACAGGCTTCATCTGGGGATCCAGGGAAGAAATCTGTGAAGAGTAGGACAAGGAGTTTTATGAGGAGTCAGACATTTTCTCTTCTGCAGGTTGGCTAGGAGTTGTCTCAGGGTGTATAGACCTGGGACTAAGAAGATGTGGAGCAACATATGGGAGGTCTGGTGTAGGCCTAAAAGCCAAGAAGGCATTCTAGAGGCTCTGACTGAAGACCTGCCAGTCTGGGGTTGAAGTGATATGCCTCATCTTGTGTTTTTTTTTTGTAGGCCTAACCGAGGGCTGGCTGGCGGTCGGCCTTGAAATCAAAATCATAGAAGGAGCAGCTGAGGTCTGCTCTGAAGCACCCATCCCAGAAGCTGGCTCCCCCCCTGGTGCCTTGAGTCAGGCGCCATGATATCTTCCCGGATGTGCCGTCTGCTCTGGATTGTGCGGCCTCCTGACATGTACCTGCTTTATCCGAAGTGGCGGACGCCGGTTCCACAGACAAGCTAACAGTGGCTACAGGCTGAGAATTGGCGGAGGGAGGCATGGTGGAAGTAGACGGCTGTGCGGGCTGGCCTTCTTCCTGGGAGTTTCGGATGGGGCATCGGAATCGCCTTCCATTCTGAGCGCAATCTGTCGAAGGTGCTGGTTTTCAAGGTACAAGTCAAGGGCCTGAAGTAGGCAACGAAGGGTCTTCTGGACAAACGACTTACAAATGGAGCGTTTTTTATAATCGTGATCCCTACCCAAACATAAAAGACACTGAGCGTGTGCGTCTTTGTGGAGTATCTGGCGACCACAGTTGCACTTGCTCTTACCGGACATTAACAGACTATAGTAAATACAAAAGGACTGAAGAAAATCCCCAACAGGGTACTTATCTTAATGTGAAACTGATCTGACATCCACGAGTAGCAGGAACACCTGGGGCATGGCTGGCGGATGAAAAGTTCTGAGGACTGATGTGCGCATACGTCACAGTTCATGGCCCACGTACCTACGAAGACATCACACATCCGATGCACCGTCGGGGACTGGAAAAGCTTTGGAAACCTGGCCGAACAAGCTGATGGGAAGAAGGGTAAACCCACTAGGGAATACTGCAACATTGGAATAGGAGGACATTGTAATAGCCACGGGGATGTGAATCTGCCAGAAGCAGAACATGTGATTCTGAGCTCCAGTATCAGGGGGCGAGGAACATAGTGCAAGGCTGCAGGAGAACACAAAAGATGAGAACAGCTAAAGCAAAATCCAAGAGAGATCCATGACAGGAATTAATAACAGAAACAAATTTATTCTTGCAACAAAAAAGGGCAGAAAAAGCTGTCCAGGCTAAACAAGGATGGGAGGTAAGCCACATAAAAAATGTGAGAGAGAAAAAAAGAAGTTATGTTCTTACCATAACGTTCCATCTGTGTGGTCTATTTTCATTCTTTGTTAACGCGTGGGTCTCTGTTCCAACCCTCAGAACAGACTCAGCTGTTTCACTAGCTTGAGTCTCGAAGCTCGAGCTTCTCCTCCCTACCAATAATGCCTCTATCCCCCAAAGTACCTCTGATCGAGTTTGCTGCAACTATTTACCTACTGTCCACCAAAAACAATCATCTATCACAAAGAAAAGGATAGAGAAACAGGAGCTCAAACAGGAACTGTGGTTCCTATGAACACATCCATCAGGTAACTCGCACTCTTGGACTAGGGGAAGGAAGGGGGGGGGTGAATGAATAAAAATAGACACATGTGGAACATTATGGCAAGAACATAACTTCTTTATCTGCTGTTATTTTCATTCATTCATTAACCTGGGGGACAGAGTCCTCAGCTACAGAAACCCAGGGTGACCTCATGGAAGGATATTCCAGAGCACAGCACACCCAAAAGCACTTCTACTCTTGGAAATGATGTCAAGTTTATAAAGAGTACTGAACGTATGAGGATTTGACCAAGTAGCAGCTGCACAGATGTGAATAGATGCTCTTGACCAAAACGTTTGGGAAGTTGCTATAGACAATGTAGAGTGAGCTTTAACTTGAGCATGCAATAGATGCTCTTGACCAAATTGTTTGGGAAGTTTCTATAGACCTTGTAGTGTGAGCTTTAATTTGAGCATGCAATAGATGCTCTTGACCAAATTGTTTGGGATGTTACTATAGACCTTGTAGTGTGAGCTTTAATTTGACCATGCAAAAGTATGTTCTTCGAAGAATAAACAAAAGAAATACAGTCTTTTAACCATTTAACCAGAGAGGTCTTGGTAATTTCTTTACTTCTTTTAATGTCAGATGTACTTCTCTTCCATGTTGCAGTGTTCATAAATTTTGGGATTCCTTACCTAGGTGACCCTAACGTTCGACCAGTATACAAAAGACTTTTGCTACTGCATGGTACATCCAATGTTGCATACAGCAAAGCAGCCTGCGTAGGCCATAAAGGTGATGTCGGCACGTACCACTCCTCAAAACTAAATGCCCCTGTCAGAACACCACTTCAAGGATATGAGGTATACATCATTCAATAAATATCAAGTACCAAGGGGGTAGGAGGGAGGGACAGAATGCGGCAACATGGAAAATAGGGACATCTATGGTTATGATAAGATTTTGCACAACTATTCTATGTTCTTCTATTCCTATGTTGCAGTATTCATAACCTTTGGGAGAGTACCACAACTCAAGAAATGAAAAGGGAGGATGGAGCAGAAGAGGTTTCTCGGAACCCATGCAGGATTGCCCTAGCAAATCCTGCTTTGGACCTGGAAATAGTGTCCAGTTTGTAATGCTTGGTGAAGGGTATGGACAGCGGACTATGTGGCTGCTTCCAGAATAGAGGCAGTGTCCAGACATTTGAAGAATGCCCCTGAAGAGGTTACTGTCTAGTAGAGTGAGCCTTTACAGTAGTAGACAGTGTTGTCCCATGGGAGAAGTAAATGAATGAAACTGCTTTAGAAATCAAACCAGAAATAGTTTGGTGACAGTTTTACCTAGCACCCTGGGATAGAAGGAAAACAGAAGCTGTGTACTCACCATAACTTTCCATCTGAATAATTGTTCATTTGTCTTCAAACTATGGGTTATGGATCCGTAACGGATCCGACTCTGCCGCATATCCAGCATCTGATCCAAGCTCAAAGCTCCTCCCCTTACCCATAATGCCCACATCTTCTTCCTCCCTTCAGATACAGATTACTGCCCAACCCATTACTTACACCCGACCCAACAAGACCTTGTCACCATCAGAAAAAAAAACTCTAAACAATGAGCAGGACAAAGGACATCTTGAAGGTGTTCAAACAAATCAGACAAGGTCAGGGGAAGGAGGGGGAGGGACGGTCGAAGACAAATGAACTACTACTCAGATGTAACGTTATGGTGAGTACATAACTTCTTTATCTGAAATAGTTGTCTTTATTTGATATTCAACCTGTGGGACAGAGTCCCCAGCTACTATACACCTGGGAGGCCCTTCATGGGAAGGATATTCTGGAGCACAGCGGAGCCAAAAGATGCCCTGTTCCTGAATACTATGTCCAATTTATAATTTGAAATGAAAGTATGAGATGAGAACCATTTAGCTGCAGAAAAAATATCATCCAGTGAAACTCTAGACCAAAAGGCTGCTGAAGTAGCCATAGATCTGGCCGAATGTGCGTTAACCTGTTCTGGAGGGGGAACCCTCCTAACAAAATACGCCCACATAATACATTGGGAAATCCAGCGGACAATAGTAACTTTAGAAACTGGATTGCCCAGAAATGGTTTGGAGTAGTAAATGAAAAGTTGATAGATTTATGAAAAGCTTTAGTCCTGTGCAAGTAGAAATTTAACTGTCTAATCACATCCAACAAAAGTAATTTATATTCTCCCTTATTTTGGAAATTTGGAAAAAAAACTGGAAGATTTATCGTCTGATGCTAGCCTCTGAGGCTACTTTGGGAAGAAAAGAGGGATTAGTAAGCAAAGACACCCTGTCCTTATGAAAAATCATACAATGAACCTTAACAGATAGTACTTGAAGTTCTGACACTTTCCTGGTAGAAGTAATGGCAACTAGAAATGCAGTCTTCCATGACAGGAATTCTAAATCCACCGAAGCTGCCGGTTCAAAAGTGGGTGAAACTAAAGCCTGAAGCACTAATGTAAGATCCCACAGGGGCGTAGGATCCTTCACTGGGGGATCTCAGAAGAAAGGTACCTTTAAGGAAGGTTTTGCAAAGTTTAGAAGATAAGGAAGACATTTTTCCCCCTCAAGAAAATTAGAAATTGCAGTCAGCTGGACTTTGACTGTAGACGAACTGGCACCTTGCTGAAAAATCCCTGAAAAAAATTCCAATACCGCAGAAACTGGAGTAGTAAATAGATCCAATGCACGCTGAGAAGCCCATATAGAAAACACTTTCCATTAACTCTGGTAACCTTTCCTGGTTGAAGACTTATGAGCTGCAACCAGGATTCTTTTAACCAAGGGAGAAGATAAACCGGGAGTCCTAATAATCATGGGAACTGGAGCAAGCAAGCAGTGAGCTTTAGACTGTCCAAGTTGGAATGGGGAATCCCTGAGGGATGAGCAATGAGATCCAGAACTGGATCCAACGTCCATGGTGAAGCTACTAGACGAGACCACACAGAGGGGAACCAGACTTGGCAAGGCCAGAACAGCGCAGTGAAGATCACAAGGCTCCCCAGCCTGCAAGCTTTTTGAAGCAATCTTGTTATCAATGGTAGAGGAGGATAAGCATACAGGAGACCAAGCATGAATCACAGCATCGCTGGGGGCTTCCCCCCCCCGGGGGGGGGCATTTCACGTTGGAAGGGGATAGGAATCTATCACAGCAAGGCTGACCCCACTTGAGAAAGGTCCGCTCCGCTACTGAAGGATTCAGAGACCAGTCATAAGGCATCAGGATAGATCTGCTGAGCCTATCCGCTAGAATTTTAGACCGTCCTGGAATATGCATTGCCACCAGAAAACGTCTGGTGGAGATTGTTCATTCCCACACACTCTGTCAGGGTGGAGTCAGAGGACGAGAACGGTCAAGAGTCTCGAAATAGAAAGAACCCTCTCCACCACAAAGGCCGAAGGAGAATGGACACCCTGCGAAAGGCCAGCATGAGCCACTCCCCTCTGACCCAGTGGGGGAGCCAGAGCCAAACCTCCAAGTGCCAAGATACCGAGGGGGATACTGCACTCAGACACACTGAGCAGACAACATCCTCTCAGATCAGATGCCGAGGTACAGTCGGAGCCGACCCCTCAACCCCAAATGTCCTCTGATCCAAGGACTCCAAAAATTAATGTTGGATTGGAGGAGGAGTAATCTGGGTGAAAAAACGACTGCGTGTTCCCCGCTCCAGAGGGAGAGGGGGCAGGCAAGACTCCCATCTGAATCTGGGCGTGGATAAACTTCTGCATCATCCTGCCCATCTCAGCTTCATTAAGGCTCCTTGTGGAGGAGGAGGAGGAGGCTACTGACACTGGTCTGGAGTGACAGTGAGGGGAAGCCTACATGGGAGACCAGATCCGGGACTCCTCCAGCTCAGGGGAAAACCTGGGAGAGTGGAGCCAGGGAGATCCTGGTCTAGTAGCTGGTCTAGATTTTGGCAGTGGCCAGGCCGCAGCAGAGCGGTTTGGAGACAGCTTTATCACCCTGTACTTTGACTTCTTCCCTTCCCTGGGCCTCTTGGTGAGTTTGAACCCCAGACACCAGGGAAGTGGTAGAAGCTGAGGCTAAAGCTGAACTAGAAGATGGGGGCGCAGGGGCTACAGTCCCCATAGAGGGAAGTAGGCCCTTCAAGATGAGCTTATACTTCCTGTCCTTCAGTGCCCTGGGATTTAACCCGGCACAGATAGAACAGGTTGTTTGCAAATGGGCCACCCCCAGACACACTACACATACAGTGTGGCAATCAGCTGGAGACAGCTTATGGCCAAATTCTGTGCACTGGCTTTGGTATATCTTGCATATTTCCCAAGACAACCAAGTACAGTCACCACACACACTTTACAGAAAAAGTCGGAAAGTAGAGAAGATTTGTTTTATTTTTAACCGATGACCATGCAGGAAAGAGGTAGAAAGCAGAGATAGAACTATAGATAAAAGGAAAGAGAAAAAGCCCAAAAAACATTCACTTACTCAAAAAATATCGCTAAGAGCTCAGACCACGATGTGTACTTTACAGGTGGCAAACGAAATCTGAAGGGAGGAAGGAGACTGGGGCATTGTGAGTAAGGAAAGGAGCTTTGAGCTCGGATCAGATGCTGGATATGCAGCCAAGTCGGATCCGATACGGACTCATAACCCACAGGTAGAAGACCAAATGAAGACAACTACTTCAGATCACACAACTGCTCAGATTTCCTAATAAACTTGGTTTTGTCCAGATAAAATCTGACTTGTCTGCACACATCCAAGGAATGAAGAGCCCTTTCACTAGTGTTTTTAGGGTTAGGAAAAAAAGTGGGTAAATGAATGGATTGGTTTAAAGACAAGTCATTCAACACCTTGGGCATGAAGGCAGGATTAAGTAAGAAGAGATACCCTGTCCTTGTAGAAAATGAGAAAAGGTTGGAAAACCATAAGGGCTTGGAGTTCAGAAACTCTTCGAGCAAAAGTGATGGCTACTGACGGAACTGTTTTCTATGTAAAAAAATTTAAGGAAGCTGACCCTGCCGACTCAAAAGGAGCCTGACTGAGCTTTTCCAGGGCAAATTTAGATCCCAGGGAGGAGGAAAAGGTTTCCTGGGAGGTCTAATGTGAAGGATGCCTTTTAGGAAAAGCTTAACTTGTAATCTAGGAGCTAGAGGAAGAGGTAAAGACAGACATAATGAAATATTTGATAGATGGGCTTTAACAGAAGAGTAGGCTAGCCTAGCCTTAAGTAGCTCACACAAACAGGAAAGAACCAATGGAATGTGTGCTGAAAATGGATCTAGGTCTTTCTTTAGATACCAGATGGAGAACCTTTTCCATTTGGATAAATAGAACTTCCTAGTGCTAGGTTTCCTGGTCTCCTGCAGGACTAGAAGCATGTCACCAGAAAAACAGGTGTCAGAAAAGGATCAAAAGCCTATCACCACAGAATTAAATTCAGGGAGGTGGGATGTGGATGGATAAGTGATCCCTTTTCTTGTGTGAGAAGATCCACCCTGTGGGGTAACTTGTGATGATTACACCCCTGACTAAATGAAGACGGAACCAGTGCCGTTTTGGCCAAAATGGAGTCACCAGCAAGATTTTTGGCTTCTCCTGCTGTATTTTCAGTAGGACCTTTTGAATGAGAGGGAGTGGGGGGGACGCATAAAGAAACATCCCCTTCCATGAAAAGGATAGGGCATCCACCATCCATACCAGAGGGTCTGGGACTCTGGCACAAAGCTTTGGAAGTCGTCTGTTCATGGGGAAGGCAAATAAGTCTACTTGAGGAGTACCCCACTGGTGGATAATCTCCAGAAACACATCCCAGCGAAGCTTCCATTTACAGGCTTGTGTCATGGACCTGCAGAGAGTCTGCCAGTACATTTTGAGTCAAAGGAATATAAACTGCTTGCAAAAAAAACCTTTGCTTGAGAAGCAATCTCCCAGGCTTGAAGGGCCAGCCTGCAAAGCAGCAATGACTTGGCGTCTCCTCGTTTGTTCACATACCATAGAACTGTAGTTAGTGTTGTCTGTGAATAACTTCAGGGGTCCTGGGGGCAGGCAGGAATGAAAAGCTTGGAGTACCAGAATCAAAGCCCTCATTTCCTTTACATTGACATGGTTTTCTTGATTGAGGGAGACCAAAGGCCCTGGAATTTTAAGTGACCCAGAGTTGCTCCCCACCCAGAGTCTGAAGCATCTGTGCAGAGTTCCTGAACTGGAGTTGGTTGTTGAAAGGGAAGGCCGGGGGGGGCCATAGAATATGCTAAACCCCCATTGTATTTCTCTCTTTATACAGGGGAGGAAGTACAGCTGTGTACCTACCATAAATGTAGATGTTCGAGTGTATTCACTGTTACAGTCATTACTCTTGGGTTATCCTGCTGGCAGGCTACCTGCAGTCGGCCTGAACTCCAAAGTCTTGGTCATGCGTTGGTTGCTGTCACCTCTTCCTGACATCAGTGCACCAGGGGTATAAAAAATGCAGACACCATTTTCTTCAGTTTTTTTTGTCCCAGATATCAGGTGCCCCCAAAAGGGTAGGCTAAATAGATTATGCCAAAAAACATGCATGCACCAAGGTAAACATTTCCTTCATCTACAAGCAAATGCACCACATAGGTTGCATAGAATAGAGAAGAACAGATAATACCCAGCAAATGAAAGGGGGATGGTGATACGGTAACCTGGACTGCAACAGTGAATACACTCGACCATCTACATTTATGGTAGGTACACAATTGTACTATGTTAATAGTGTTTTACTGTTGCAGTCATTACTCTTGGGTTGAAAATCCCAAAGCTGAGGATGGGTGGCTGGGCTAAATAAGATTAGGAGAGGCTATGAGGCCCTGCAGAACTGCAGTGGCAAAGCCTGCTCTGGATTTAGAGTAGAGAGGCAAGTGGCAGTGCTTTGCGAAAGTATGCACTGAACTCCAAGTTGCAGCCTCTAAGATGTCTTTGGTTGGTACACCTCTAAGAAAGGCTGCTGAAGTGGCTGCTGCTCTGGTGGAATGTGGAATAATGCCCTTAGGCACTGATTTGCCATGCTGTGAGTTGCAGAAGCAAATACAATGGCCTATCCATTTTGAAATAGTCTGTTTTGAGATAGCCTTTCCTTGTGATCCTGCAACATATGTAACATATGCCACTAAAAGTTGCTCAGTCTTTCTGAAAGCTTTAGTTCTGTCCAAGTAGAAGCGTAGCTGTCTGTGCATGTCCAAAGAATGCAGAAGTCTCTCAACCTTGTTCTGTGGGTTTGGATAAAAGGTAGGCAAGTGAATGGTTTGGTTAAGGGCCACACTGGAAACCACCTAAGGCATAAATGTAGGGTTCATCCTCAGAGAAACCCTGTCTGGATGGAATGATAAAAGGTTCCACTGCCACGAGTGCCTGTAACTCCGAGACTCGTCTTGCAGAGGTTATTGCTTGGAGCAGAGCTGTTTTCCAGGATAAAAATTTAATATCTGCTGTTGAAGCTGGCTCAAAAGGAGGCAGTGTGAGTTTTTCCAAGACATAATTTATGAATGGAGGTATTGGTGCTCTCCTTGGGGGTCTTATGTTTTTGGCCCCTCTGAGGTATTGTCTTATTAAAGGATGAGAAAATATAGGTGGTTCCATATTGTAATGGGCTGAAATGGCAGAGGCATGAATCTTAATTGATGAAAAGGATAGACCTTTAGTCCAGCATCTCAGTTAAATATTGTAAAATCTGAGGAATATTTGGTACAAACTTGTCAATTCCTTGTTCCAAGCACAGAATCTCTTCCATTTTTCTGCATAAGATTTTCTGGTACTGGGCCTCCTGGCCTCCATGATCACATCCATTACAGCTTTGGAGAGTGGAGCGTTCTGAATGGCTACATTATCCGCCATGCTGCCAGATTTAAGGTACTGATTTGGCTGTGCAGGATCTGATTGTTTTGTTGGGAGACGTTTGAGGCAATGTCCAGGCTGGACCTTGAGACAAGTTCTTTAGGTCTGGGTACCAATGCTGGCGTGGCCAGTCTGGGGCAATCGGTATCATTTTTGGCTTCTCTTGTCTGACCTTTAGGAGAACGTTGGGGTGGAGAGGCAATGGAGGAAAGGCATATACTGTTAGGTTTTTCCAGCTGAAGGAAAAAACTTTCCATGCTTGCTTGTGGTAAATCCTTGTGCAAAATCTCTGTAGTTGGCAGTTGTGAGTTATCATGCTGAAGACTTGTGGATTCAGTTTCCACTCGTGGGGATCCATGAGGTTTCTGCTTAGTTCGTCTGCCAGAGTATTTATTTTTTCTGGCAGGAATTGTGCTTGCAGGTGAACTTGATAAATCAATGCTGTGTCCCACAAAGTCATGGATTGTCTGCAAAGGGGGTAGGAATGTGTGCCTCCCTGCTTGTTTATGTACCAAATGACTGTAGTATTGTCCATCTTTATCAGTAGTTGTCATGGATGAAGTAGATCTTTGAAAGCTGTCAGGGCATTCTGAACAGCTAGCATCTCTTTTTGATTGATATGAAGATGCATCTGGCTTGCAGGCCATGTGCCCTGAATACATTTTCCTGCCATGTGGGCCCCCCAGGCATAATCTGATGCATCCGTTGTTAGTGTCTGCCTGGTTGTGGATAAAGTGAAAGGCTGTCCCTTGCTGTAGTGACAGGCCTGTGCCCACCATCAAAACTCCTGTTGCAGGCAGGGAATGAGGGCAATTAACAGTTCCAGACTATGGCAATGTTGAGTCCAAACACTTTTTAGATACCACTTTAGTTTCCTCATATGCAGTCTGGCATATGGAATTAGCAGAATGCAGGATGCCATGAAGCCCAAAGCCTGCAGAATTTTTCTTGCAGATAACTGGGTCTTTGTTGGCAACATTTTGAATTAAGAAGTCAGTTGTCTTTGTCTGGCATGAGATAAGCCATCTGGGCAGTTGTATTTAAGCTTGCACCCAGGAATATTATCTCTTGAGAGGGTACTAGTTTTGATTTATTTTCGTTTACTGTGTACCCTAAGCAAATTAGTAATCTTTTTACAAACTCCAGATGCTGTAGTAGAATGTCTTTGTTCTCTGCGTGAATAAGGCAGTCGTCCAAGTAAGGATATATTTGAATTCCTCTTTGTCTGCAAAATGGAATTACTGGTGCCAGGCATTTGGTGAAGACCCTGGTTGCAGTAGATAAGCCAAAGGGCAGTGCAGAGAATTGGTAATGCATTGAGCAAGCTATGAATCTGAGGTATCTTCTTACAAGACTGTCTTATTGGGACATGCAGGTATGCCTCTTTTAGGCCCAAAGTAACGAGCCAAGCCTTCTTGCCCAGCATGGGCAGTAGCTGCTGCAGAGTCAACATTTTGAATTTTGGAACGTCCAGAAATGTGTTTAGAATAGACAGGTCCAGTATTGGTCTCCAGGCTTTGTCCTTTCTGGGCACCAGGAAAAGTCTTGAGTAAAATCCTTGTCCCTGTTCTTGTTGTGGTACTTGCTGAATGGCCCTCATGTCAATGAGGGATGAAACGTGTTTTTGTGCCTCTGCCCATTGATTGTGTGGCAGGTCTGGCATACCTTTTGCCCTTGGCAGGGTGTAAAAGTGGAACCTGTAGCCCTGAAACACTATGTTCAAGATCCATTTGTCCTGGGTAATTATGTGCCAATTTGGTGAGAAAAGTGCTAGTTTTCCCCCCAAGGGGGCTGCCAAAAGACAAGTGCTTGTTTCTGGCAGAGGAAAGTCATTGGGACTGTTTCCTGTATTGTTGTGATTTGTCTTCTCTGCTTTTGGAGGTAGAAGCACCCCATTGTTTAGGCCTGTACGAGCCTTGGGGCTGTGATCTGCCTCTGGGGCGTCTGTATCTGCCTCTTTGTGGCCTGTCTGACACTGGAAAGGACCAATTCTTAGTAGGCCAGTTCCTGCTAAATTGGGGTGGCTGCACCTGTAGAAACTCCTTAACTGTCTGCATGGATTTCGCTTTATCCTCCATTTTCTTCAACACCTCTTCTGCCTTAACACCAAACAAAGTGTCATGCTGTAATGGAGCATCCAATAATTTTGCTTTAACATGATTAGGCAGATTCTGTTCCTTTAACCAAGCATGCCTTCTAATGACAGAACCCGTAACAGCGGCCCTCAGTGAATCAAAACCACATTGCAAAGTATGCTTTCCCACTTGTTCAGCTGCACGCAATAAATCCTGCATTTCCTTGTTATCAAAACATTCAGAATTTGTCAACATTTTCTGTTTAAGCAGTGACATTAAATATTGCTGATATTTAAGCATATGAAACTGATAATTTAAAGCCCTTACAGCCAAGGTAGCAGAAGTGTAACCCCCCCCCCCCAATCTGTCCAGTGCCCTTGAATCCCTATCAGAGGGGACAGGGATTTTTGCAGTGGAAGCCTTGACCCCTTTGGGACCCTGAGATATAGTTTCTGGGTCAGCAGCAGGGTTTTTATATAGAAATTTATGAGAGTCTGGAACCCTGTAGTATCTGTCTGGCTTAGAAGGTGCAGGGGGTAAAGAGTCAGGAGACAGGCCGGAGACTGAAAATACATCATCGACAATGTCTAGAACAGGAGGAATAGCAAGAGGTCTGTGCCGAGGTAGTAAAAGAAAATCTCTGAGGCTTTTCTTAATAATCCTGGCGCTCTCAGTGAAAATGCTCCCTCATGGTATGCAAGGTTTCCCCAAAAGAATAATCCTCAGGAGGAGAGGCTGAAGGAATGGATTCTTCAGCATCAGAATCCTCATAGGGAGGAAAAGAGTATCCCTGTTCAGAAGAGGAATCAGAAGAAGTTGAAACCTGATCAGAAGAGTCATATTCTGTCTCTTGCTTAGGCCTCTTATCAGGAGAGGGATGGGAACCCCTGATCAAAGTAATTAAGTCTTCGGCCATTTTAAGCATCTGTTTCTTAGGCATGGAAGTCTGTCCAGGAGAATGCTGTACTTGTTTCTTTGTCTTTAGAGCTGTTTTAGTCTTTGTCTCTGAAGCTGAGGTAGGCTTGACATATAATTGCGTAGGTCTGAAAACACCCTCAAAAGCCAATGGCTGCTCAGCGGCTCCGGACCCATCTGAGGGAATAGTTTCCGAGGGTCCAATACCTTGAGTATCCAGAGGCCTAGTCGGCTCCACGTGGGAGTCGGTAGCAGCCTGTAGCTCTGAGGTAGCGGGCGTCAGGGGCTGCGAAAGCGCCTCTCTGAGAACCGGCGACTGGCCTAGCGGTGGCCTCGTCTGTTTTGGACCTCGGATGCCTGTCCCTTTCCTTGCTCTTTTTATAAACTCCGGTCGTTGGCTGTTCCGATGGCATTATATAATTAAACCTTCAAAGTAATGAAAGGCAAAATCGTTCTGACGCTTAATAGTGCGTTGGTTAAATCTAGCACAAAACCGGCAGCTAGCAACGTCGTGATCAGGGCCTAGGCAAGGAATACAGTAAGAATGAAAATCCTTATGAGGTATTTGCTTCCCACAAGAAATACAATTGTTAACTTTTTCTGACATCGGTCTGGAGCAAGAAAGAAGTTTCCCCAACGGGGTACTTAGCTTTAATGAAGACTTCAGATCTGAAATTTGATTTTGAAACTCTCAGGAGTCGGACGACAGGCACTTGCGAATTGCTTTTGCTTTGGGCACAGCGCAACAAGAAAGACTGAAGAAAATGGTGTTGGCTGCATCTTTTATACCCCTGGCGCACTGACATCAGGGAAGAGGTGACAGCAACTGACGCCGGACCAAGACTTTGGAATTCAGGCCGACTGCGGGTAGCCTGCCAGCAGGATAACCCAAGAGTAATGACTGCAACAGTGAAACACGATGAACATGATTAAGTACAAATTTCAGAGGATGGGCATGCTGGCTCCAACGAGGTTTTAGAAACCAGTGGATATTTTGAATGTGAAGTCTCGCTACGGGTAGCATGGGAATGAGTGATGCCACGGACCCTAGTATATATACAAGTAATCCCTGGCAGAGATTAAGGTTAAGGGGAGTAGATGGTGGAAGTAGTTGAGCAGAACTTCCAGCTTTTGAGGAGGGATGAAAGTACTCATTTGATCTGTCCTTAGTCTGCATCCTAAGAAAATCTGATCCTGGGAAGGACTAAAAGAGGACTTGGAGTTAATGGTGAACCCCAGGCCTTGGAGAAGGGTGAGAGTGAAAACTAAGTTTTCCCTTAGTGTGTCTGGGTGGACTGCCTGAATCAGCAGGTTGCCCAGATAAGGAAAGATCAGTATTCCATGGAGCCTGCAATGACAGGAGCTAAGCATTTTGTGAACACCCTTGGTGCCATATAGAGTCCAAAGGGAATAGCACAGAACTGAATGCGAGGAAGCAACAGAAAAGCATAAAAACTTTCTGTATTGCGGATGAATGGGGATATGCAGGTATGCATTCTTGATATCTGGAGTGACTAGAAAGGCCTGGGGTAGAAGAGAGAAAAGAGTTTACAGAGTAAGAATGCAAAAGGTTGTCATTTTGAGCAAAAGGATGAGATGAGAGGTCCACGATTGGTTTCCAAGGAGCATATTTTCTTGAGACTAGGAACATTCTTGAGTGAAACCCTCTTCCTTTTTGAAGTGGCAGGATGTCTTGAATAGTTCCTTGATTTAGCAAGTCCGCAACGATTTGAGGGAAAAGATTAATCTAGTCCCGAGGGGGCTGTGGAATGCCCATGAAGGGAGGGACAGATTTCCATAACATGTAACAGCCGTTTTAGATAATGGAAATGACCCAACTGTCAGTGGAGATATAGTGTCCAACAGTGAAGAGGAGAAGATAAGCGCTGGGAAAGGGATACGTTCGAGAGACTGGTCAGATAACTCAAGACTACCTGGCCTGTCTTCAAAGGTGGTCTTTTGAGTGGGGGATTGCGGAGGTTTGGAAGATCCCTGTCTATGAGCCCCTTTCTTATGGAAAGGAGGGGAAGTACAGTTGTGTACACTTACCATAAATATAGATGCTTGAGTGTATTCACTGTTACAGTCATCACATTTGGGTTACCCTGCCAGGGTAGCCCTTGGCCGGCTGGAATACCAGAGACTTAGTATTTCTGCTTCAGTTGCTGTCTCTTGAGGACTGCTGTCAGGTCATCAGTGGTATAAAGTAAGGCAGCCGATGCCATTACATCAGTTTTTCTTGCTCTAGCCTGTCAGGAGCCCCCCCCAAAGTAGGAGGCCAGATTCTGGTGGAAGAACCCCACCAGTGGAAAGTAAATACCAATATGTCCCTCATAAGGAAAGGAGAACAAGGAAGAATGGTAAAAAAAGGGAGAAAGAAAAAAGGGGGCTGGAAGGAGGGAAACCAGGACTACAAAAGTGAATACACTTGAATATCTACATTTATGGTAAGTGTACACAACTGTACTATGTTCTTCATGTTTCATTGTTGCAGTCATCACATTTGGGTAGATTCCCAAAGCTGAGGGAAAAGGGTGGAGGCAGTCAAGGAAGCAAGGGGCTGGCTAGGATGCCCTGCAAGACTGCAGAGGCAGGTGGTGATGTCTGGTAAAAGTGTGAACAGATGTCCAGGTGGCAGCCTCCAGGATGTCCTCAGTGGGGACTCCTCTGAGGAAAGCTGCAGAGGTGGAGGCTGCTCTGGTGGAGTGTGCCCGGACCCCCTTGGGGGGAGGTTTACCATGCTGTTTGTAGCAGAAATGGATGCAGTATGCTATCCATTTGGAAATGGTTTTGCTTGGGGATGGCTTTGCCTTCTGCCACTGTAGCAAAGCTAACCAGCAATTGATAAGACTTTCTGAAGGATTTAGTCCTGTCCAGGTAGGATCCGAGTGATCTCTGCACATCTAGAGAGGGAAGAATCCTTTCCCCCTTGTTCTGGGGATTAAGAAAGAAGGTGGGCAAATGAAGGGATTGGTTGAGAGCCACTGGACACCACCTTGGGCATGAAGGATGGGTTAGATCTGAGGGATATCCAGTCTGCATGGAAGATGATGAAGGGTTCCACAGCAATGAGTGCTTGCAGCTCAGAGACTCTTCTGGCTGAAGTGATGGCCAGAAGAAAGGCGGTCTTTCCAGGAAAGACATTTTAGCTGTGCAAAAGAAACTGGTTCGAAAGGAGGCAGGGTGAGCTTTTCCAAGACAAAATTACAGTCCCAAGCTATTGTTGGTGCCCTTCTGGGGGGTGGGGGGCTCAATTTGCTAGCCCCTCTGAGGAACTGTTTGATCAAAGGATGTGAGAAAAGGGGCTACTCAGTGGGAAAATGAGCAGAAATAGCAGAGGCATGAATTTTTATAGAGGAGAAAGAGACCACTGTGTAGTAGGATCAGATAAGTAATCCAGGATGAGAGGGATGGAGGGCTTTGCTGTATTGGACCCCTTAGCCTGGATCCAGGTGCAGAACCTTTTCCATTTATCTATATAAGACTCTCTGGTGCTAGGGCACCTGGCCTCACGGATAACATCCAGGACCTGTTTACGGAGGATGGCAGATTGGTTAGGGAATAAGCCAAGCTGCCAAACTGAGTATCTGCAATGAGGATGCATTAATTCCCCTTCCCTCTAGGTTAGGAGGTTTGGAATCTTAGGAAGATGCAATGAAGGGAGCGGGGACAGGCTGCGCAGCGAGTCCCAGTGCTGTTGGGGCCAGTCTGGAGCTTTAAGAATGGTCCTTGGTTTTTCCACACTTATTTTGAGCAGTACCCTGGAGACGAGAGGTAGGGGAGGAAAGGCATAGATTGAGAGGTTGACCCAGGGGAAGGACAGGGCATCCACTTTCCAAGCCTTGCAGTGATGCAACCTGTTACAGAACTTGCTGAGCTGATGGTTGGTGTGGGAGGCAAAGAGGTCGACCTTCGGGGTTCCCCATTTCTGAGTTATTAGGAAGAAGGTACTTCTGTTCAGCTGCCACTCATGTGGGTCCAAAAGGCTTCTGCTTAATTGGCCTGCCAGGGAGTTGAGAGAGCCAAAGGGTCATGGCCAGCCTGCATAGAGGGCAGGAGTGAGTCCCTCCCTGCTTGTTGATGTACTACTTCACAGTGGTGTTGTCTGTTTTGATCAGGAAAACAGATGGAGAGAGAAGAGGCTTGAAAGCTATCAAGGTGTACTGCACAGCCATCATCTTTTTTTGATCGATGTGCAAAGGGATTTGCTGTGGGCTCCACTGGCCCTGTATGCACCTGCCATCCAGGCGTGCACCCCAAGCGTAGTCCGATGCATCTGTGGTGAGGGTCTGGGCGGCACGGTGTGGGGAGAAGGGCAGTCCCTTGTGGGAGCATGCTGTTGCCCACCAAAGAAATTCCTGAGGCGAGGAATTACAGGTAGAAGAGTTTCCAGGTCTTAAACGAGTGTTGACACCAAAGGCTCTTGAGGTACCATTGAAGTTTCCTCATATGCAGTCTAGCATATGAAATGAGTGTGCAAGATGCCACGAACCCCAGAGCTTGCAGGATTTTCCTTGCAGAAAGTTGGGGCCTGGTGGCCAGTTCAGAGAAGTAGGCGGACAGGAAAATTTGTCTCTCTGGTGTAAGGTATGCCATCTGGGATGCTGTATCCAGACTTGCTCCCAGGAAGATAATCCTTTGGGAGGGCACCTGTTTTGATTTCTTTTCGTTGATTGTGTACCCTAGGGAGGTTAGTAGGCTCTTCACAAAGGACAGGTATTTGAGCAGCTTTTCCTGGCTGTCCGCCTGAATAAGGGAGTCATCTAAGTAGGGGTAAATTTGAATATTTCTTTGTCTGCAAAAGGCAATGGCCAGAGCCTGGCATTTTGTGAAAACACTGGGAGCAGTAGATAAACTGAAGGTAAGCGCAAAGAACTAAAAGTGTGGAGATCCCGCCTTGAAGCGGAGATATTTTCTGCATGATTCCCTGATAGGCCTCTTTTAGATCCAGGGTGGCTAGCTAAGCATCCTTGGAGAGCATGGGTAAGCAGCTGCTGGAGGGTGAACATTTTGTGATCACCATAAAGGAGTTTTATAATGCATAAATCGAGGATGGGGTACCAGGAAAAAGTCTGGAGCGGAAGCCTTGACCTATCTGCTCTGCAGGAACGTGCTCTACTGCCCTCAAAGAGAGCAGGGAATGGATTTGCTTTTGAGCCTCTGCCCACTGATTTGGTGGTAGATCTGGGAACCCTTTTGGGATTGGAAGGGTATGCAAGGAGAATTTGTATCCCTGAGACACTATGTTCAGAACCCACTGGTACTTGGCAGTGGTGGCCCATGTGCTTGAAAGCAGAGTTTTCCTCCTACGGGTAAGTGAAAGTGGGCAGAGGGGAGGTCAGTAGGAGGTTGAGTCACTGTGAGTTCTTAACATAAGGGGGTGGCATAGAACTCCCTGGTTTTGAAGTGGAGGTAGTCCACTGCTTAAGATCTCTGCATTCCCTGGGGCTGCTGTCTGTGTGGGGGGGGGGGGGGGTCTGTTTCCACGGGGCCTAGGATGGGCCTTCTTACTCAGAGCAGGAAAGGACCAGTGCTTTGAGGGAAAATGCCTGCTGAACCTAGGGGGCTGGACCTGTAAGAAATCCAACTGTTTGCACAGATTTTGCTTTTTCTTACATATTTTTAAGACCTATAGTTTGGGAAGGTACGTCAGATAGTTTTCATCATTTCCTTGGTTATCTACAAACCACAACAGACTTTTTGAGGTTTACAGTGGAGATTTCAAGTTATGAAGTTAATTTCCTTGACGTCACGCTCAGGTTGACAAAAGAGGGTGAAATTGTAACCAGGATTTACAGGAAAGCTGTATGGAAGAATGCATTGTTAGCACCAGATAGCATGCACCCAACCTATACCTTCCGTGGCATAGTCACTAGTCAATTTATAAGAGTATCCAGACTATGTCAAAATAAAGATGATCTTTTGAATGAAGTTAATAATATGGAAACCCTGTTTAGGGATAGGGGATATGACATGACTATGGTTAGAAGGGTAAGAAATGAAATTTTTGGAGTTTTAGAACATGATGCCAGTCCGGTGCTCCATATTAAGAATGGATGTAGGATGGGAGCCACTATGGGCCCCAATATCCATGGAAAAAGGCTTAGTTATGTCATTAAATTCACCAATGAAGTGGAAAGTGTAAGAAGTGTGATTAGGAAGCACTGGAATGTCCTTTCGGTAAATAAAGAAATTAGCAAGATCGTAGGACCTGCACCAACATTTTGCTATAGGAATTGCAATAATCTTAAGAGGCAACTATGTAATGACCGGCAGGTCACGAATATAAGGAAATCTACTAGTCTAGTACTAGGGGACCTGGTCAGGAAAGGAACATATCCTTGTTTACACTGCCCAAGGTGCAAGAGCATTAGTAATATACAGACTTATCAACATCCCAGTATGAATTTTGTTTTCAAACCCAAGTACTATGCTGACTGCAATACCAAAATGTGATTTACTTGGCCACCTGTTCTTTTGTACAGCATTTTACGTGGGTCTAACCAAGAGAAGGCTAAGGGACCGTATCTATGACCACCTTTATGAGATCCGCAAGCAGGATGACACTAATGCTTTGGCCAGGCATATTAAAGAGTGTCCCTCTCATTCTTTCACTTTTAGGGTTTTGGACATAATCATTCCAACTTTAAGAAGAGGTAGTATTGAACAAAGGTTGGCTAGAGCCGAGTTACACTGGATCTTAAAACTAGCGGCACATAATTCTCCAGGGCTGAATGGCTTTATCTCTATTAAACCGATGTTGAT
The DNA here is from genome assembly GCF_019279795.1 of Protopterus annectens. Classification (NCBI taxonomy): domain Eukaryota; kingdom Metazoa; phylum Chordata; order Ceratodontiformes; family Protopteridae; genus Protopterus; species Protopterus annectens. Next base: position 593,966,729 of record NC_056741.1, read on the forward strand.
TGAACGTAAATGAAGTTGTTTTTTGCTATCTAGAATTCTATAGCCCATACTTCCCTAGTAGTTAGGATATTAAAAATGGGTATTACCCCCCCCTTTTTTTCCTCTTAATTTGTGGTTAGCCAACTGGGCATTTCCTTTATCTATAGCTTTATAGGAGTGTGATGTATAAGCATTTAATGCTAGGGACATCTTGTCACCTTGGAAGTTGTTGTTTAACATTACAGTATATGCATTACTAAACATCATTAATTTTATACCAGGGCACGTACTCCCTATATTATAGATGTTTACGATGGAATAGATAAGTATAGTACTTAGTTATTCAGGTCATATATACAGGTTTTATATTTAATTTTTATTTCTTTGCTTATTATATTTTATAGTAAGGGCATGTCTTAACATGATAGAATGGCGTTTTGAGATTTAGCCCTTGGTCTGCTATATACATATGTAGCAAGGGTATGTTTTAGTTGGATAGAATGGTGTTTTGAGTAACCCTTCATCCTATATATCTATATTTGTCTTGGTATATAACCCTGCATGTTCATTTGGGGTGACACTCCTCCACCATGAGATGTAGGATTAGAACTGCCCCTTTGAGTTCAGCTACACTGATGTACAGGAATAGTTTTGATGTCCAAAGGAAGCATTATGGAGAGGTCGTTTGAATAAATACCTTGCCATTGTTGTCCCATAAGGGTATATAGTTACACATATATTTTTATACCATAGATATATTTTATATCTGTTGCTTTGTGAACATGTGGTTATGTTTGTTTTATGACTTATATGCATGTGTATAGTATATTCCCTAAATATGATGTGTAGTATACTACTATGTAAATTTAGTGGTAAATACAGCACTCTCTTATAGGTTCTTGTTAATTTTTCAGACACACAACACGTTCTATGTTTCATGTAAAATAAGTACCACTAGGATAGTAATGCTGAATTAATTGTGTATTTTGCAACATGGTTTATCCTAGTACATATGAAATAGTTTGTAGTTCGTGTAAATATACAGATATTGCTTTTACTTCATTACTAGAGAATTAATATATGTGTTTATAGCGGTTTTGGTTTTACACTGATATATATATATTCCCTCATATATATTTTATATATTTTTATGTTTATTTACTGAAGTTTATATGTGGGACATAAAATTTTAGTAATAGAAAATATACATCTTTACAGGTCTTACGCATGGTGGGTAGGATCAGTATGAAGAATGTATTTAAATGCTGGACCTATATTAAATCTTCTTAGTTCCCGGTCTCTATGGTCTTGCTTTAGGACCGTGGGGACAACTTTTAGGTCAGGAGGAACTTCATACTGAGAATCCAGACATGTGACCTTAATAGCGAATAGGATGATGTTTAATTTGCAATGGCAAACAGTTTGTTGATGCTTCTTGTGCAGCTTTTTACCGATGGTAGAACTGTCTTAAACAACTTGCATTGTATAGATTTTCTTACAATTAAGGTAAGGGATTCTAGCTATGTTTATATGAGTTAAGAGACAAGAAACACCATGATAGTATTTTGATGTAAGAACTCTCAGTCTGTGAGGGATGTGTTCTCATTTCTGAATGCCATTTGCCAAGTTGTAGTGCTTTTGTTCAAAATATGCACTTTTGAATTATGAGCTTGTAAATGCATTTTTTATGTCTGAAGTCTGCAGCGTTTTGTTTAGTCAGAGGGTTTTGGTAATGCTTTGAAATATTTTGTGATGAGTGTGAGTGCTGCACTTTAGAAATGAATTGTATTGAATTTAAACTGCATTTGAATGTAATGATGGCTTTAAATTGATGAAAGGCAATTAAGCTTCATTTTAAATTAATGAGCCCGCCAAAAGTTGTTTAGTATAAGTATTTTGGAACCATTTTATGACATTGTATCTGATGAAGCATAGTTTAACTATGCGAAAGCGCTTATTCTCTGTTTCCAATAAATGAATTTTTTACATATTTCCATCGTGGATATTTTCAGTGTGTCAGGAGCTTGAGTTGGGACTACTCTGTAGAAGGATTTACTCGTGGTGACTGTTCTCACTTTTTGGACTTCATATTTTTAAGACCTCTTCTGCCTTGGTGCCAAATAATTTATCTTTGTGCAAGGGGGGACCCAACAATTTAGATTTGACATGGTCTGGCAGGGGTTTTTCCTTAAGCCATGCAGGTCTTATAATGACAGATCCAGTGACTGCTGCCCTGCAAGAAGCTTCTAGGGTATCACAACCACAGTGCAAATTGTGTTTAGTTACTTGACTTGCAGAATGCATTAAGTCTTGTAAATCTTTAGATTCTGCCCAAGGAGGAAAGGAAGACATTTTTTTGTTTAAGGAGTTCCAAGGTATGTTGCTGATATTTAAGTATACGGAACTGACAATTTAGTGCCCTGATGGGAAGAGTAGCCAAGGTGTATACTTTTTTACTCCATCTGTCCAATGCTCGGGAATCCCTGTCTGAGAAAGTAGGATTCTTAGCAGAGGTTGCTTTAATCCCTTTTGGGGACCTCAGGGTCAGCTGTTGGACTTTAAAAAGATATTTGTGTGAGTCAGGGACTCTGTAGTACCAGTCTGTTTTTTTGGGAGCAGGAGGTAGGGTGTCAGGAGTCAAGCTGGATTCAAGGAAAACATCATCCACATCCAGGACTAGGGGGATGGACAGGGGTCTGTGCTGCTGAAGATCTAGGAATTCCCTGAGACTCTTTTTAAACTGAGGGTAGTCCTGACTCTCCCATTGGAAATGCTCCCTTAAAGTATGCAGGGTTTCCTCAAAGGAAACATCCTCTGGGAGAGAGGCTGAAGGAATGGATTCCTCTGCATCAGAATTCCTCATAAGTGGAGAGGGGTTGCATGTCTTCACAGTCAGATGCATCAGATTCATCTGACTCTTGTTCAGACAAAACTACTGGGGACAGATCTCTCTTTCTGAGGAGGTAGTTTGATTTACCCTGATCAGCATGATAAGGTCTTCCGCCATTATAAACATTTGAGAATGGGGCAAGGTAGCAGGCGCCTGAGAGTGGGTAGTCTGTTTCTTGGGTGTGGATCGAACTCTGGGCCTAAAAAAACTTGGTTGTTTTCAAAAGAATGGTAGTCGAGAAAGATGTCGGTTTGTGTCGAGATTCAGTGGTGTGAAGGACTTCCTCAGAAGCAGGTGCCTGCTCAGCGGCTCCAAGGTAGACAGGACTGCAGGATCCTTAGACAAAGAAGACTTCTGCAGCATATCGGACTCTGAAAGGGTCTCGGTAGCGGCCTGCGAATCAAGTGAAGCGGGCATCAGGGGCTGCGAAAGCACCTCACTGAGTAGTGGAGGACGGACGACTTGCTTAACGGAAGTGTCGTTGGAAGGCTTGGACCTGTATTGTCCGTCTCTTGTCTTTATCTTTATGTTTTTTCAGAAGATCTGCTGTCGGATGGCTTACTGAAGCCACATTCAAGGACTGTAAATGAAAATATCTGGCTACAATAGGGGCCCGAAGGATATTTCTGGCGTTAAGCAAAGCACAGATGCGACAACGGGGGACGTTGTGATCTAGGCCTAGACAAGTGGCACAGTAAGAGGTATTTGCTTTTCACAGGCGTGACAATTAACTTTTTCTGACATTGGTTAGTGCAAGAAAAAAGGATCCCTAACGGGGTACTTAGCTTTAGAAGATTTCTTCAATTCGGAAACGAAAACTCAGGTAGCGGCTGACCGGCACTCGTGAGAACTGCTTCTGCTTCGGGTTCCCTGGTCAGTCTCATCCCTCATAAAATCCTCCAAAGCTAGCTATGAAAACAAGACTGCCACTGACTCTAAGGACAAACACAAAGCATTCTACAGCTTTGTCAAGAATCTCAAAAGCAACACCAAGATATGCTCTGAGTTGCAGCAAAACGGCACAAAAATTACAGAGCCTAGTGATATTGCCAACATCCTGGCTGACAGGTTCAGTGCTAACTTTACCCCCCTCCCCCACCCCCTAAAAGGCCCATATCCATACCAGAAAAATGCAGAGCCCCTGCAATCACAACTGAGCAGGTAAAAACTGCACTCTCCAAAGCCAAGAACACAGCATCCATGGGACAGGACAACATCCCAGGCTGTGTTCTACACGAACTTCAGAACAAACTGGCCACCCACATAAGCACCATGTTCAATCATGGACTCAAGTCAGGCTTTGTACCCACTGAATGGTGCACAGCAACAGTTATACCACTCCACAAAGGGGGAGCCACTACAGACCCCGGGAAATATTGTCCTATTAGCCTGAGCAGCTGGGTCTGCAAGGCCATGGAATGTATCATCATGGAAGTCAAACAAAGACATTGGTAACTTCCAAACTACAGACCCCATCCAGTTGGGGTTTATGAAAGGTAGATAATGCCTCCTGAACTTGATTGACTTCACTGAAAGAGTCACCAAAGCCGTAGACGAGGGTAAGGCAGTTCACACAGCCTATCTTGACCTTGCCAAGGCTTTCAATACTATCCCCCCATTCTGGTATTATATATAAACTCACTAAACTGGGTATAAATCTATATGTCACAAGATGGGTTGCCAACTGGCTCACTGACAGAACCCACACTGGAAAAGTTAGACTCCAAATATGACTTCAAACCAGTGACAAGTGGAGTGCCACAGGGTTCAGTCTTGTGTGCTCTCCTGTTTGGTATCTACTTCTCTGAAGTACAGGTTAACACAGAGGGCCTCTGTCTGATGAAGTTAGCAGACGACTGCAAATTAGGTGTCATAGTAGAGTCCCAAAACGACATGGACATACTACAGAAGGGCCTCACCGAGACAGATGGCTGGTGACAGAGCCATGGCCTCAAGCTCTACGCCAAAAAGGGCATTGTCATCCTCTTTGGTAAAAACTCTGTAGCCATGAACTACAACACAGGCGGCAGTCTACTCCTCGCCGAAGGTGTGATAAGAGACCTTGGGACTCAGGTGGACAGTAGTCTTTCCTTTGATAATCACATTACCACAGTAGTCAGCAAATCCTTCTACATGGCATACCTAATCACGAAAAGGTTCTCATCCAGGAAAAAAGGGTAACTGGTTCCCCTCTACTTGGCTCTCATTAGACCCATTACTGAGTACAACGCCCCTTTTGGAATGTACCTCACATAACATCTGTAACAGTGGGAAGGCCACAGAAGTACCTCACAAAGAGGATTACGGGACTCAAACAGATGCCCTATATGCTGACAGTCTCAAAAAACTCCAGCTTTACTCAGTAGCATATCGCCTACTCCAAGGTGATCTCTACCCAACATACAAAGCTATGTCAAACCCAGAGCTGTTGGACATGCTACACCTACCCCCCCCCCCCCCGAGATACACGCTCTAAGGACCTAATTCTTGTCACCACAATAAAAAGAACATGCTGAAGGGATAGATTCCTGTCCCAGAGACTTCCCATACTCTGGAACAAGCTACCTATGTCAAGCAGAATTCCTCATTAGCACTCAAAAATCATGATTAGTGGATGGGAAATAGGAAATTCACCCTGGGGATCACTTCTGTGGCTCTGCTCGACAGGGGCACAGGAAAATAACTTTCTTGGTGGCGAAAGCCAAGGAACCTGGTTGGCTAGGCTTACAGAGGCCCTTGGGCCGATAGCCTAGTACCTACCTATGAAAGGATCAATAACAAAAGAGTAAACAATATGGAAGTGCTGATCATAAATGGATTAGAATAAGAAGACAGTAGCAGCAGCAAACAATGCTGTTGGGTATTGTTCAGAAGAACAGATTTCTTCTTCTTTCAGCTTTTCTCGGTTAGGGGCCACCACAGCGGAACTCCAGTCCACTAATGATTGGCAGTAGATTTTTTACGGGTGTCGAGGTGCCAGCTCGATGCCCAACCTTCAGCGAAGGCACATTCAGAACAGACTCCAGAAGGAAAAAGGTAATGATTCTTACTCTGCAGGCTATAGTTTGACCATGAGTACTGTTCGGTTCTGGAGGCCAAACAAGGAAAATGGCAACTAGATGCTGAAAGCAATCCAGAGGGAAAAAAAGCACCAAAAAAGATCAATAAAACTGTGGGGAAAGTAATATCCTCTGGGACAAGAACAGGAAGCCCTGCTCTCCCGAGACCAGAAGGAAAAATGGCAGGAAGATGCTTAGGCGTTACTACGAGCACACACGTGCGTGCACACACAAACAAGGAAGAAGTAGGCACAGATAGCAGACTGCAGTGACTGGTCCGTGGATCTTTAAGTACTAATTCTCAGAAAGGGCTGAACAGCCATGGAAGAGAGTATGCATTCATAATAGTCTACATGTGCAGAAAGATTACAGTGGAAGAAAAGTATACAAGGAAAGTAAAATGTTGCATATGTTTAAAAGCAAACACCTCACCAGTTCCTCCTCCTGTCAAACAAGTGGAATGTAATATAAACTAATTCATTCATAGGTTAGAACTAAGCTAACTGCCCTTGTGAGCCATTTGAAGCCTAGCCAATCACCCCATGTGAGATTCAAACCTTGCACCTTGTGTCTGTAAGGTAAACACCTTAACCATCCTGCCATCCTCCCACCCTATTCCTTTGGTTAGAAATTCTTCATCAACCCGTTCAGTACTCACCTATCATGAGCAAACTGCCAGTAACAAGAGAAAACAGATGGCTTACTCATTCCTGAAAAACTATTTTTAATACACAGAAAACAAATGCTGATCATTAACTTGCTAAAGTGCAAATACACATTACCTGCATTGCTTGAGCATTTAGCACTTCTGGCTGTCCAGCTATAACCACAGCATCTGCTTCTGCTTCTCCATCCATGATATCAGCGTCAGGAATGCCCGTTTGGTTTGTGTCATGGTCTTCCTCCTGTGCAATTACCTCCCCTGTATCAGCTGAAATCAATAAGAATATATTACTGGAACCAGAGTTGCTGTTCATAGTAATGCACTTTACTAATTCAGTAATACCTGAATTCAAATTATAACATTCATGCTAGGCTTTAATTTGCCCATTATTTCTCATCTGTTTGGACATGTTTGAAAGATTAATCTAATTACTAAAAGTACAGTTGTGTACCTACCATAAATGTAGATGTCCGAGTGTATTCACTGTTGCAGTCATTACAATTGGGTTATCCTGCTGGCAGGCTACCCGCAGTCGGCCCGAGTTCCAAAGCCTAGGTCCGGTGTCGGTTGCTGTCACCTCCTGCCTGACATCAGTGCACCAGGGGTATAAAAGATGCAGCCGACGCCATTTACTTCAGTTTTTCTTGCCCCAGATGTCAGGTGTCCCTAAAAAGGTAGGCTAAATTATGCCAATAAGCACACATACACAAAAAACTACTTTTCCTTCATCTACAAGCAAATACACCACATAGGTTGTATAGAATAGAAAAGTACAGATAAGTCCCAGCAAGGAAAAAAGGGATGGTGGGAGGGTAACCCTGACCGCAACAGTGAATACACTCGAACATCTACATTTATAGTAGGTACACAACTGTACTATGTTCATCGTGTTTCACTGTTGCAGTCATTACAATTGGGTTGAATCCCAAAGCTAAGGTTGGGAGGCTGGCTAAATAGGATTAGGAGACGCTATGAGGCCCTGCAGAACTGCAGTGGCAAAGCCTGCCCTGGATTTAGAGTAGAGAGGTAAGTAATGGTGCTTTGTAAAAGTATGCACTGAACTCCAAGTTGCAGCCTCTAAGATGTCTTTGGTTGGCACTCCTCTGAGGAAGGCTGCTGAAGTGGCTGCTGCTCTGGTTGAATGTGGCCTAATGCCCTTAGGCACTAATTTGCCATGCTGTGAATAGCAGAAACGAATGCAGTGGCCTATCCACTTTCAAATGGTTTGTTTTGAGATAGGCTTTCCTTGTGATCCTGCAGCATATGCCACTAGAAGTTCAGTCTTTCTGAAAACTTTGGTTCTGTCCAAGTAGAAGCGTAGCTGCCTGTGAATGTCCAAAGAATGCAAAAGTCTCTCGCCCTTGTTCTGTGGGTTTGGGTAAAAGGTAGGCAGATGAACTGTTTGGTTAAGGGCCACACTGGACACTACACCTTAGGCATAAATGTAGGATTAGTCCTTAAAGAAACCCTGGCTGGATGGAAAATGATAAAAGGTTCCACAGCCATGAGTGCCTGTAACTGAGACTTGTCTAGCGGTGGTTATTGCTAGGAGCAGAGCTGTTTTCCGAGATAAGAATTTTATATCAGCTGCAGAGGCTGGCTCAAATGGAGGCAGTGTGAGTTTTTCCAAGACATAGTTGAGAGGTCCCAAGCAGGTATTGGTGCTCTCCTCGGAGGTCTAATGTTTTTGGCCCCTCTGAGGTACTGCCTTAGCAATGGATGAGAAAAAATAGGAGGTTCTGTACTGTAATGAGCTGAAATGGCAGAGGCATGAATTTTAATTGATGAAAAGGAAAGGCCTTTATCCAGCATCTCAGTTAAGTATTGCAAAATCTGAGGAATACTTGGAACAGTCGTGTCAATACCTTGTGCCTGGTTCCAAGCACAGAATCTCTTCCATTTTTCTGCATAAGACTTTCTGGTGCTAGGCCTCCTGGCCTCCAAAATAACATCCATCACTGCTTTAGAGAGAGGTACGTCTTGAATGGCTGCATTATCCGTCATGCTGCCAGGTTTAAGGTCCTGAGTTGGCTGTGCAGTATCTGTCTTGTTGGGTCAATAAGTGAGGAATTTGAGGTAATGTCCAAGCTGGGCATTGAGACAAGCTCTTTAGGATTGGGTACCAGTGCTGGCGGGGATAGTCTGGGGCAATCAGTATCATTTTTGGCTTCATTTGTCTGACCTTGAGGAGTACCTTGGGGAGGAGAGGCATAGAAAGAAAGGCATATACTGTTAGGTTTTTCCAGCTGAAAGATAGGGCATCCACTTTCCATGCTTGCTTGTGATAAGTCCTTGTGCAGAATCTCTGTAGTTGGCAGTTGTGAGGGGAGGCAAATAGATCTATGTCCGGGCATCCCCAGTTCCTTCTTATCATGCTGAAGACTTGTGGATCCAATTTCCACTCATGGGGATCCATTAGATTTCTGCTTAGTTCGTCTGCCAGAGTACTTATCCTTCCTGGCAGGAATTGTGCTTGCAGATGTACTTGTTAAGTCAGTGCTGTGTCCCACAAGTTCATGGCTAGTCTGCAGAGGGGGGTAGGAATACGTGCCCCCTGCTTGTTTATGTACCACATGACTGTAGTATGTACTGTCCGTCTTTATCAGTAGTTGTCCTGGATGAAGTTGATCCTTGAAGGCTGTCAGGGCATTCTGAACAGCTAGCATCTCATTTTGATTGATACGTAGATGCATTTTACTTGCGGACCATGTGCCCTGAATACATTTTCCTGCCATATGGGCCCCCCAGGCATAATCTGATGCTTCTGTTGTCAATGTCTGCCTGGCTGTGGGTAAGGTGAATGGCTGTCCCGTGTTGAGGTGACAGGCTTCTGCCCACCATCGAAACTCCTGTTGCAGGCAGGGAATGAGGGTAATTATTGTTTCCAGGCTGTGGCAATGTTGAGTCCAAACACTTTTTCAGATACCATTAACGTTTCCTCATATGCAGTGTTGCATATGGAATTAGCAGTATGCAGGATGCCATGAAGCCCAAAGCCTGCAGAATTTTTCTTGCAGATAACTGGGTCTTTGTTGCCAACATTTTGAAATAAGTAGTCAGTTGTCTGTGTTTGTCTGGCGTGAGATAAGCCATCTGGGCAGTTGTATTTATGCTTGCACCCAGGAATATTATCTCTTGAGAGGGTGCGAGCTCTGATTTCCTTTCCTTTAATGTGTACCCTAGGCCTATTAGTAATCTTTTTACAGACGCCAGATGCTGTAGTAGGATGTCCTTGCTCTCTGGTTGAATAAGGCAGTCGTCCAAGTAAGGATACATTTGTATTCCTCTTTGTCTGCAAAATGCAATTACTGGTGCCAGGCATTTTGTGAAGACCCTGGGCGCAGTAGATAAGCCAAAGGGCAGTGCAGAGAATTGGTAGTGCATTGAGACAGCTATAAATCTGAGGTATCTTATGCATGATTGTCTGATTGGAGCATGTAGGTATGCCTCTTTTAGGTCTAAAGTCACAAGCCAAGCTTTCTTGACCAGCATGGGCAGAAGCTGCTGCAGAGTTAACATTCTGAATTTTGGAATGTCCAGGAATGTGTTTAGGATAGACAGGCCCAGTATTGGTCTCCAGGCTTTGTCCTTTCTGGGTACCAAGAATAGCCTTGAGCAAAATCCTTGTCCCTGCTTTTGCTGTGGTACTTGCTGAATGGCTCTCATGTCCATGAGGGATGAAACTTGTTTTTGTGCCTCAGCCCATTGATTGTGTGGCAGGTCTGGCATACCGTTTGGCCTTGGCAGAGTGTGAAAGTGGAACCTGTAGCCTTGAGATATGATATTTAAAACCCATTTGTCCTGGGTGATCATGTGCCAATTTTGTGAAAAAAGTGCTAGTTTTCCCCCCAAAGGCGCTGCCAGAAGATAAGTGCTTGGTGCTGGCAGGGGAAAGTCATTGAGACTGTTTCCTGTATGGCTGTGATTTTTTCCTCTCCGCTTTTGGAGGTAGAAGCACCCCATTGTTTAGGCCTGTATGAGCCTTGGGGCTGTGATCTGCCTCTGGGGCATCTGTATCTGCCTCTTTGTGGCTCGTCTGACACTGGAAAAAAAACAATTCTTTGTAGGCCAGTTCCTGCTAAATCTGGGAGGCTGTACCTGTAAGAAATCCTTCACTGTTTGCATAGATTTAGCTTTGTCTTCCATTTTCTTCAACACCTCTTCTGCTTTAACACCAAACACGGTATCATGTTGTAATGGAGCATCTAATAGCTTTGCTTTAACATGATCGGGCAAATTCTGTTTTTTTTTAACCAAGCATGCCTCCTAATGACAGAACCTGTAACTGCGGCCCTGCAGGAGGCCTCTACAGAATCAAAACCACATTGCAAAGTATGCTTTCCCACTTGTTCAGCTGCATGCAATAAATCCTGCATTTCCTTGTTTTCTGCACATTCTGAATTTGTCAACATTTTCTGTTTAAGCAGTGACATAAGATATTGCTGATATTTAAGCATATGAAACTGACAGTTTAAAGCTCTTACAGCCAAGGTAGCAGAAGGATAAATCTTCTTCCCCCATCTGTCCAGGGCCCTTGAATCCCTATCATAGGGAATAGGGTTTTTTGCAGTGGAAGCCTTGTCCCCCCTTGGGGCCCTGAGAAATAGTTTCTGGGTCAGCAGCAGGGTTTTTGTAAAGAAATTTATGAGAATCAGGAACACTGTAGTATCTGTCTTGCTTAACAGGAGTTGGTGGTAGAGAGTCAGGAGACAGACCGGACTCTGAAAATACATCATCTACAATGTCAAAAACAGGAGGAATAGCAAGGGGCCTGTGCTGGGGTAATAAAAGGAAATCTGAGCCTTTTCTTGGATTCTCAGTAATCTTGGCTCTCCCAATGGAAATGCTCCCTCATAGTATGCAGGGTCTCCCCAAAGGAATAATCCTCAGGAGGTGAGGCTGAAGGGATAGATTCTTCAGCATCAGACTCATCATAGGGAGGAAGGGAATATTCCTGTTCAGAAGAGGAATCAGAAGAAATGGAAACCTGATCTGAAGATTCATATTCTATCTCTTGCCTAGGCCTCTTATCAGAAGGGGGATGGGAACCCATGATCAAAGTAATTAGGTCTTCGGCCATTTTAAGCATCCGTTTTTTTAGGCATGGAGGCCTGTCCAGGAGAATGCTGTACTTCTTTCTTTGTCTTTAGAGCTGCTTTAGTCTTTGCCTTTGAAGCTGAAGATGGCTTTACATGCAACTGTGTAGGCCTGAAAACACCCTCAGAAGCCGATGCCTGCTCAGCGGCTCCGGACCCATCTGAGGGAATAGTTTCCGATTGTCCAATACCTTGAGTTTCCAGCGGCCTAGTTGGCTCCACATGGGAGTCAGAAGCGGCCTGTGGCTCTGAGGTAGCGGGCGTCAGGGGCTGCAAAAGCGCCTCACTGAGAACCGGCGACAGGCCTAGCAGAAGCCTCGTCTGTTTTGGACCTTGGATGCTTGTCCTTTTCTTTTTCTTTGCATTTATTATAAACACTGCTAGTCGGCTGTTCCGACAGCATTATATAATTGAATCTTCTGCCAAAGTAATGAAATGCAAAATCGTACCGACGCCTAATAGAGCGTTGGTTAAATCTAGCACAAAACCAACAACTAGCAATGTCGTGGTCAGGGCCTAGGCAAGGAATACAGTAAGAATGAAAATCCTTATGAGGTATTTGCTTCCCACAAGAAATACAATTAACTTTTTCTGACATTGGTCTGGAGCAAGAGAAAAGTTTCCCCAATGGGGTACTTAGCTTTAATGAAGACTACAGATCTGAAATTCAAATTTGAAAATCTCAGGAGTCGGCCGACCGGCACTTGCGAACTGCTTTTGCTTCGGGCACCGCGAGGCAAGACAGACTGAAGAAAATGGCGTCGGCTGCATCTTTTATACCCCTGGCACACTGATGTCAGGGAGGAGGCGATGGCAACCTACGCCGGACCTAGACTTTGGAATTCGGGCTGACTGCGGGTAGCCTGCCAGCAGGATAACCCAATTTCAATGACTGCAACAGTGAAACACGATGAACATCTGTAGTTACCGGCCAGTTTTAAATGCATGCAATAGCCACTGACCTACAGTGGTTAGAAAGACTGGCTACTGCAAACGATGGCAGCTTGGCAGTTACTGTTGCACTTCCTTCCTACTCCCATTCTGCTTTATATCCCTGGAACACTCCTTCCTACTCTCATTCTGCTTTATATCCCTGGGACACATCCACTACAATACCACCAAACACTCGCTTTTACACATCACTCATCATAAAACACAATACCCTAAACAAACCCACAACAGTACTACAAAGGCTTTGAATCATTCCCATTCTAAAAGGGACAAGTACCACTGCTACACCACAATGTCTATTTCACACAAAACACTATAATTTTTGTATACTCTCCTCCCAGACAGCCCTTATGGAAAATACCTCACTGATGCTCCTTCTCAGCCTCCCTCAACTCCAAGCTACTATAACAAAAAAAGAATGCAACCACCCAACCCACTCTTTACATGCACATTAAACCCCAACTACAACTCAGTTAAGCAATATCGACCATACTAGTCTTCTGAATAGCAAGAACTCTGAACCAGTATTCATTCATTAAATCAAACATGTTCTCACCACCTACAATACACTCCAATAGCAGAAAAATCCAGCACAATCCTCAATTTTTTTTTCACTCCAAGAAAAGAAGTTATGTACTCACCATAATGTTCCATGTGAGTTGTTCATCTCGCCTTCATTCTTACAGATGGGTTCGGAGCCAATCCTCGGGCTCCAAGTCAGCCTACTACAAAGCTCGAGGTCTTCAGACAGTTCGAGGCCAAGTACCTATCCAATGATGCACCTGGAGTTACCTCAGATCTTGTTTGCTGCGTATAGTAATACCATATGTCATTCTATCATGCTTTAGTAGAAAGCTATAGAAGGATTGAGCAACCAGGAAGAATCCAGTATCTCGGTCCTCGAAAAACCCTGGAGGGGGTAGGAGGGTGGGTAGTAAGAATGAAGGCAAGATGAGCATGGAACGTTATGGTGAGTACATAACTTTTTTATGTGAAGTTGTTCTATCTCAATGTTCTTTTTTACAGATGGGTATCGTCCCAAGCACCATCTTTCTCGGGTGGCTCATGGGAGTATATTTTTCAGGACAGCAGACCCACAGGAGGACCGGTCAACTTTGTAATGAGTGATAAAGGTATGAGGTCTTGACCAAGTGGCTGCTGCACGAATGTTGTCTATAGGAAGCCTAGCAAAAAGGCAGATGATGTGGACACTGCTCTGGTAGAATGAGCCTTAATTTTGTGTTGTAAGGGCATATTACCAGCTGAATAAGCAAATGTGATGCAATCAGATACCTATTTAGACAATGTTGTTTTTGCCACTGGCATACCTTTTCTGGAATCTGAAAAGGAAACGAAAAGCTTTTCTGATTTTCTGAAATCTTTTGTTCTATCCAAGTGAAATCGGAGTTGTCTATGAACATCAAGCTTGTGCAGCATGTACTCTAAGTTCTTGGTGCGTTTGGAAATAACACTGGCAAACCTATACTCTGATTCAGATTAGTTTCAGTACAAACTTTGGGCAAGAAAGAAGGGTTTGTTCGTAGGGAGAGACTGCCAGCATGGAAAATCAAATAAGGAGGCTTTATGGACAAGGCCTGAAGCTCCGACACCCTGTGGGCAGAAGTTATGGCTACTAAAAAGATAGTCTTCCATGATAAAAATTTCAAATCGCAGGAGGAAGCTGCTTCGAAAGGTGGAAGAATAATGTGTGAAAGCATAAAATTTAGATTCCAAGGGATATAAGGGGATTTCACAGGTGGTCTGAGATGAAAAGTTCCTTTGAGAAAGGCTTTGGATAGTCTGTCTGACATTATGTTCAATCCTTCAAAGCCAAGGTGAAAATTAGAGATAACAGCAAGCTGAACCCAAACTGTTGCTGCTGCAGCCCCTTTATTGAAAAGCATAGTAAAGAACTTTAACATGGAGGCAATAGGGGCTCGGCTAGGGATCAATGTTATTATAAGAGGTTCATAGAGAAAATCTTTTCCATTTGCTAAGATACAGCTTCCTAGTAGAGGATGTGTGAGAAGATATTAGAATCTGAAGCGTTTCATTAGAGAGGTTATGGAACCTGGCTATGTTGGGAATTGGAGCAGCCAAGCTGTCAATTTCAGGGACTGAAGAGAGGGATGAAGATCCCCCAACAAATGCGTCAGAATATCTGGAACTGGGTCCAGAATCCAACGGTCTTCCAACTGATGAAGTCTAAGGAAGGGGAACCAAATCTGGCAAGGCCAATGAGGGGCTATTAGTACCATGGTCCTTCACATGGCTTTTGCTTTCTGTAATACTTTGGGTATCAAGGGAATTGGTGGGGATGCATAGAGGAGACCCGGAAGCCAATCATGTACAAGTGCGTCCCTTGGGGGCTTCCCCCAGTGGGGGAATGAGGGCAAAGTAGCTTCTGCATTTCGTGTTAATGTGGTCGGCAAAAAGGTTGCAGCAAACCTGGCCCCATCTGCGGAAAATTCTCTCAGCTACTTCTTTCTTGAGGGACCACTCATGAGGCAACAAAATTGCTCTGCTCAGTTTGTCTGCTATCATGTTGGATTTCCCTGAGATGTGCGCTAGCAGAAAGCACTGGGTGGATGTAGCCCAGTGCCATACTCTTAAAGCTTTGTGACAAAGGGGGTAGGACCTGGTTCCTCCTTGTTTGTTCAGGTACTAGACCATTGACATGTTGCCCATCTGAATCGCAATAGTTCCCAGAGGAAGAGAATCCTGGAAGTACTGCAATGCTAAAACTACCGCTCTCATCTCCAGGACATTGATATGCAGATGCGTCTCCTGTTCGGTCCATGTGCTTTGGGCTGTTCTTCCCTGAAGATGCCTCCCCCACCCTATCAGGGAAGTGTCCGTGGTCACTGTGGCTGCTGGTGGGGGTAAAATAAAAGGGCAACCTATCGTTACATGAAGAGAGGTCAACCAGCACTGAAGATCCTATTTGCATATGTTTGGGATCATTATGAGATGAGACACTGGAAGCTGTTGGCAAGACCACTGAGTGAATAACAGCCATTGTAGAATCTGCATGTGCATGCCACCCAAAGGTATCACTAATACTGCAGCTGCCCTCATGTCTAACAGTTTTAATACTTCTGATGCTGGAGCCTTGTCTTTGGATATGATATTGCAAACCTGCTGACAGAGTAGTAAGACTCTCTCTGCTGAAAGTCTCAAAGTGGTGGTGGTGGTGTTCAATACTGCTCCAATAAAAATATGTTGTGATGGCGACAAGGCAGATTTTTCTGAATTTAGTGTAATAACCAGTTGACTGCAGACAAAGCGTGGTGCCCCTGGCTTGTATGGGCTGATGCCTGGTGGTGGCGGTGAGGAGCGAATCATCTAGGTACGGAAACATCTGGAATACTCAACACCTCAGGTGAGCCGTGACCACTGCCATACATTTGGAGAACACACTGGGGGCTGTAGTGAGATCTAAGGGCAGGGCTCTAAACTGGTAATGATTGGCTCCCAGCTAGAAACGCAGATGATCCTGGGAAGGTCTGGCCGTTTTTATACGGTAGTACACATCCTGGAGATCTATCGAGCACATCCAATTGTCTTTTCCAAAGAAGGGAAGTATCGAGTGAAGCATGACCATCTGGAAATTCTCTTTCTTGATAGATCTGTTTTGTTTAGTCTGCTGAAGTCCAAAATAGATCTCCAGTCCCGTCTTTTTCTGGAACTAAAAAGAATCTTGAGTAAGTTCCGGATCCTATCTGGTCTGCTGGGACTGGTTGGATGACTCTTTCGTAGCAACGTTTGGACCTCCACTGTTGCCTCTCCATGTAACTGGGTGGAACATCTGGGATTTTTGTTGTTAATGGAGGGAATGTGGTGAAAGGAATGAAATATCCTCTGGAAATGTTACTTTGTACCTAGTTGTTTATTTTGAGCTAGGCGTCTGGATATAAAGATAAGCGACCCCCGACTGCCTCCAGAGTAGGACAGTCGGGGCTCCTTTCAGGAGCGTTGGCAGGGCTTCCCAAAGAACTTATCTCTGTCGCCCTGGTTTTGCGGACCCCCCCTCTGCCAAAGGGCGGCGACTTCCATTATTCCCCCTCCTCTACTCCTGGAAGGGAAGGGGGGTTCACCATGTGTGTCCTGAAAGGCTCCTTGAGCTTTCCGGAACCACATCTTTCCTCTCATTTGACCCTTGGGGTAGAGTCTGGTAGGAGTGGAAAAATGGACTCCAACAGCAGACTGTCTTTCCCTCCAGTTTACACCTGGTCAAAGTTTCCTTAACTTTGGGCCTGAAAAGGGACGAGCCATCAAAAGGGGTGTTGACAAAGGATGACTTAACAGGCTCCGCGAAGCAACACAAGTGTATCCAGGAGCGTCTCCTAAGAGCAATTCCTGTACCTGCTCCATCAGCTGCAAATGAAATGAGTCGCATGGACGAGTTCACTATGGAATTGAAGGTAGCAAGCTGGGAAACAACTTTATCTGAAGCTCCTACAGCTACTGTACCCTGAACAGCATCTCAGAGCTCTTTTAGGAGACCTCTTTGCAGTCTCGTAAAATGGGTGAAACAGTTCAGCAAAAGCAGTGCAAAAGTCGCTGAACTGTACGTGCTTCTCGTATCTATCCATGATCCCAGAATCTCTGTTAGGAGGACGGATAGAGGACGAAGTTTCCGAAATCTCATTTTTGGTGGCTGCCACCACCACCATGGCATCAACTGGCACTCCCTTTGTAAGAAAGGACTTTTCTTGTGGGGCAGAAATAAATTCTCCTGGGGACAGGCTCCATGGTGTCCGGAGACTGACCCCCTCCCTTCTTGAGACCAGCTCCATAAGTTCATCAAAGGATGGAGACACCCAAGAGGAGGAGGGTTGAGACCCTGAAACCCTTCAGGAAAAACTTGTCTTCAGTAGGGTTGGTGGACTGCCAGTCACCCTCTGCTTAACGATTTCTAATACCTCAGCAAATGAGATATCCTCAGAGGGGGACCGTGGGGGCCCTTCTGATTCATCCAAGTCTGTATCGGATGTGAGAGAGTCATGTGGGGAGTCTAAATGCTTCCTATTACAGATTCTCTTCCAGGAAAACTCATCAGTGGGAACTTCTGGTGAGGTCGCGGAAGAGCAGGGGCCACCCAATGGGGCTTACAGAGGCTCTAGGTCTCCACACTTAGAAAGGATCTGTGAAGCAGAAGCGGACACAGGCACTTCTGGGGGGGGAGGCAGACGGACCTGAAGTCGTAGACTTTTTAGGAGACATAACTCTCCTCATGGCTTTGAGGGCACCTCTGCTCCGATGAGAAGGAACAGACGGATCTGAGGAAACTGTCGATACCCCCAGCACCAGGACAGTGGGCTCCAAACCAGAGGTAGGAGCTGAGCTCATCCATGCCGAAGCCCCGAGAGGCAAAGTTGGAACCGACAAGTCAGTCCGACTAACCTCCCTGGACCAGACCATAGAGTGTCAGCTCCTAGACACCTCGATCGGTGCCGAGGACGTCCAAGTAAACAGGACCAAAGATACTAGGTCAGGTGTCGGCTTCCAAAGGCTCAATGATCATCAAGTCCGACTCCTCCGGCTATGAAGGACCAGTATGGCTCGGAGAAGAAAAAGTAGTAGATGGTAAAACAGTCTCTGGTTCTGAAACGGTTTGGTTTGGAACCAATAAAAATTTAGCAAATGTTGGTGCCTGTAACAACTTCTGCACCACACGATCCACATCCAAATCTGAAAGGCTTATCGAGGACAGGGATGAGTGGATGAATGGAGATACAGATTGCAGGAGTAGCAATTTAGGATCTTCAGATACCAGTTCCAGGACCGGTGACCGGCTCCGAAAGGACAAGACGCTCAACTCAGAAAGCTGTGATGCAGATGTCTCTCTCTTTTTTTTTTTTTTATTTTTTTATTTTTTTTACTTTCGAAGTAGAAGCCTTGGAAGACTTTGAAGATTAACTAGACCTGTCCAGGTCACTCAAAGCTTCCTGAAAAGATGGTTTGACTAGTCCTCCATCAATTAGCTTTCGCTCTTGAAGGACCCTCGAAGAGAAGGAATGACAAATGGAGCAACTTTCCTTGAGTTGTAAGGCTCCCCAACAGTAAACACAGTTAACATGGCTATCTGTTACAGACATTTTCTGTCCACATTTTGGACATTTTTTGAAACCTGATTTAGGATATTTATCCCTATCCTGGTCAGCCATAATTAACAGCACAGTATCAAGTGAAAAACTACTATAATATACTAAAGACACACCCAAAAACTATTTAAATAAACCCCGATAAAAAAAAAACTACGGGCTAAATATCCTGTGACAAATTGTCACTTTAAACACACACACAAACTATAAATCTAAGCACTTTCTAAATACCAAAAAGGTATGACAAAAATGTCAGTTATCAAAGGCACACAATAACTATACAACTATACTAATTACAAAGGCCTTTAGAAAAAAAAAACGAAGGGCAAAAGTTATATTTAAATATGAAAAGACACACCAAGGAATACACACGAGATATTTAAATGCTAAAGAAACTAAAGCTAAGAAGTGGAATTAAAATTATAAGTTTTATAATAAAAATTTACTGGCTCGAGCTATGCTGAGGAACCTCCGATCTATTGCAGCGCCAAACTAGACCTGAGGTAACTCCAGGCGCATCATGGGATAGGTACTTGACCTCAAGCTTAGTAGTAGGCCGACTCGGAACAGAAGATCAGCTCCAAACCCATCTGTAAGAATGAACAGCAAGATAGAACAACTTCACTTCTGATGTTTGTCAAACATACTATTGCTCAAAAATTCTAATGAACCCAATCCAGACACCCTTGCAACCCCCTCGCACCAAATCAAAAGAAAATATCCACACCGGACAAAACAAAAACACCTCTTGTTTCCTAATAAAAACACAGGCAGCGTCCTTAATGAACTTGACCAAATTGACCAACTTCTCAAAACTAATAACCCAGACAATGTGGCAATTAAGAGTCATAGTTGAAAATACCCATGACCTAAACAACCATCTTCCCAACTACACATCTTTTTCAATACTAGACCAAAAAACCAAACTACAGGGAACATCAGTACTAAATCACAATATGGTATCACTACCAGGTCAAAACCACTGCAATGAGCATGACCCAAGCTGGCAAGCTATACAAATATTCAATAATAGTCCACCACTTGCCCCTTCTTATAACCTACCTCTTACAACCAACCACTTTCAACAAATTTAAGAGTTACTAAACCAAGCAATACTAACTACAACGTGTAACAATATAATTGTCCTTTGGCAGTATTTTAAATGTCCTTGGACCAGCTTACTCAGATTTAATGGGCATTCTTTCTGACCTTGCAATGATCTAAATTAAAGTGCCCATTGTTCTCAACTATAAATCATGTAACGACTTACTGGTAAACATGAAAATTACTAACATTCTCAACAGTATCGCTGACATTAAAATTTTACTACCATGCTTCAGGGACCACGACCCATCACAGTCTCTTACAACACTAAACAAGCCACCCGCACCCCCTTTCATTAACCACTTTTTGACCAAAAACAAAAGTAAATCAGATTTACAAGACGAACTCTCCAAAATGTTATGGCCCAACATCCAATCCAACAACCACCCATGATCTGAGCCACTTGCATATAAACCTAACAGATATACTGTTACAACTTCAAAACAAACTTGTCAGGAGTTTCCGGACTCCATAACAGTCAAATATCAAAAGATCGCCAAAGAGTTATGGTGGGGAACACCAACAGTAAAAAGTAAATACCACTGCCAGTAAAAATGGCCATAGGGAGGAGAGGTAGAAAGGATAGAGAAAGCCAGGGGGCTGGAGAGAGGGAAAACAGGACTGCAACAGCGAATACACTCAAAAATCAACATTTATGGTAAGTGTACACAACTGTACTATGTTCTTAGTGTTTCACTGTTGCAGTCATCACACTTGGGTTGATTCCCAAAGATGAGGAAGGGTGGAGGCAGTCAAGAAGTGTTAGGGCTGGCTAGCAGGTCTTGTAAAACTGCTGTAGCACATCCAGCTCTGGATTTAGAAAAAAATAGGTAAGTGACAATGCTTGGTGAAGGTGTGTACAGAACTCCAGGTTGCAACTTCCAGAATGTTCCTGGTAGGGACTCCCCTGAGAAATGCTGTAGAGGTGGAAGTAGCCCTAGTGGAATTTGGCCTGATTCCCTGTGGGGTGGGGTTTTCCATGGTGCTTGTAGCAGAAAGGGATGCAGTGCGATATCCATTTAGAAATTGTTTTGAAATGGCACTTGCCCTCTGCCCCTGTAGCAAAGCTGACAAGCAGCTGGTCAGATTTTCTGAAAGGTTTACTACTGTGAAGGTAGAACACGAGCTGTCTGTGCACGTCCAAGGAGTGCAGGACCCTTTCCCCTTTATTTGGAGGATTAGGGAAGAAGGTTGGCAAATGGATGGATTGGTTTAGAGCCACACTGGACACTACCTTCGGCATAAAGGACGGGTTAGTCCTGAGGGAAACCCTGTCAGCATGGAAAATAATAAAGGGTTCAACAGCCATTAGCAGCTGAAACTCAGACACTCTTCTTGCTGAAGTTATGGCTAAAAGCAAGGCTGTTCTCCAAGAGAGGAATTTTGACTCTGCTGAAGCAGTAGGTTCAAAAGGGGGAAGCGTGAGCTTTTCCAGTACAAAGTTAAGGTCCCAGGCAGGGGTGGATGCTCTCCTAGGGGGCCTTAAGTTGTTAGCCCCTCTCAGGGACTTGTTTGATGAGAGGGTGAGAAAATAGAGGTGGCTCAGTATTACAACGAGCTGAGATGGCAGAGGCATGAATCTTAACGGAGGAGAAGGATAGGCCTCTGTGGAGTAGATCTGCCAGGTAATCCAGGATTAGAGATAAGGAGGACACTGCTGTGTCCTTTCCTTGAGACCGATTCCAAGAATAATATCCATTTCCACTTTTCAGCATAGTATTTCCTAGTACTAGGCCTTCTGGCTTCAAAAATGCCATCCAGCACCTGTTTGCTGAGGGTTGCTCATGGTGGTATTCAGGAGATAAGCCAGGCTGCAAGGTTTAGGGTTTGCAACTGTGGATGCAAAATCTGTCCCTCCTGCTGAGACAGCAGTGTAGGAGTCTGGTATAGATGCCAGGGTGGCACTGTTTTCAGACTGCGTAAGAGTGGGTACCACTGCTGACATGGCCAGTTTGGGGCAATAAAAATTGCCCTTGGCCTGTCCTGTTTGATCTTTGAGTAGTACGTTTGAGAAGAGGGGCAGAGGGGGAAGGCATAAACTGAGAGGTTTTCCCATTGGAATGATAGGGCATCCACCTTCCACCAGGCCCTGCTGAGGGTTCCTGGTGCAGAATTTGCTCAACTGGTGGCTCTCAGGGGAGGCAAAGAGGTCGACATCCAGTGTCCCCCACTTCTGGATTAGAAGGTTGAAAGTGTTGGGCTCCAATTTCCACTCATGTGGGTCTAGGAGATTTCTGCTCAAGTAGTCTGCCAGTGAATTCTGTTTGCCTGGCAGGAACTGAGCTTGTAGATGCACCTGGTTGCTCAAGGCTGTGTTCCACAGGGCCATGGCTAACCTGCAGAGTGGGTAAGAATAGATTCCCCCTGCTTATGTACCACATAACTGTGTGTGTTTTTATCAGCAGCTGTCCTGGAAGGATTAGGTATTTGAAGGCTGTCAGAGCATTCTGTACAGCTAGCATCTCTTTTTGATGTGCAGGAGAATTTCGCCTGGGCTCCAGTGGCCCTGAATGCATTTGCCTCCCATGAGAGCCTCCATGCATAGTCTGATGCATCTGTTGTCAGGGTTTGGGCGGCGAGGGGTTGAGTGAAAGGCAGTCCCTTGTTGTGGTTGCATGCTTCTGCCCACCAAAGGAACTCTGCCCTTAGACAAGGTATGACTGGAATGATTGTTTCCATGTCCTGAGAATGCTGGTACCAAAGACTTAAGTACCACTGATGTTTTCTCATATGCAGTCTTGCATATGGAATTAGCAGAATACATGAGGCCATGAACCCTAGGGCTTGCAATATTTTCCTTGCAGATAGCAGGGTTCTGGTGGCCATTTGTCTGAAGTAGTTGGTCAGATAGACCTGTTTCTGGACTGAGAAATGCTATCTGGGAAGCTGTGTCCAAGCTTGCTCGCAAGAATACAATCTTTTCACTGGGCACCAGTTGTGATTTCTTTTCACTGATGGTGTACACCAATGAAGTGAGAAGGCTTTTTACAAATGCCAGATGCTGAAGAAGCAATTCCTAACTGTCCATCTGAATCAGGCAATTGTCAGAGTATGGGAAAATTTGGATATTTCTTTAACTGCAATATGCAAAGGCTGAAGTCAGGCGCTTTGCGAATACTCTGGGCGCAGTAGATAAGCTGAAGGGCAGGGAACTGATGGTGCATACAGCCTGCCCTGAAGCGTAGATATTTCCTGCAGGACTTAATTATGGGGATGTGCAGATAAACTTCTTTTAAGTCTAGAGTGACTAACCAGGCATCCTTGGCTAGCAGACGGAGAAGCTGTTGCAGGGTAAGCATCTTGAATTTTGGGATCACCAGAAAAGTGTTGAGAATTGATAGATCCAGGACTGGGCACCAAGAGCCCTCTTTTCTGGGCACCAGGAAAAGTCTGGAGTAGAAACTTTGCCCGCTTTGTTCTACTGGAACAGGTTGAATAGCTCTGATATGGAGCAGGGAAAGTACTTGCTTATAAGCCTCTGCCCACTGGTTTGGAGGAAGGTCTGGAAACCCGCTTGGGGTTGGCAGTGAATGGAAATAGAATCTGTACCCCTGGGATACAATGTTTAGGACCCATCGGTCCTGCGTAATGGACAACCAGTTTTTTACATGATGGGCAAGTCTTCCGTCTAGGGGCACAAGTAATTGGGCAGGGCTGGGAAGGATAATTGAAAAGTCATTGTGATCTTTTTCCATAAGTGGGTGGCTTACCACTCCCTGTTTTTGAGGTGGGAACACTCCATTGTTTAGATCTCTGCATACTGAGTCTGTAGTCTGGGTGGCCCGTTTTCCCTGGGTTTAGACTGAGAAGGCCTGGAAGGGGCTGGAAAGGACCAGTTTTTTGAAGGACAATGCCTACTGAATCTAGGTGGCTGCACTTGTATGAATTCTTTAACAGTTTGCATAGATTTAGCTTTTTCTGCCATCTTTTTAAGAACCTCTTCTGCTTTGGTGCCAAACAAACAGTCCTTATTTAAGGAGGGTCTAGTAATTTTGATTTGACATGATCTGGAAAGGTTTGTTCCTTCAGCCATGCATGCCTTCTCAGTACAGACCCAGTGACTGCAGCCCTGCAAGATGCTTCTAGGGCATCAAAGCCACAATGCAAAGTATGCTTACTAACTTGGTTTGCAGAATGAATTAAGTCATGTAAATCTTTATTTTCTGCACAATCTGGAAGTAACCCCATTTTTTGTTTAATTAGTTCCATAATATGTTGCTGGTACTTCAACATGTGAAACTGGCAATTCAATGCCTTGATGAGTTGCAGAGGTATATACCTTCTTACCCCATCGGTCTAAAGCTCTGGAATCCCTGTCTGAAGGGGTAGGGTTTTTGGCTGTAGTAGCCTTAATACCTTTAGGTCCCTGGGAAATGGTTTATGGATCCGCAGTAGGATTCTTGAAGAGAAATTTGTGAGAATCAGATGCTCTGTAGTACTTGTCAGGTTTTCTAGGGGCCAGGGTAAAGTGTCTGGAGTAAGACTGGATTGCATGAAGACATCTACAACACCCAGAACAGGGGGTATAGCTAGGGGCCTGTGCTGAAGCAACTCTAAAAATTCTCTGAGTCTCTTTTTGGACTGAGGGTAGTCCTGGCATTCCCAGCAGAAATGCTCTCTTAAAGTATGCAAGATTTCATCAAAAGAAAAATCCTCTGAAGGGGAGGCACAGGGAATAGATTCCTCAGCATCTGAATCCTCATAGGTTGATAAGGGTATGCCCTGATAATCAGAAGGGTCAGAGTCATCAGACTCCTGGTCTGTAGAATCAGAATGAAACTCAATTCTTTGTCTCTTAACACAGGAAGAAGGGCTTCACCTAATTAGGGTAATAAGGTCATCAGCTATTCTAAGCATTTGGTTTTGTGGCATGGGAGCTTGAGCATGCACTTTGGTCGGTTTTCTAGGCGTACTGCGTACTCTAGGCCTAAGAAACTCGGTAGTTTTAGCTAAAAACAAAGTTGTTGGTTTAATTCGAACATCGGTAGGTCAGAATACACCATCAGAAGCTGGTGCCTGCACAGCTGCTCCAGACCCATCCAAGGTAGAGATCCGCAGGTTTCATAGTCGAAGAAGCATCTCGTGGCATACCGGACTCGGAATGGGTCTCAGCAGAGGCCTGAGAATCTGTAGAAGCGGGAATTAGGGGCTGCAAAGGTGCCTCACTGAGTACCGGCAGACTGGCAACTAGCTTAATGGAAGCATCGTCAGCAGTTTTGGACCAATGCAGTCTGTCTCTGTCTTTATGTTTACGTTTTTTCAGAAGATCGGTAGTTGGATGGGTTATCGAAGCCATTTTGGAATATGGAGAACGAGAGCGAAAGAATTTAGCGACAAATATAGCCCAACGACGAATGGTTCGGGCATTAAATAAGGCACAAAACCGACAGCGAGGGTAGTCGTGGTCTGGGTCTAAACAGGTGACACAGTAAGAATGAAAATCTCTGTGAAGTATTTGCTTTCCACAGGCAAGACAATTGTTAACTTTTTCTGACATCAGTTAGAGCAAGAAAAAAGGATCCCCAACGGGGTACTTGGCTTTAGAAGACTTCAGGTTTGAAACTCGAAACACAAAAATTTCAAGTAGTGGCTGAGCAGCACTTGTTAACTGCTTCTGCTTCGGGCTCCTCGGCAAGAAAGATTGATGTAATGGCGTTGGCTGCCTGTTTTATACCCCTGATGACCTGACGTCATGGAAGAGGTGACAGCATCCGTCGCAGAAATCCCAAGACTCTGGTATTCGGGCCGACTGAGGGCTGCCTGCAGGCAGATAACCCAAGTGTGATGACTGCAACAGTGAAACACGAAGAACATCTAAGCTACAACCAGAAACAATTCTGAATTTTTGTCAATAGCCTCACACAGTGCTCTCAACTAAAGACCCCTTGAACTTCAACAAAACGTATTGTTTTGTAAAATCTTACCATAAAACTTCAGATGTCCTTCTCTTCTACATGCTGCTGTATTCATAACACAAGGGTATTCATCCGCCTCTAGTCGAAACTCCAACATCCAGCCATTTCACAAAAGATGCATGCTACTGTTAGTGTGCGTGTGACGTCCTGCATCTCTCTCTGTGGACGTCGGCCATAAACAGACGGGTAAAAAATGGATGTCAGCACCCACCTAGGTCAGAACTGAATGCTGTTGGAATAAGCGACTACAGAGTGGGTACTCAGGAGTCAGGTAGGGTGGGAAAAGTACAGTTGTGTACACTTACCATAAATGTAGATGTTAGAGTGTATTCACTGTTGCAGTCATTACATTTGGGTAATCTGCTGGCAGGTTGCCCTCAGTTGGCCTGATTAACAAAGTCATGGGTCCTGCGTCAGTTGCTGTCCCTTCTTCCATGACGTCAGGTCGCCAGGGGTATAAAACATGCAGCCAACGACATTACATCAGTTTTGCTTGCCATAGATGTCAGGTTCCCCCCTAATGGGGAGTAAATAAACATAAAAATACAAAGGTATACCTCCAACAAAAAGCAAATACACCAAAAAGGCTTTTAAGCATTGTAAAGGAAAGTAGAGGTATAGTCAGATAAAGTAAGAGGGCTGGAGGGAGGGTAACCAGGACTGCAACAGTGAGTACACAGGAACATCTACATTTATGGCAAGTGTACACAACTGTACTATCTTCTTCGTGTTTCACTGTTGCAGTTATTACACTTGGGTAGATTCCCAAAGCTATGGTTGGGAGGAGGAGTTTATACAGCATTAGGGCCAGCTATAAGGCAGTGCAAGACAGCAGTGGCAAAGCCAGCTCTGGATTTTGAAAAAAATTGGTAAATGATAATGCTTGGAGAAAGTATGTATAGAGCTCCAGGTAGCAGCTTCTAGGATTGTGCCTGGTAGGAACACCTCTGAGAAAGGCTGTAGAAGAAGATGCAGCCCTGGTGGAGTGAGATCTGATCCCCTGGGCAATAGGTTTTACAAGGTGCTTATAGCAGAAATTAATGCAATGGCTTATCCATTTAAAAATGTTTTGTTTTGAAATAGCCTTTCCCTCTGCCCCTGCAGCAAATGCTACCATCAATTTCTTCAGATTTTCTTTGAGGTTTAGTCCTGTCCAAGTAGAATCTAAGTTGTCTGTGTACATCCAAGAAATGCAGAATCCGTTCTCCTTTGTTCTGTGGATTGGGAAAGAAGGCAAATGAATGGACTGATTAAGAGCCACACTGGAAACCACCTTAGGCATGAAAGATGGATTGGTCCTGAGAGGTACCCTGTCCGCATGAAAGATGATGAAAGACTCCACTGCCATAAGGGCCTGTAATTCGGATATCCTTCTAGCTGAAGTGATTGCTAAAAGGAAGGCCGTCTTCCAAGAAAGAAATTTTAAGTCTGCAGTAGAAGCTGGCTCGGAAGGAGGTAGAGTTAGTTTCTCCAAAACAAAATTAAGGTCCCAGGCAGGGGTTGGAGCTCTCCTGGGCGGTATTGAGTTTTCTGCCCTCTGAGATGTTGGCTTGAGCAGATGATGAGAGAAGAGGGGAGGTTCTGCGTTACAATGAGCTGAAATAGCTGAGGCGTGCATTTTAATGGAGGAAAAAGACAGGCCCTTGTGAAGCATCTCAGTTAAGTATTCCAAAATCTGAGGTAACTTGGGTGCTGCTGTCTTCATCCCTTGAGATTGGTTCCAGGCACAGAATCTTTTCCATTTGTCAGCATAAGATTTTCTAGTACTAGGTCTCCTTGCGACAAAGATGATATCCATCACAGGTTTGCTGAGGGATGATGAGGGTGAATTTAAGTGATTAGCCAGGCTGCAAGGTTCAATGTTGGAAGCTGAGGGTGCAGAATTTGGTTCTCCTGCTGAAACAAGAGGGAAGGGGTCTGAGGCAGGTGCCATGGAGATAACTGCGACACACTGCGAAGGAGGGGGTGTACCAGTGTTTGGAGTGGCCAGTCTGGAGCAATCAACATCATCCTTGGTTTGTCCTGTTTGACTTTTAGAAGAACTTTGGAAAGCAGAGGCAGTAGGGGGAAGGCGTAGACTGATAGCTTTTTCCAGCTGAAAGACAGAGCATCCACTTTCCAGGCTTGTTTGTGGGGAGTCCTTGTGCAAACGTTGTCCAACTGGTGGTTCTGGGGGGAGGCAAATAGATCTATGTCTGTGTTCCCCCATTCGCTTGTCAACATGTTGAAAATCCTTGGTTCCAGTTTCCACTCGTGTGGGTCCATGAGGTTTCTGCTTAGTCTGTCTGCCAGTGTATTCAATTTTTCTGGCAGGAATTGAGCTTGTAGGTGCACTTGATAGCTCAAGGCTGTGTTCCACAATGCCATGGCTAGTCTGCAGGGGGGGGGGTAGGAATTTATACCCCTCTGCGTATGTACTACATAACCGTGGTGCTGTCCGTCTTTACCATTAGTTGTCCTGGAAGAATGTAGTCCTTGAAGGCTGTCAGAGCATTCTGTACAGCTAACATTTCTTTTTGATTGATATGTAGGTGCATTTGATTTGGGTTCCATTTGCCCTGAATGCACTTCCCTGCCAGGTCAGCCCCCCATGCATAGTCTGATGCATCTGTAGTTAGGGTTTGGGCGGCAGGGGGTAGTGAGAATGGTAGTCGCTTGTTTTGGTGACAGGCCTCTGCCCACCATAGAACTCCAGGTGTATGCAAGGTATGATAGGAGTCAATTGTTTTCAGGCTGTGATAATATTGACTCCACTGACTTTTTAGATACCACTGTAGTTTCTGCATATGCAGTCTTGCTTATGGAATTAGAGGAATGCAGGAGGCCATGAACCCCAAGGCTTGCAGTATTTGCCTTGCAGATAGCAGGGTATTTGTGTACACTTGTTTGAAGTAAGTTACCAAATGAAATTGCTTGTCTGGCGTGAGAAAAGCCATCTGGGCAGTTGTATTCAAGCTTGCACCTAGGAATGTAATTTGATGACAGGGTACCAGTTGTGATTTCGTTTATGGTGTACCCCAGACAAGTTAGAACCCTTTTTACAAACGCCAAATGATTTAACAGCATGTCCTGGTTTTCTGCCTGAATTAGACAATCGTCCAGTTGGATATATTTGAATATTTCTTTGCCTGCAAAATGCAATAAATGGAGCCAGGCACTTTGTGAATACCCTGGGTGCAGTAGACTAGCCAAAGGGCAGTGCAGAGAACTGATAATGCGAGTACCCTACTTTGAAGCATAGGTATCTTCTGCAAGATTCCCTGATTGGGATGTGCAGGTATGCGTCTTTTAAATCTAGAGTTGCCAACCAGGCGTCTTTGCCTAGCATAGGAAGTAATTGAAGAGTCAGCATCTTGAATTTTGGAATCTCCAGAAAGGTTTACAGTAGACAGGTCCAGGATTGGACGCCATGATTTGTCTTTTCTGGGTACCAGAAAAAGCCTGGAGTAGAAACCTCGTCCCTTTTCCTCTTCTGGTACCAGTTGAATAGCCCCCATGCTTGAGAGAGAAAGTACTTGTTTTTGAGCCTCTGCCCACTGATTTGGGGGCAGGTCTGGCCACCTGTTTGGTGTTGGCAACGTGTGGAAATGAAATCTGTATCCCCGGGACACTATATTTAAAACCCATTTGTCCTGGGTTATGAGTTCCCAGTATTTTGCATGAAGAGCAATCTTTCCTCCCAAAGGGGCGGTCAAAAGATAAGTGCTTGGGAATTTTAAAAGGAAGTCATTGAGACTGTTAACCATAGGGGGGTGTCTTATTTCCAGATTTGGAAGTGGAGGCCCACCCCCCCCCCACCACCACTGTTTAGTTCTGCGAGTCCCCAGGGACTGAAACCTGGGGTTTTTGCTGTGTCTAGGTTTGGCTTGACAGGACCTGGAATGGACCAATTCATAGTAGGCCAGGGTCTACTAAATCATGGAGGTTGCACTTGTAAAAAAAAAAAATCTTTAACAGTTTGCACAGATTTAGCTTTATCTTCCATCTTTTCAAGAACTTCTTCAGCCTTGTTGCCAAACAGACGGTCCTGATTTAAAGGAGCATCCAACAATTTAGCTTTAACATGATCAGACAAAGATTGCTCCTTAAGCCAAGCATGCCTTCTAAGCACAGACCCAGTAACAGCAGCCCTGCAAGAGGCCACTAAAGAATCAAACCACAATGCAAAGTATGTTTTCCAACTTGTTCAGCAAAATGCATTAAATCCTGTAAATCTTTATTTTCCAAACAGTCAAGGATCATCATTTTCTGTTTAAGCAGTCCAATAATATGCAGTTGATATTTTAACATATGAAATTGGCAGTTTAAAGCTCTGATTGCCAAGGTTGCAGAAGTATAAACCTTTTTACCCTATCTATCGAACGCCCTGGAGTCTGAGGGTAACCTGCCAGAAGATTACCCAAAGGTAATGACGACAACAGTGAAACACGAAGAACATCTATATATAGCAGCATATAGCAGAGGAGGACATCTAAAGGTATGGTTAAGATTTTACACAATACTATGTCCTTTTATTCATATGCTGCTGTATTCGTAAAACAAGGGAGAGTGCAAAAGCTCCTGTATTAAGATTTGGGGGAGTAACAGAAGCATTTTTCCACAAACCCATGAAGAATGTCTCTGGCAACCTCTGCTCTGGCCCTAGAAACAATGTCCAACTTGTAGTGTTTGGTGAAGGTATGGACAGAGGACCATGTAGCTGCTTCTAAAATGGCAGCTGTATCTAGGGCCTTGAAAAAAGCTCCAGTGTACATTTACTGGGAAGGGAAGGCTTTTGCCATGGGCTGTATTAACAAAATGTGACTGTTTTGGATATCCAAGAGGATATGGTTTGCTTGGAAACAGGGTGTCCCCAAGGCTCTTGGGTGGTAAGAGACAAAGAGCCGCTCCGATTTATGGATGGGCTTGGTCTTGGCAAAATAGTATCCAAGTTGTCTGTGAAATGCAGTATGCTTCCAGCTAGGATTTGGGGTGAAGGAAAGAAGGTGGGTAGGTTGGCCTGATTCAGGGACAGCTCACTGACCACTTTGGGCATGAAGGCTGGGTTGGTACACAAACACACCCTGTCTGTGGAACATAGTAAATGGATGGGAAGCGACAAGAGCTTGTAGTTCTGAAACCCTTCTGGCTGAAGTAATGACCACCAAGAATATAGTTTTTCATATATAATGTTTGAGAGAACAGTCTATAGGTGGCTCGAAGGGTGGCAGTGTCAATTCCTCCAATACAAAGTTAAGATCCATTTAGGCAGAATGGGCTTCCTTGGGGGCTTGAGGTGCAGAACCCCTTTTAGAAAGTTTAAGTTCCAGCCTAGAAGCCAAAGGTGTGGTGAGAGGCAGGCATGCTGAGATGGTAGATAAACGGGACTTGACGGAGGAATAAGATAGCCCAGACTTCAATTCACACAGGTAGGACAGGACGACTGGAGGTTCTATCACCAGTGGTTGTAAGTAGTGTTTTTGACTCCAGGCAGAAAATCTCTTCCATTTTGCAAGGTACAATTTTTCTGTTATTTGGTTTTCTGGCCTCCTGCAAAACCTGAAGCATGTCCTCTGTGTAAAGGTATCTAAAGGGAATCAATGCCCTATAACCCACAGTGTAAGTTTCAGAGTGGACAGTTGTGGGTGTACGAGTGTTCCCTTTTCCTGTGTGAGCAATTCCATCCATTGAGGTAACTTGTGGCGACTGCCCTTGGCTAGATGGAGTAATAGGGGGAAACGATGCTGACTTGGCCAACAGGGAGCCACCAACAAGATTTGAGGTTGTTCCTTCTGAATTTTCAGCAGAACCTTTTGTAGGAGAGGAAAGGGGGGAATGCATAAGCGTACATCCCCTGCCAAATGAAAGAGAGCACCCACCCTCCATGCTTCGGGGTGAGGAACCCTGGAGCAGAAGGTTGGAAGCTGTCTGCTCATGGGGGAGGCAAACAGATCTACATCTGGAATACCCCATCGGTGGACCAGGTCCAGGAACACATCCCTGTTTAACATACTGAGACAGAGTCATGGCCCTGCTTAGAGCATCTGCCATCACATTGTCTGCTGAAGGTATGTAGACAGCTTGAATGTTGACTTGTCTTATCTAGGGCGATATCCAATGCTTGAAGGACCAACCTGCACAGGTGGTAGGACCTTGTCCCCCCCTGTTTGTTGATGTACCACAGCACAGTGGTATTGTCTGTGTACCAACCTCAACATACCTGGTAGTAGACAATTCTTGAAAATTTGTAGGGTTAATATCAGGGCTCTCATTTCCTAGATACTGATGTGCTGTTTCTGTCCTATGAGGGTCCATGAGTTTCTCACTCTACATTCTCCCAAGGTTGCCCCCAACCCCTGTCTGAAGCATCTGTGAAAAGGTCCTGTTTGGGGGGCAGGGGTTGTAGGGGCAGGCCTGGGTTAGCCTTTATCTAGGCTATCCACCAATACAATTTCCTGGAAAGGCATGAAAGCATTGGAACCATGAACTCCAGGGGGTGCAGATGCTGCTTCCAGACTGTTTTCAATTACCACTTGAAGTTCCTCATGTGAAGTTTGGTCAGGGGAATCATGGGGATGGTGTAGGCCATGAATCCCAGGAGCATGATAAACTCCCTGGCTGATATGGCTTCTAGAGGGAGTAATTCCTTGAAATAAGTAGTGAAAGAAATTTTTTTCTGGGGGAAGACAAGCCATTTTTCCTGTTAGGAACCAGCACCCTAAGAACACATGATCCTGTGAAGGTATCAGGGATGATTTCTTGAGATTTAGCATGAACCCCAGACTTCCCAAGAGGGAAAAGGTTAAGTCTAGGTGTTGTAGCACCACTGGAACTGACTGGGCCTGAATTGGAACATTGTCTAGGTAGGGGAAGAGTTGGATTCCCTTTGTCCTGGCAAAGGCCATGACTAGTGCCAGAAATTTTGTTAACACTCTTGGGGCCATAGAGAGACCAAATGGCAAAGAACAGAACTGACAGTGTGCAGAACCCACTTAGAAGCAGAACATTTTCCTGAAGAGGAGACGGACTGGGACATGTAAGTAGGTGTCTTTTATATCCAAGCATACTAAGAAGGCCTGGGGAAAGAAGCGTGAATATCTGAAAGGAGGGGGAACTTGAAGGAAGGTGTTAAGATGGGACAAATCCAGGATTGACCTTCTTTCCTGAGAACCAGGAACATCCTGGAGTAAAAATCCCTTTCCTCTTGCATGTGTAGGGACTTCTGAATTGTTCCTTGATCGAGGAGCTCCTGTACAACCGGGGGGAAGGAAGCCAGTTGTTCTGGAGGGGGTTGAGGAATGTGGTTTGTTCTCCAATGTCATGAAGTATCCCTGTTTTACTATAGAGAGAACCCAAGAGTCCTGGGTAACCTCATTCCAAGCTGGTAAGGAGAGACAGAGAGAGAGACTCATGCAAACTGGGGTGTCTGGACCTAGAGCCTGGTAGTCGCAGGCTACCAGGCTTGCTCTGAAAGGGTTGTTTGGTAGCAGGAGTAGAGGGAGCAGACCTGGAGGAGAGCTGTTTCCTGGAGTCCTTTTGGCTAGCATCTGTCTAGCAGGCCTCATCACAAAGGAGGTTTTGGCAGGGTAGCTTCTTTGGAAGCATGGACCCAGGGAAACAAAAATATGTCTCAGATCCTGTAGGCATTTGCCCTTCACTTGGACGGTCTTGAAGAGGTCATCAGCTGCTGAAACAAATGAATCTTTATTGTCTAGGGGTTCATCCAAGAATTTAGACTTGATGTCATCAGGGAGAGGCTGCAACCTAAGCCAAGAGTATCTCCTAATGACAGACCCTGAAGCTGCAGCCCTAAATGAGACCTCTACTGCATCATAGCTGCACTTTTAGTGCTTGGTTACCGGAGTGCATTAGTTCAACATGGTAGATGTTTTAGCCTTGGCTGGGGAGTCAGGAAGGTCTCCCAGTTGTTTTGTCATCAGCCAGCAGAGCCAGGTAGTTATTTGGCCTTGTGGGATTGGTAGTTAATTGCACTTACTGCTAGCATAGCGGAAGTGTAGACCTCTTTCCCTAGGCACTCCATTAACCTTGTCTCCTTGGGCAGGAAGGAGGTGGAAGGGGAGTAGCTTAGTAGTTTTGCCTGCAGCCAAAGTAATGACTGAAGGGTCTGCAGAAGAAGCTTTATACAGGAATTTTACATCCTTGGGGACCTTATAAAACCTGTCTGGACGTTTGGGTGCAGAAGGTTGGGAGTCAGGGTTCTTGGAGGCAGCCAGGAAGGCAATTAAGAAGGTAGGGTGCACTGGAGGTACAGCAAACTGGTTGGGTGACTCCATTTGCAAAATGTCATACCTCTTTTGGGTCTCTGTGACCGGACTGCTGTCGCACTTGAAAAACACTTTAATTTCAGCATTAGTTTATCTGAATGCATCTTACACTAGGGAAACTGTGCCATTGGACTCCTCCTCTGAGGAAGCAATTTGGGATGTTACGTGAAGGATTCACCCCCTGATGAATCCTCCTCTTCAGATGAGACGTCAGGAACAAGTTTACCTTAGGGGTAGATGATGTAGGGGCCTGGCGTAAAGCCAAGCAGGTGTTTAAAAGGCCTTGGGTGAAGGCCTTCAGTCAGGTAGTTGTTCGGGGGTTGCAGGTGCCAGCGAAGGAGCAATATGTTTGTTTTTTTGCTTTTTTTGTGGAACTCCGACATCACGGTATCAGAGATATTGTGAAGAGTGGGAGGGCCAGAGGCACTCCCACAATGTTTGTGCTAACATCCTCACAAATTACAATTTGCGAGATCCCATGGGATCCCTCGGAGATGCTGAGCCTAGGTTCCCCCCTCAACGTCAAATTCAGATGCCTGAAATCCCTCTGGGACATGCCCTTGGCTTCTTCCTGGGTAACCACCAAAGGAAGGTACAAAGATTTCGGCTCGGACTCTGGGCCTTCACTGGCCTTGAGAGGTACGGCTGAAAGGGAGGGTGCAGCAGTCTGTTCAGGCCTTTTCGACTGGTGGGTCAACTGAGGGACCTCATGTTGGATCCATTGCTTTAGCCAAACGCTTGAGTCACTGGCTCTCTAAATAAAGTTTAAGGCAGCTAGGTGACTTCTGAGGGTTTTGGGGACAAAAGCCTGACAAATACTACAAGTGTGGTTGTGTTCTTGGACTAAGCAAAACAGGCAGAGCTCAAGTGTATCATTATGTGGAATTTGCCTTCCACATCTACACTTGCCCTTCTTACCTGACATGAAACTCAAAACAATAGCAAAGGATAATCAAAAACCCCTATGGGGTACTTATCTGAAGTCAGGTAAGACGAACGAGGCACACGGACCACTTTTTCGAAGGAGCGGCGACTGCAGCTGGCAGTCATACAGGCAGACAAGTTCAGAAGTAGGTGCATGCTGACATCCATTTTGTACCAGACATCTGTTTATAACAGACGTCCAGAGAGAGAGGCAGGACGTCACACACACACTAGTGATAGCATCTATCTTTTGTAAAATTGCCAGATGTTAGATAGTCAACCAGAGGTGGACTCCCTTGTGTTATGAATAGAAGGACATCAGCATTGTCTTCAGGTCCACTACACCCTATGAACATCTTGAAAGAATTCTCCAAACTCAATATCCCATGCCTCAGTACCAATAGCTAACCCTCTTTATTTACCTCTC
The DNA here is from genome assembly GCF_019279795.1 of Protopterus annectens. NCBI lineage: Eukaryota > Metazoa > Chordata > Ceratodontiformes > Protopteridae > Protopterus > Protopterus annectens. The sequence continues at coordinate 594,002,109 of NC_056741.1, forward strand.
CATATTACTTCAAAAGAATTTCTGCAATGGACATGATTAAAATAGAAAAAATCCCGTCAATCAATACTCAAGACTACACAACCTTTTTTCCATGGTTTCTCTCAATACAAAGACTGCATCATACTCTCTTCTGCTATATCTCTACAACTTTCATCAAGGCAATGCTAGACATATGTAAACAATTCACAAACTCATTCCCAAACTCCACACACCTCTAGATGGAAATGATTTCAGACTTTTCTCAATTCTCTCTCTTCTAGGAAAGATTCTTTAGAAACTCATTCACCCAACTAGAAAATGCATTAAAAATATAGTATTCTAACCTTACAAATACATGGCGTTTGTTCCGAATATAGTACTGTTATGAAAACATATTTATTTATTAAAGAATATTTATTCTTCACAAATACATCAAATAAAATGTTTATATGTTTATATCAAGGGAAAACTGAAAACAAATACTTGTATGAAAATATATATTGCATAATTATGTAAGAGCCTTATAATTTAAGTGTCTTACAATTGCACTCTCTCTATTAGTAAACTATAGTATACTGACAGATAACTGAAGGCAAAGTGCTGAAGGAGTTGGAAAGTCTAGCTTTAGAATGTTAATGAATTGTGGCAGGTATCTGTGGAAAACAGATCGGCAGTATGTTCTAGCCTTCTCAGGTTGGGGAATGAGTCTTTGCTAGGCTCTCAGATAGTGTGGACTGGCACTGAATGTTACGTTGAAGGACTTTGAAATTGAAGGCTGAAGGACAGGTCTCATGTTTTGAGATGCATCCACATGAAGCTCTAAGCGAGAACCAGGAGGAGAAAAATTAGTGTAAAATATTTTGATTTGTTAAAAGTAATGTAACAAAATTCTTCATGCGTGCAGCTGATAAAAAAGGTATACATATGATGGGTTTTCCCTCTGTTCCGTGAGACAGTCTGAGGACTTTAGCAGTTGCCCAAGCACGGTTTATGGAATAAATAAGTATTTCGCACATCCTGAAATGTCATTCTTGACCGTCAAAAAATAAAATTCCTTCTTATGTAATTTGTACTTTAACAGTATCATGACCACCATGTACATCTTGACTGATAACATACTCGAGAAGATGGACAAAGGGACTTTTTACAGAAGCATTTACTTACCTCACCAAAAATTTGATCCATCATCTTTACTCAGGGCTAATGTCTCATTGTGTCACCATAAAGAAAGACCTTTAGGATTATCTAAATTTGCTTTCTCAACAGGTAACACAATACAAGCTGATCATTGATATGCAAGACCATGAAGTTCTGTACCAGACAAAAACTATCCCAAGAACCAAATATTATGAAATATTCATCAAAAATAACCCCCCCCCCCACACTGAAACCACAGCACACTCCAAATATCCCAGAATACGGCTTAATCAGTCTCTCCAGTTACAACTGCAAAAAGTACAGTTGTGTACACTTACCATAAATGCAGATGTTAGAGTATATTCACTGTTGCAGTCATTACATTTGGGTAATCTGCTGGCAGGTTGCCCTCAAGTCAGCTTGATTAAAGTCTTGGGTCCTGCGTCAGTTGCTGTCCCTTCTTCCATGACGTCAAGTTGTCAGGGGTATAAAATATGCAGCCGACGCCATTACATCAGTTTTTCTTGCCCCAGATGTCAGGTGCCCTCCAAATGGGGAGCCAAATATTTAAGTAATTAAAAACATAAAAATATATACCTCCAAACAAAAGCAAATACACCAAAAAGGCTTTTAAGCATAGTAAAGGAAAGTAGAGGCATAGTAAGAGAAAAACAAGGGGTTGGAGGGAGGGTAACCAGGACTGCAACAGTGAATACACTTGAACATCTACATTTATGGTAAGTGTACACAACTGTACTATGTTCGTGTTTCACTGTTGCAGTCATTACATTTTGGTAGATTCCGAAAGCTATGGTTGGGTGGATGGATTTTATACAGCATTAGGACCAGCTGTAAGGACCTGCAGGACAGCAGTGGCAAAGCCAGCTCTGGATTTAGAGAAGAAAGGTAAATGGTAATGTTTGAACGTATGAACTGAGCTCCAGGTAGCAACTTCTAGAATGTCTCTGGTAGGAACACCTCTGAGAAAGGCTGTAGAGGTAGATGCAGTCCTGGCGGAATGAGATCTGATCCCCGGGAGGACAGTTTTACCATGGTGCATACAGCAAAAACGAATACAATGGCTTATCCATTTGGAAATGGTGTGCTTTGAAAGAGCCTTTCCCTCTGCCCCTGCAGCAAATGCCACCGGTGGTAGTTCAGATTTTTTAGAGATTTTGTCCTGTTTAAGTAAAATCTAAGTTGTCTGTGTACATCCAATGAATGCAGAATCCACCCCCCCTTGTTCTGTGGATTGGGAAAGAAAGTTGGCAAATGAATGGTCTGATTAAGAGCCACACTGGATACCACATTAGGCACGAAGGATGGATTGATCCTGAGAGACACCCTATCTGCATGAAAAATAATGAAAGGCTCCACTGCCATAAGAGCCTGTAATTCGGAAATCCTTCTAGCTGAAGTGACTGCTAAAAGGAAAGCTGTTTTCCAGGAAAGAAATTATAAGTATGCAGTAGCAGCTGGCTCGAAAGGAGGAAGAGCGAGTTTTTCCAATACAAAATTGAGGTCCCAGGCAGGGGTTGGAGCTCTCCTGGGTGTTCTTATGTTTTTGGACCCTCTGAGATACTGCTTTAGCAGAGGATGCAAGAAGAGGGGAGGTTCTGTGTTGTAATGAGCAGAAATGGCTGAGGCATGGATTTTTATGGAAGAAAAAGACAGGCCCTTGTGAAGCATCTCAGTTAAGTATTGTAAAATCTGAGGAATATTGGGCTCTACTGTGCTTATCCCTTGTGACTGATTCCAGGCACAGAATCTTTTCCATTTGTCAGCATACGATTTTCTGGTACTAGGCCTTCTTGCCTCCAAAATGACATCCATCACAGGTTTGCTGAGGGATGCTAAAGGTGAATTTACGTGATTAGCCACGCTGCAAGATTCAAAGTTTGGAGCTGAGTGTGCAGAATTTGGTTCTCCTGCTGAGACAGTAAGTAAGATGTCTGAGGCAGGTGCCACGGTGGAAGGTGTGACACATTGCGCAGGAGTGGGTACCAGTACTGGCGAAGACCGTATGGAGCAATCAAAATCATTTTTGGCTTGTCCTGTTTGACGTTTAGTAGAACTTTGGAGAGAAGAGCCAGAGGGGGAAAAGCATAGACTGATAGGTTTTTCCAGCTGAATGATAGAGCATCCACTTTACAGGCTTTTGTGTGATAAGTTCTTGTGCAGAATTTGTTCAACTGATAGTTCTGGGGTGAGGCAAAAAGATCTATGTCTGGTCAACCCCATTTGCAGGTCAACATGTTGAATATCCATGGTTCCAGTTTCCATTCTTGTGGGTCCATGAGATTTCTGCTTAGTTCGTCTGCCAGAGTATTCAGTTTTCCTGGCAGGAATTGAGCTTGTAGTTGTATTTGATAGGTCAAGGCAGTGTTCCACAATGCCATGGCTAGTCAGCAAAGGGGGTAGGAGTGTGTACCCCCCTGACTGTTTATGTACCACATAACTGTGGTGTTGTCTGTGTTTATCATTCATTGTCCTGGATGAAGGTAGTTCTTGAAGGCTGTCAGTGCATTCTATACAGCAAGCATGTCTTTTTGATTGATATGAAGGTGCATTTGATTTGGGCTCCATTTTCCCCTGAATGCACTTCCCTGCCAGATGAGCCCCGCAAGCATAGTCTGATGAGTCTGTAGTTAGGGTTTGGGCGGCAGTGGGTGGAGTGAATGGCAGTCCCTTGTTTTGGTGGCAGGCCTCTGCCCACCATAGGAACTCTAGTTGCAAGCAAAGTATGATAGGAATTATTGTTTCCAGGCTGTGACAATGCTGACTCCATAAACTTTTTAAGTACCACTGAAGTTTCTTCATATGCAGTCTTGCATACAGAATTAGAAGAATGCAGGATGCCATGAACCCAAAGGCTTGCAGAATTTGTCTTTCAGATAGCTGGGTTTTTGTGGCCACCTGTTTGAAGTTACCAAATGCATTTGCTTTTCTGGCGTAAGGTAAGACATCTGGGCAGTTGTATTCAAGCTTGCACCCATGAATGTAATTTTTTGAGGGTACCAGCTGTGATTTCTTTTTGTTTATGGTGTACCCTAGACAAGTTAGAATCCTTTTTACAAATGCCAGATGTTTTAGAAGAATGTCCCTGTTTTCTGCCTGAATTAGACAATCGTCCAGGTATGGATATATTTCAATTACTGGAGCCAGGCACTTTGTGAAGACCCTGGGCGCAGTAGATAAGCCAAATGCCAGTGCAGAGAACTGGTAATGCAAGTAGCCTGCTTTGAAGAGGATGCATCTTCTGCAAGATTCCCTGATTGGGATATGCAGGTAAGCCTCTTAAGTCTAGAGTTACCAACCAGGCATCTTTGCCTAGCATAGGAAGTAACTGCTGAAGAGTTAGCATCTTGAATTTTGGAATGTCCAGAAATGTGTTTAGAGTAGATAAGTCCAGAATTGGACACCATGATTTGTCTTTTCTGGGTACCAGGAAAAGTCCTGAATAGAAACCTTGTCCCTTTTCCTCTTCTGGTACTGGCTGAATAGCCCAGTAAAAAACACTTAGTTGTTCAGCAAGATCCAAAAACACACGAAAGTCACCACACTTCAGGATTTTAATGAAGCTTTCAGGTCTACACCCTTCCTCAGCATATAAAAAATACATCCATTCATTACTTTTAAATAGAGGATTAATTCTATCACATGATTAAGCCAGCCATACAACACTTAAAGGAAACATAGTCAGTTAACCTATCTAAAACATTTTCTAAAATCTAACTTATCAAAAACCATTCATTATTAAAAAATTAATATGATTACATAACAAAATTTATATATGCAGTATAAAATATACAAAAAATATATAAAAAATGTATATAGAAAATAACAGGGCTACAAACATTCAAAGATATTGTTTTTGCCTTTTAATCAAAATTGGTTTTATACTAACAGCACTATTAAGACCAGGTGGTTTACCTGCTTGTAAACGAACTATCCATTCATATTCCCTTGTCTGTAGATAATTATCTAAATCTCCTCCCCCTTATTCCTAGAGTTAACACACAGATAACTCTAAATTTAAAACTATGTTTTGGGAAGTCCATCACATGTCTATACATCCCATTTGTTTCAACCTTTCTTTTTACTTCGGACTTGTGCTCTATTATTCTGTCTTTTAATTTCCTACACATTTTTCCCACATAAAATATATTACATTGTGTGCACATTGCTAAATAAACTAATTTTGTCGTATTACAGTCAGCCCTACATTTAAATATAAACTCTTCATATGTTAATGGATGCTGAAAATATCCTGTTTCATATATATCCATACAGCAAGTGCAATTATAACATTTATATGTTCCTGTTTTAACTGGTATATTGTTTGGATCATTAGAAAAATCTTTATAGCAGAGCATCTGTTTTATTGATTGCCCATTCCTGTAGGCAAACCTCGGTTTCAAGCCCAAGATGTCTCTTAGTTCAGGTTGGGCCATCAATATTACCCAATTCTTTTCAATAATCTTACAAACTCTTGTAGTGTTAGTATTATATAGCTAGTAACAAACCTTACATTATCTTTTATTTTATTATTTTCACCACCTTCTATTATTTGGTCTTGGTGTTCCGTGTTAGTAAACCCAAAAATTGGTTTATATAGATTATTTCTTCCTTGTATAACTTCATCATATATTTCATTCACATCTGTTGAGTAACCACTATTCACAACTTCATCCTTCATTTTATTAATCTGCTCTGTGAAACTATTTTCCTCAGTAGTAAGTCTACTAACCCTTATTAATTGCGATTTTAAAATTCCCTTATAAATATGTGGTGGGTGCATACTATTCGTCTTGAGGTACCTTTCAGCATATACTTCCTTTTTATGTACCTTAGTTTCTACTCTATCATGCTTTTTCTGGATATTTACATCTAAAAAAACTCTCATGTGGAGAATACTCCATTTTAAACTCAAAAAAATCTGTAGTGCCATTCAAATACTGCACAAAGCTTTCTAGTTCCTGACTGTAATACGACGAAATTAGTTTATTTAGCAACGTGCACACAATGTAATGTATTTTATGTGGGAAAAATGTGTAGGAAATTAAAAGACAGAATAATAGAGCACAAGTCCGAAATAAAAAGAAAGGTTGAAACAAATGTATAGACATGTGATGGACATCCCAAAGCATACTTTTAAATGTAGAGTTATCTGTGTGTTAACTCTAGGAATAAGGGGAGGAGATTTAGATAATTCTCTACAGACAAGGGAATACGAATGGATAATTCGTTTACAAGCAGATAAACCACCTGGTCTTAATAGTGCTGTTAGTATAAAACCAATTTTGATTAAAAGGCAAAAACAATATCTTTGAATGTTTGTAGCCCTGTTATTTTCTATATACATTTTTTATATATTTTATACTGCATATATAAATTTTGTTATGTAATCATATTAATTTTTTAATAATGAATGGTTTTTGATAAGTTAGATTTTACAAAATGTTTTAGATAGGTTAACTATGTTTCCTTTAAGTGTTGTATGGCTGGCTTAATCATGTGATAGAACTAATCCTCTATTTAAAAGTAATGAATGGATGTATTTTTTATATGCTGAGGAAGGGTGTAGACCTGAAAGCTTCATTAAAATCCTGACGTGTGGTGACTGGCTGAATATCCCCCATGTTCATGAGGGACTGTACTTGTTTCTGGGCCTCTGCCCACTGATTTGTGGGCAGAACTGGCCATCCGTTTGGGATTGGCAACATGTGGAAATGAAATCTGTATTCCTGGGATACTATATTTAAGACCCATTTGTCTTGGGTTATAAGTTGCCAATTTCTTGCATGATGTGCCAGTTTCCCCCCCAAAGGGGCGGCTAAAAGGTAAGTGCTTGGTAATTGTAAAGGGAAGTCATTGAGACAGTTTACCATAGGGAGGTGCCTTGTTGTTTCTGATTTGGAGAAGGAAGCACCCCATTGTTTTGTTCTAAAAGTCCCTTGTGACTGAAACCTGGAGCCTTTGTACTGTCTGGGTTTGAGTTGAGAGGCTCTCGAAGGAACTGGAAAGGACCAGTTCTTAGTAGGCCAGTGCCTACTGAATCTTGGAGGTTGCACTTGTAAGAAATCTTTCACAGTTTGCATAGATTTAGCTTCATCTTCCATCTTTTTTAAAACTTCTTCAGCCTTATTACCAAAGAGATGGTCCTGTTGTAAAGGAGCACCCAACAACTTAGCTTTAACATGATCAGGCAGAGTTTGCTCTTTGAGCCAATCATGCCTTCTTAGCACAGACCCAGTTACAGCAGCCCTGCAAGAGGCATCCAAGGAATCAAAACCACATTGCATAGTATGTTTTCCAACTTGTTCAGCTGAATGCAATAAATCCTGTAAATCTTTATTTTCCACACAGTCAAATTAATTTTCTGTTTAAGCAGTCCCATGGCATGCTGTTGATATTTAAGGATATGAAATTGGCAGTTTAAAGCCCTGATTGCCAAGGTTGCAGAAGTGTAAACCTTTTACCCCATCTATCCAGCGCCCTGGAATCTCTATCACAAGGGATAGGATTTTTAGCAGTAGAAGCCTTAATGCCCTTGGGACCCTGAGAAATGGGTTTCAGGATCTGCAGTAGGATTTTTGAAAAGGAATTTGTGGGAGTCCGGAACCCTGTAGTCTTGTCTGGCTTACAAGGAGCCGGAGGCAGAGAATCAGGAGCCATACTAGATTCTGAAAAAACATCAACAATGTCTAGAACAGGAAGTATAGCCAAAGGCCTATGCTGAGGAAGAAAAAATTTCCCAAGTCGCTTTTTAGATCCAGAGAAGTCCTGACTTTCCAAGTGGAAATGCTCCCTTGAGGTATGAAAAGTTTCCCCAAAAGAAAAATCCTCAGGGGAAGAAGCAGAAGGAATGGAATCTTCTGCATCTGAATCCTCATAAGTAGGTATAGACAAATCCCATTCATTAGAAGAGCTAGAAGAAATAGAATCCTGTTCAGAAGATTCATAATCAAAGTCTTGCCTAGGCCTCTTAGAAAGGGGGGGGGGGGGGTGGCTACCCCTGACCAGAGTAGAGTAATTAAATTTTCAGCCATTTTGATCATTTGTTTTTTAGGCATAGGGGCCAGCAGTAGTGGCCCAGGCGTCGGTTTTTTAGACATAGATTTAGATTTTGGCCTTAGTTTTGAAGATGGCTCAGTCTAATATACAAATCCGTAGGCCTGAAAGCACCCTCAGAAGCCTGTGCCTGCACAGTGGCTCTGGAACCATCTAAGGTAGAGACATCCGCGGGTTCCGTAACTGAAGTATCTCGCGGCATACCAGACTCCGAATGGGTTTCAGTAGAGGCCTGCGAATCAGAAGTAGTGGGTATCAGGGGCTGTGAAAGCACCTCACTGAGTACCGGCGAACTGACGACTGGCTTAGGAGAAGTGTCATAGTCAGTTTTGGACCTAGACGGCCTGTCTCTGTCTCTTTCTTTGCATTTTTTTGGGTAGTCCGGTAGTCAGATTGCTAATAGACATTTCTGGATAATTAAAACATGAGCCAAAATATTTAGAAGCAAAAATATACCGACATTTAATAGTGCGTTAAATTTAGCACAAAACCGACAGCAAGGTATATAGTGGTCAGGGCCTAGGCAAGGAATACAGCACAAATGAAAATCCTTATGAGATAATTTTCTTCCCACAAGTAATGCAATTATTAACTTTTACTGACATCGGTAAGGAGCAAGAAAATGTATCCCCAACAGGGGTACTTAGCTTTTTAGTTGGACTTCGGTTCTGAAACGCAAACGAAAATTTCATGAGTCGGCCGATGGGCACATGCAAACTGCTTCTGCTTCAAGCACTGTGCGGCAAGAAAGACTGATGTAATGGCATCGGCTGTATGTTTTATACCTCTGACGACCTGCCGTCATGGAAGAAGGGACAGCAACCGACGCAGGACCCAAGATTTTGTTAATCAGGCCGATTGAGGGCAACCTGCCAGCAGATTACCCAAATGTAATGACTGCAACAGTGAAACACGAAGAACATCTAAAGTGACAAAAAGTGACGTCAACTCACTCTGAGGGGAAAAATCATGCTTACATATACAAGGAGGAATGACCATTGGTAAAGGTGTTTTACATGCTCAGGTCAAATGTGATTTCTTAATCACAGACAATGCACCTAAATCGTACTACAAGACAACTAACATTTATGCAGATTTATCACCTTAGCCCCTCTCACTTACAAAGAGAAAAAGGCTACCAGTTAAACAAAATGATGCAAATACTACTACTCTCTTGCCTAACCTATTAAACCAATACATCAGGAAACTCTCCAATTACTTCCTAACCAACATCCTAAAAGAAGAAACACCTACAACTTAAGGTCACAATCCTTTCCATAAGCACTCCCCATAATAAACTTCTAACACTGACCACCGTTTCTTAGTAATAGCCCCCCACAAACATGGGAGGTCCTAATAGCACAACTAAAATAAATCTCTCCCTACCGAAAACTCAGACACTAACAAAAAGAACCTTTTAAAAAAAGAAATTTATGACTGCTAACCAAGATAAAAAAATCACATTAGAATCAAAAGGCTGGAATAGTTGTTGTTCTCTTCCATGTTGCAGTATTCATAACAGTAGGGTGATGCTGCCTGCAGCACCACCATCTGGCCAGTATACCAAAGTCTTTTTCACAGGAGGGTACGTGTGAAGTCCCTTACCAGGGCCATAAACAGACATTGGGTATAAAAGTGATGTATACACATACCATCATCAGAATTGTTTAGCCGCATAAAGTAGTGCTCCTGTGGACTGCAAAGGAGGGTCCTAGTGGGAGAGCCTTAGACTTGTATGTGGGCCAGGCACAGGGCAGTATGTTGGTTGGGTAGAGGAGAGTTGAGACTAGGGAAGATTATGACCATGTCCCCACAGGTAGGCCATGAAGTTCTGGTTAGGAAGAAACTGGGGAGGGGGTAGGTGGTTGGGACTGAATACTGCAATATGGAAGAGAAGGACATCTAAGGTTAAGGTAAGTTCTTACACAACTACTCTTTGTCCTTCTATTCTCATGTTGCATTATTCATAACAGTAGGCAGAGTACCAGTGCTTTAAGTATGAACCTGGGTGAAGGAAAGGTTTCCTTAATCAACCAAGCCTGGATAGACCTGGCAAAGCCTGCTGTTGCTTGAGGCGCCATATCCAGCTTGTAATGCTTGGAGAAGGTGTGTACTGAGGTCCAAGTGGCGGCTTCTAAAATGGAGGTGAAGCCCATGTCTTTGAAAAAGGCAGTAGAGGAAGCAGCTGCCTGGTACAGTGAAGTTAAACATGACCTTGCAAGGATTTCCCATGATGGGAATAGCACAAAGAAATGGATTTGGAGATCCATGAGGAAATGGTCTGTTTTGAGACAGGCTTCCCTAGGGCTCTTGGATGGAAGGAAATGAATAATTGGTCAGATTTCCTAATAGACAGTTTTGTCCAAGTAATATTTGAGTTGTCTGTTTACATCCAGGAAGTGTAGAGTCCTCTTTGAGGAGTTTTGTGGATGAGGGTAGAAAACTGGTAGGTTAATGGTTTGAGATTCAATGAAAGTTCATTAACTACCTTGAGCATGAAAGGAAGGGTTGGTCCTGAAAGCCACTCTGTCCTTGTGGAAAACAAGGTAAGAAGAGGTGGCCATAAGAGCTTGCATCTCTGAGACCCTCCTGGCAGAGTTAAAGGCCACTAGTAGAACTGTTTTCAGGATGCACAGCTTCAGGGAAACTGAGTGAGCTGGCTCAAAAGGAAGTAAAAAGAAGTTATGTCTTACCATAACGTTCCATCTGTATTGTTGATCCTCACTCAGTCATTATGTATGGGTATCGGTTCCGACTTCGGAACAGAGCCGGCCATCTTCCAAACTCATGGCAGCTACAAACTCTCGAGCTAAACTCTTACCCAGAATTCCCCTCTCCCGGTTATCTCAGATTGAGTTTGCAAGTCAAAAGAAGGTAGAGGCTACCTCTGGTCAAATGACCTAAAAGAACCGGATGGTGAGATCCACTAGAAGCCACAGGAGGGGAAAGGAGGGAGGGTCATAATGAACGAGGATCAACAATACAGATGGAACGTTATGGTAAGGCACAAATTCTTTATCTGATATTGTTAATTCTCGTTCATTCCTTCCATATGGGACAGAGTCCCCAGCTACCTCTATTCCTGTGAGGCTCTCATGGAAGGACATTCTTGAGCACCACAGAACCAAAAGATGCTCTTCCCCTGAAGGCCAAATCCAATTTATAATGATTGGTGAAGGTATGAGGAGTAGCACAAGATGCAGCTGTACAGATGTCATGTAAAGAAGCTCTGGCATGGAAGGCAGCAGAAGTTGCCACCGACCTTGTCGAATGAGCCTTTATGGTAGTAGGCAATGGAATATTACGTTATGTACAAATGAAGGTCATAAGGTCTTTCAACCATCTAGCCAATGTGACCTTAGCAACAGCACATCCTAATCTAGGTCCAGAATAGGCCAAAAATAACTGGCCTGATTTACGAGAGGCCTTAGTCCTGTTCAAGTAGAAGCAAATTTGTCTGTGAATATCTAGGGTATGTAGGCAATACTCTCCTTTGTTTGAATGATTGGGGAAGAAAACTGGCAAATCAATGGTTTGATTAATGGACTTTTCAGAGATCACTTTTGGCAGAAATGAAGGATTAGTTCTCAAAGACACTCTCTCTATGAAAAATCAAGTATGGACTCTTGATGCACAAGGCTTGAAGCTCAGAGATAGGTCTGGCAGAAGTAATGGCAACCAAAAACAAGGTTTTCCATGAGAAATATCTGATGTTGCAAGAAGCTGGCTCGAAAGGTGGCATTGTCAGAGCTTGTAGAACTAATGACAGGTCCCATGGTTGATTAGGTTCTCTAAAAGGGGGCTTTAGAGGATTCACACCTTTTATGAAGGTCTTGCATAATTTGTGTGACATAAGAGAGGAGTCTTGGACACCCTCATGGAAATTAGATATTGCAGCCGAATGAACTCCAATGGTAGAGGCCGACAGACCCGATTGAAATAGGTTGGCCAGATAATCTAGTATTATCGACACCGGTGCTGAGAAGGGATCTACTTGTTTTTCTTTCATCCAACAGGTAAATCTTTTCCACTTGCTTAGATAAGTAATTCTAGTGGAAGACTTATGAGATGCAATAAGAATGTCCCGTACTGGTAAAGAAAGATCATTCTGCCTGGCAATCAAGAGAACTGGAGGAGCCAAGCTGTGAGCTTCAAGCTGTCCAAGTTGGGATGAGTCAGGTTCTGCGGATGTGAGATCAACCCCGGGGTTGGATGGAAAATCCATGGTTGATCTAGCAGGTGAGGCCAACGGAAGGGGAACCAAATCTGACTAGGCCAATATGGTGCTATGAGGATAACCTTGTTATTCAACCGACGGGCTTTCTTCAGAAACTGGGGAATGAGGGGAAGAGATGGGAATGCATAAAGAAGAGCCGAGGGGCAATCGTGGACTAGAGCGTCCCTGGATGACTATCCCGGAGGGGGAATCAGGGCAAAGTAGCTGCTGCATTAAAAACAAATGAAAACACAAATTCACGGACTGCACCAAGCTGTTTTAATTTAGAGCTAAAAGGCTTCAAAATGCTTCATTTGTAGTTGGTCAGGGGCAAGGAGGTTGCAAGGATGGCCCCAGCGGTGGAAGATCTCCACCGCTATTCAAGGGATTCAGGGACCTCGCATGAGGTTGTAGAATGCACCTGCTGAGTCCGTCTGCTATCACATTGGCACTCCTGGGAATGTGAGTTGCTAGAAGAAAACGGTTGGTAGACATCACCCACTGCCATATCCTCATGGCCTCTTGACAAAGGGGGTAAGATAAGGTTCCTCCCTGTTTGTTGATGTACCAGACCACTGCCATGTTATCTGACTGTATCGCAATCGTCCCAGATGGCAGCAGGGGATGGAATGCTTGCAACGCCAGAAGCACCGCCCTCAGCTCTATAACATTTATATGCAGTTGGGCCTCCAATTCAGACCAAGTGCCTTGGACCGTCTGGCCCTGACATAGCCCCCCCCCCCACCCCATCAAGGAGGCGGCTGTGGTCACTGTAGCCTTGGGCTGCTGGGGGGAGAAGGGGCGAGACCATTGTGACGGGTTGTGGGTCATCCACCAATTTAAATCCTATTTGCACCTGTGAGTTACTCGAATTTTGGCTGAAACAGGATATTGGAAAGGATACCATTGGGTGAGCAGTAGCTATTGTAGAAGCCTCATGTGAAACCTGGCCAGGGGGACAATGGTGATGGATACTGCCACGGAACTGAACAGCTGTAGGACAGAGTGAGCTGTGGATTTCTCCCTTGAAAGGATTGGGATCAGTTGTTGCTTTATCCTTAGAATTCTGTGCTCTGGAATGGATGCTCTGCAATTCTTTGTATCCAAGATGACCCCTATGAATTCTGTGGACCGAGATGGTGTCAGATTGGATTTTTGCCAGTTTATGGTTATGCCTAGCCTTTACGCAGCGAGGAAAGAGTATCCCAAGGCTTCTACCAATAGATGTCTGGTGGGGGCGGAGATGAGCCAGTCGTCTAGGTATGGAAACACCTGGAATCCTTGTAGTCGCAAGTGAGCTGTGATGACTGCCATGCAATTTGTGAACACTCTGGGGGCTGTAGAGAGTCTGAAGGGCAGTACTCTGAACTGGTAGTAACGGGCTCCAGCACGGAAGCGCAGAAATCATCTTGACGTCCTGTCCACTTTTATGTGGTAGTACACATCTTGAAGATCTATAGAGCACATCCAATCGTATTTTTCCAAAAGCGAGAGGATAGACTGTATTGTGACCATCCAGAATTTTTGTACTCTTACAAACTTGTTCAATACACTAAGATCCAAAATTGGTCTCCAGTCCCCGGTTTTCTTTGGCACCAAAAATAGTCTTGAGTAGAATCCGGATCCTATCTGGTCTGGAGGGACTATTTGGATGAGTCTTTCTTAGCAGGTTTGCTATCCTCTAATGTTGCTTCTTCCCTTTCACTGGGTGGAACGCCGTTAGGTTTTTTGAAGGGAAAGGACAAAGATCGAAGGGGATATGATAACCTCTGGTTATAATTCTTTGTACCCAAGAATCGGTGGTGACGGTTAGCCAGGCAGAAGGGTATAAGGAGAAACGACCCCCAACCACCTCCAGAGGAAAGGAGTTGGGCTGCTCTTCAAGAGCACTGGTAGGATTGGCCAGGAAAAGAGTCCCTGGAACCCAGGTTACGTGGACCCCCTCTGCACAGACAGGGGCGTCTTCCCTGTGAGTTTCCCCTTCTGCCTCTAGGGGAGAACTTGGCCTGTGTGTTAAGGAAAGGACCAGGACACTTCTTGAACCATATCTTCCCACTCTTTTGGTTTCAGGAGAAAGCACGTTGAGAGGAAGAGTAACTGACACCTACGGTAGAAAGGGTCTTACCGTCCTGTTTACATCTGGCCAGTGCGCTTTTAACTTTGGGTCCAAAAGACGAAGAGGCTTCAATGGGAGCGTTAAGAAAGGAAGCCTTAAAGGGTTCCACAAAATTGCACAAGCGCATCCAGGCTTGTCGTCTCAAGACCACAGCTGAACCTGCCTCGCTAGCTGCTCCTTCTGATGCGTGAGATATCAGTCGCATGGAGGAGTTAGATATTGACTCAATGGTGACCAGCTGAGAGGTCACTTGGTAAAAGTGTGCCATATAATTCAGGGACCTGATAGCAAAGTTTGCTGATGCAAAGGTGCGCTTCCCTATCCTGTCCAGAGCCTGGGACTCTTTGTTGGGCAGATGGAGAGTATGACTCCCTTCTTCCACCAGATCCTTTTTGGTTGCGGCCGCCACCACCAGAGCATCCACAGGAAGACCTTTGGACCAATGGGGATCCCTAGCAGGAGGGGGCAAAGTCTTATCTGGCCTCCAGGGAATAGCCTCGACAGTGTCAGGAGCCTTCCACGCACGCTGCACGATGAGCCGGACCAGTTCATTGGCAGGTGGAGTAACCCAGGAGGTAGGGGGCTGGGCGCAAAAAGCCTGCAGGAACACAGACTCCTCAGAGGTTGGATTAGAGGGCTGCCAGTCACCTCTCTGTTTAAGGATTTTGAGGATATCACCAAAGGATACCTCAGAGGGTGAATAAGGGGATCCTTCCCTATTATCAAAGTCTGTGTCTTCAGTGAGGGACTCCTCTGTGGAATCCATGTGCTTCCTCTTGCACGAACTTTTCCAGTGAACTTCCTCAGAGGGGGAAGCGGGGGAAGACAAGGGAAAGGGGGTTTCCTATGGGAATACCTCCAGAGGCCCTTTTCCCCAGTGTCCACTAGGTGCGACTTGTGAACATAGCGGTCCAGAGGAGGGCAGGGAGATGGACAGCACAGTATCACCAGCAGACGCCAGAGCAGTCTCCACCAGTTGGAAGGTTGGTCCACCCGAACAGGGGTGAGTGTCCAGGACAGGGGTCACCCCTCCCCTAAGTGGCTCAGCCTGCTGACCCGAAGTCCCCAGATGGCTGTGAAACATCAAATTATGCGTGTCACTACCACCATCCTGGGTCATAGCAAAACTCTCCTGCCACGAAGACAAATGCGGTTCCTTAGTGAGGTCCATAAAGGGAATGGTAGAGGGGGAAAGACTACTATATCAAGGGGCTTCAAAGGCAATGAAGGAGGAGAATAAGAAGGGGTCTTTGGCGATGGGTGATCAACTCTCCCAAGGAAGGATCGGTCCAGTGGTGGTGGGGGGGGGGGTACCTCTGTCCAGAAGCACTTGATCCACAAAACGCAACACGTGTTCAGAAAGGCTTCTAGTGGACCTCACAGACACAGCTGAGGGAGAAACAGGTCTGTCCACAGAAGAGACAAGCTCGGTGCCCACCTCACCAGTCTGCACGGAGAAAAATGGTGCCAAGAGAGATTGGACTACGGGAGTCTGCACTAAGGAAACCATAGGTGCTGAAGTCACGGTCTGCACTGACAAAAAGATCGGTGCCGAAGTGGTTGCCGGTACCAAAGCTGGAACCGACAAAATTTATCTCAATAACTGAGGCGTTGGTTCCGTGTAAGATGTCAGAGCCGATGTGGTTACGGACTGCACCGACTGAACAGTCGGTACCGATATAGTAGTAGTAGTCTGAACAGAGGAGCCCATCGGTACCAACACAGTAAAGGCTACAGTAGACTGAGCCAAAATTACTGATGGCGCCAAAGGCCTTGGTGCAGAAGGTCTAGGCACCAAAAGCGCTGGGGCCGGCAGAGTGAGATCTGAAGCAGAAATCTTAGCCTTCTTAGGTCTTGGTTGGCAGAAGTCGCCAGCCGGGGATGAAGGCAGAGACTTGTGCCTTTGTAGGATCATCCGATTTTTTTCTTATGGGCTCTAGGAGGGGTTGAAGGCTCCGACCCAGAAATAGCCTCTGAAAAATTGCCTACAGTAACAACCTACTATTCCTCTCAATCAAAGTTCTGTTGGAAAAGTTCTTACAAATACCACAGGGCGGGTCAACAGCTAAGTGAGACACACCCAAGCAATAGACACACAGTGTGCGCATCTGATGTAGGTAATTTGTGTCCACAATCTGGACACCTTTTAAATCCTGGACTACCTTTTTTATCTGCCATGACAGAAAAGGAGAAAGAAGAAAGTGTACCAGCAATGGTACGAAAGAATACCCGAAGGTAATGAAGGAAGGGTTTACCAATGATGGTAAGGGAGAAAATACCTCGCGGTAAAAAGTGCACAGTAAAGAGAAGGAAACTCAAGGAAATATAGTCGCTAAATGCGATAAGGTAAGAGACAACAAATTAGAAACTTTTCTGACAGAAAAGTTATATTAAACTAGTCTAACAACAAATATCTATACTTAGCTCAAGAGAAGTAGCTTGACACAATCGAATGGTGATGCAGCAAACGAAATCTGAGGTACAAGGGAGAGGGGAATTCTGGGTAAGAGTTTAGCTCAAGAGTTTGTAGCCGACGCAAGCTTGGAAGATGGCCAGCTCGGTTCAGAGGTCGGAACCGATACCCATACGCAAGGAATGAACGACGATTAACAATATCAGATGGTTATTTTTTCTAGAAAAAAAATTTAAGTCCCAAGGAGGGGGAATAGGTCTCCTAGGGGGTCTGATGTGGAGAACTCCTTTCAGAAAAAGCATGACTTCCAGTCTGGAAGCCAGAGGGGTTGAAATGGGCAGTCAGGCAGAAATGGCAGACAAGTGGACTTTGAAGAATAAGTTAGTCCTGAGTGGAGTAGCTCACACAAATGGGATAGGGCCATTAGTATTGGAGTAGTAAGACAGTCCTAATTACTCCTTTGACACCACTTGGAGAACCCTAATTGAGTTAGAGTGGAAGACACCTGTTGTAGATGTAGTAGTAGAACTTGGTAGTCGATGGAGGATGAACAGGTCATCTAGGTATGGGTATATCTGTATACCCTGGGTCCTGCAGTGAGCAATAAAGGGGGCTATGCACTTTGTAAACACTCGAGGAGCAGTGGAGAGACCAAAGGGCAAGGCAGAGAATTGAAAATGACAGGAGCCTATTGCAAATCTGAGGAATTTTCTGTAATTTGGATGGATAGGAATGTGGAGATAGGCACATCCTACAGGTCCA
Organism: Protopterus annectens; assembly: GCF_019279795.1. Classification (NCBI taxonomy): domain Eukaryota; kingdom Metazoa; phylum Chordata; order Ceratodontiformes; family Protopteridae; genus Protopterus; species Protopterus annectens. The sequence continues at coordinate 594,019,806 of NC_056741.1, forward strand.
GGGCTACCATGAATGCCTGGGGGGACAATGTTAAGAGAAGGGGTAAGGTGATGATTTTGAAGCTGGGAACGTGGAGGAAGAGGTTTAAGAAGGATAAGTCTAGGATTGGCCTCCAAGGGCAGTCTTTTCTTAGTACAAGAAATATTCTGAGTAAAAGCCTGTTTTTCTTTGTGGGGTAGGCACCTGTTCTATGGTGCACTGAGTTAGGAGTTGTTGAATGATTGGCTTGGAATAGGTGGATTTGGTTTCTTGGTGGCTGAGGGATACCTTGAAAAGGTGGGAGCATCCACCAAGTCATAAAATATCCTCTCTGAATGATGGAGGAGACCCACTGTTCTGCTGTTATGCTCCATCAGGAGGGTAGGGAGAAGGTGATGCGAAGGGATAAGGGTGTTTCTGGACGCAACTGAGGCGAGTCACAGTGGATGTGGTCTGGATCGGTCAGACTGACTCCAAAAGGATGTAGTGGCAGAGCTGGCAGGAAACCTGGGGGTAGAACTTTTTCTGGGCTGTCTACGTCCCTTAGATGGATGGGCTGAGTGAAAGGAGTGCCTTCTAACAAAGGACGGCTTCTGTGGGTAATTCCTGTGGTATCTAGGAATGAGGATACCAGAAGATGTTTGAGATTCTGTAATCCCTTCCCCTTTTCTTGAAGGGATTTAAGGAGCTCAGCAGAAGCCTCCCCAAAGAGGGCCTTACTGTCCAAGGGTGCATCCTGTAATTTTGTCTGAACATCCATAGGGTGAGGTTGAAAGCTTACCCAGGAATATCACCTTAATACTGATCCTGAAAGGAGCTAATTTAGATGAGGCTTCCACAGCATCGCAACTACACTTAATGTAGTGCCTGGTTACTTGGGATGCTGTGGAAAGTAGGGTATTAACTTGGGGTTTTATAGGGGAGTCCTGTACCACGGACAGAAGGGTAGAGGCTTTGGAAATGGCATCTAAAACGCACCTAGCCAGGTGTGTTTGGTAGTTCAAGGCTCTTATGCCTAAAGTACAGGAGGTATAAACCTTTTCCCCAGTCTGTCCATAAATTTGCTGTCTTTATCCACTGGGAAAAGGACAGCAAAAGGTAGTTGCCTAGAAGTTTTGTCTGCAGAGACAGCTATAACAGCTGGATCTGCTGGTGGATTTCTAAAGAGAAACTGGGTGTCCTGGGGAACCTTACAGAAATGGTCTGGTCATTTAGATGCTGGAGGTTGTGAGTCAGGAGACTGAGAAGCAGCCAAAAAAAGCATCCTGATAAGCAGGAAGTAAGGGAGGGACAGCAGAAGGAGATGGTCACTCCATTTGTAAGAAGTCAAAATACCTTTTTTTGGACTCTGATACCTCTGAAGCCTGCCACTTAAAATGTTCCCTCAAGAGGGAGACAGTTCCCCCAAAGGTAAATTCTTCTCCTTTGAATTCAGGAGAAATAAAATCCTCCTCCTCTGGGGTAATGAAATCCTTAGGGGAGTCTATTTGGGTTTCATAAGTGAAGGATTTCTCAGAAGAAGAGTAATCTTCCTCGGATACCTGTACAGGTGGCTGAGATGAGTATGGGGAAGCTGTTGTGTCTACGAGGCCTGAAAAGCCTTAAAGAGACTTTGTGAGAACACTTCCAGCCAAGCACCAGTTGAGGTTCGGGGTGCTTAGTTTTTTGTTTCCTCAAGAGAGTTGTCGGTGGAGAAAGCATAGAAGTGGACGTCATCTTAGTAGGAAAAGGAGCAGGACCTTCCGACTGCGGGAGTTGTGGTTCCCTTGAGCCATCAGTCTCTGATGGCTGAATTGCCTCAGTGGACGTACATGCAGTTTCTGGCATCCCAGCTTCCATTAAGGTTCCTGGTTTGCTTTGGTAACTATATGAGCTGATTCCGTGCTTTCAAGCACCTCTAGAATCTGCTCGGTGGGATTCCGGCCTGATTTTATTGGCCTTCCTCGGTAGTTCGTTGGATGGGTCTAATCCTCCTTCCATATAGAGTGCTAAGCAACGTAGCCTTTGGTTCTCTAAATAAATCTTCAGTGCCACCAAGCGGCTTCGGAGAGTTTTGGGAATGAAAAATTTGCAAATAGGGCAGGACGTATGGTCGTGGGCCTCGCCTAAGCAAAATACGCACTTCTCGTGCATGTCCTTGAAGAATTTGTCTCCCACACGCACACTTTCCCTTTCTAGCTGACATGCAAGTCTAAACTGTAATGAAAGAAAGGAAAAAACCCAACAAGGCACTTATCTATCAGTCAAAGTGGCAGTCTGGTCTTGAACGGAATCGTTTTCAGTCTGAAGAAACGCAATCTGATTGTGGAACTGGTAAACAGGAGTCTGACGTTCACTGCTGCAGAAAAATTCTGATGAGGGCACGTGCAAACATCACTTTTATACCCAACATTGGTTTACGGCCCTGGTAAGGGACGTCACACTTGCCCTCCTGTGAAAGACTTTGGTATACTGGCTGGACGGTGGCGCTGCAGTCAACTCCCTACTGTTATGGATACTGCAACATGAGAATAGGACATACTCTTTTTCCTTAACATACTACTACAGCCTAATCTCTGCATTCTAAGCATCATGTAATATTTCCTTCTCTCCCCATCTCTCTGCCCACCCTCTCTCCACTTTCAAACTACCTTACTCCCATATCCCTTGCTTTCATTACCCCTCCACTTTTGTCCCCTTTTTACTGCTTAAGACATGTAGTGTAAATATGTTTACTAACCAGCTTTCTCTTTACAACAGTTTAGTTTGTTAAAGCTTAATGACTCCTCACTGGGTATTGTGATTCTCCTTGTACACAGTCCGTTTGCACTTGCAAACTCCTGAGAGTTTTTCTTATACTCACCTGGAATGAATCTGAAAATGGTCAGCATAGATCAGAGTTTTACCCCAGTTAACAAAATGAAAATAAAATGCTTGAATGCCTCACTTCATCTTTTGGGGTTAATCTGGTTTAAAATACAAAAAGAATAGTACAGGCTGATCACAGGTCCTCCACTGGGAGAAAGACTTGCTTCCTCCTCAAGAAATCATCCACCAGCTCCTCAGAGGTCTAAGCACATGGCACTTTCACCCTAAAATGGATATTCAGAACGATGTTCATGAGTTCCTGTTTGATGTAGAAAGTCTCAGTAATGCCATTTCCTGCATGTATATAATTATGTTTGTGGCCCAGACTACTACACAATATAATTAGAATTACAATGGACCATGTGCTGTGGCCCTGGCTACTGCATCAACACAATCACAATTACAATGAGGCGTGTAACAGACCACTGTGGAAGCCACTAATAGAATCTTAACTGCATCTTCCTACAGTCCACTCTAGGAGGAGATAACAAGGTATGTCAAAAATCAGACACACTAGGGAAGAATGCAACCTGAGGGCCCTAAGCCCCAAAATGGCAGCATAAACTTTCCTGCCAAAACTTTAGACTCAAGTCTGGAAACAAAGCACCAAAACAGAAAGGTGGCTTCACAAAACTTTTTCTCATGGACATGGGCTTAAAAAAAATCACTCCATTAAGCCAAAGGACTTTTTAAAGACATCTGCCTTTTTGGGGGTAGCAGATTCTGGGTGCTTCTAGATTGCCATAATAGCATGCATGCTCTCTGAATTCATTGGTGATATACAACACTGCCCCTCCTTCCTATAATGCACACAGTCATTTCTGGAGGAAAGCAGACAAAGAATCTCAACAGCCCTATGGTCTCCCCAGAAGAAGCAGAATTCTTTTGACATTTCAGGGTTGCATGCATATGCTCATCCATTTCTGACACAATGACCATCTGGTCTCCAAATTAACCATAAAAGCTTAATTCCAATTATGCTGCCTCAGTTTATTCATTCTAAAAGAGAGCTTGCAGTTGTGGGCAATGGGGGGGTTAGGTGTCAAACAAAAGGAATACACACCAGAGTTTACTCGTCAAAGGCAGTGCATATGACAAAGAGGTTTTACTGAAATCAATGGAGACATTCAAGTGATGTTTACAACACTGCACATGCAGCACGTTTCCTTCAGACAATGAATTTATAACTGGTGAACAAGCATGGACAGTTATGTAAAATCTTACCATAATGGTATATATGCCCTTGGCAAATAAACATAATGGTAGATGTCCTTCTCTTCACTGTTGCAGTATTCTTTACATTAGGGATCCCCTGCCAAGGGCGGCCTGACGTCTGAACAATATACCAAAGACTTTAGGTTGCTTTAAGGTCTGCTCCTTGCGTAGCATAGGGCATAAAGGTGTTGTCTGGATGTACCAGCCTCAGAATGGAGAGCCCCAGTATGAATGCCAATCCAAAGACAAGAGGTAATCGGTACATTAAGAGGAGAAAAGCACTATGGGGTGGAGGGAGTGAATACACAAAAAGTGAAGAGAAAGACATCTACTGTTGTGCTACGATTTTACACAGTGGTACTATGTCCTTCCATTTCACTGTCACAGCATTCTTTACATTATGGGTAGAGCCAAAGCTCAGGAAGAAACTTGGGATGAGAAAGGACCAGCAGACCCTCTAGAAAACCATGAAGGACTGCCCTAGCAAAACCAGCTCTAGCTCTGGAGAGTCCATCCAACTTGTAGGGCTTGGCAAATGTAAGCACAGAAGTGGTAGCTGTCTCAAGAATAGAGATAGTATCCAAACCCTTGAAAAAAAGCACTAGAAGAAGCCACAGCCCTAGTAGAATGAGCCTTAACAGAATAAGGAAGGTTCTTACCATTAAAAAAAAAAAAAAAAAAAAAAAAAAAAAAGCTTTTCAGATCCAAGAAGAAATAGCTTCCTTGGATACAGCTAATCCTAAGGATGTAGGATGAAGGGAAACAAAAGATCTGATAAGACTTCCTAATGGTCTTAGTCTTATCCACATAAAATAAGAGACATCTATGCACATCCAGCATGTGCAGCACCTTTTCATTGGCAGACTGCGGAGAAGAGATAAAAAGTGGGCAAATGAACAGATTTATCAATGGACAACTCATTCACCACCTTGGGCACAAGAGGAGGATTAGTATGCAAGGACACCCTGTCCTTCTGAAAAGCCAAAAAAGGAGGACAAGCCATAAGGGCTTGAAGCTCAGATACCAGTCTGGCAGAAGTAATGACTAATAAAAGGACAGTCTTCCAAGAACAATGCTGCAAGGAAGTTTAAGCTGCAGGCTCAAAAAAGATAGAGTCTCATTTTTCCAAATCAAAATCAAGATGCCAGGGGGGAGGAGGAACAGGTTTCTTGGGAGGCCCAATATGAAGGATGCATGTGAGGAATTAAGTTTCATATCTAGAAACTAAAGGAGATAAAGGTAGACAAGCAGAGATAGCCGATAAGTGGACTTTAACAGACAAATAAAGCCAACCCAGCATTAGGCAAGTCACACAGATGAGAGAACCAAAGAAACATCTACAGAAAGTGGGCTCAGGCTACAAGAAAGACACCAAACAGAAAATCTCTTCCATTTGGAAAAATAGGATATCCTAACATTGAGTTTCCTGGCCTCCTGCAGGACTCTAAGTCCTGAGAAAAAAGGTTTCTATATAGAATCAAAATCCTATCACCCACAGTGTCAGCTGAAGAATAGACAGATGGGGATGGATGACCGATCCCTTGTCTTGTGTGAGTAGGTCCACCTTGTGAGGCAACCTGTGAGGATTGCCCTTCGCTAAATGCAGAAGAGGAAAAAACTAATGCTGTCTCAGACAAAAGGGATTTACCAAAAAGATTTTGGGAGCATCCTATCGAATTTTTAACAGGTCTTTTGGAATGAGTGGAAGGGGGAGGGAATGCGTAAAGAAAAATCCCTTCCAAGAAAAAGATAGGGCATCCATCTTACAAACCAGAGGACCTGGGACTCTGGCACAAAATAGAAGTGGTCTATTCAGAGGGGTGGCAAAATGATCTATTCGAGGAGCACCCCCACTGGCAGACAATGTCCAGAAACACATCCCTGTGAAGCATCCATTCATGGGATTATGGGATTGAGTTAAGGACCTGTGGTAATGTAAACTGCCTGAAGAGTCGCTTGATACCGGATAACAAAATCCCACCACTAGGATTGCTAACTGGCAAAGAAGAAAATGCCCCATTTGTTGATACATATCACTGTGGTACTGGTCTGTAAACACCTTGAAAGAAAGGTCTTGAGGAGAAGAGAGGATGAAAAGCCTGAAGCGCCAGCAGAAGAGTTCTCATATCTGACAGTGATGTACTCTTTCTGTTGAGGTGGCGACCACACCCCCTGCACTTTTAGGGAGCCAAAAGCTATGCCACTTCCCATGTCTGAAGCATATGTGAACAGCTCCTGAGAGAGAAGAGGATGAAAAAGGAGCCCTGGGTTTTGAGTCAACTGCTGGATACACCAGTGAAGTTCCTTCTTGAGACAAGGTAGAAAAGTAACTAAAAATTCTAGAGGATGTGCATGTTGAAGCCAAAGAAACCAGTGAAACTTTCTCATGTGGAGTTTGGCCAGAGGGAGCATAGAGATCGTGGATGCCATGAACCCTCAGAACTCTCAGAAATTCCCCTGGCTGTTACAGAGGCCAGAGGGAGAACAGTCTGAAAGAAGAAAATGAGTATTAAAGCCTTGGGAGGAGGCAGGGATGCCAACATAGGCACACTGTATCCTGCACTCTAGAAAAACATGATCCTGAGGAGGAGTCAGAAAAGTATTTTTGAAGCTTATTCTGAACCATAGGCTTTGCAGTAGAGAAATGGCAAAGTGAAGACTGCAACAGGATCTCTGAATAGGATACCTGAAAAAGAAGGTTGTCCATTTAAGGAAATATTTGGATCCCCTGAACCCTGCAAAAAGCAATCACAAAGGTGAGGCATTTGGTGAATATCCTTGGGGTAGTAAAAAGGCCAAAGGGCAAGCAGAGAAATGAAATGCCAGAAAGCAACAGAGAAATGTAAAAACTTCTTAAAAAGGGGATGGATCGAGATATGGAGACAAGCATCCTTGAGATAGAGACACTATGCGAGTCTGAGGAAGCAAAAGAGGGAACAAAGTTTGAAGGGACAACATATGAAAGGAGGGCACCTTCAGAAAAGTATTTAGATGAGACAGGTCTAGAACTGGTCTCCAAGTATCCTCTCTTCCTGGGTACTAGAAACATCCTGAATTAAAACACCCTCCACCTTTGGGACACGGACACTTCTTGAACAGTACCCAGAGTCAAACGTTCCCGAAGCACCTCTGTAAAGGAGAGCTGTTCCTGAGGGGGATGAGGAATACCCAGAAAAAAATAGCCCTGTCGGATAATGGATAGGACCTAGGAATCCTGAGTAATCTGTAGCCAAACAGGAAAAGAGAGAGAGAGAAAGACTAAGAGAGAGAGGAAAGTGGCTGGGAAGAACAGGATAGTCAGAAAGCACCTGGTTTATCTGAGTCACAGAAGTCAGGCTAGTCTGAGCAGAAGGAGCCCACTTGCCACCTTTTTACCCTTAGGAGGAGGGCAAGACTGCCTGCAAACAAAGTATTGAGATAGTTTATCTGAAATTTGGGCACACAAGAAACAAACACACGTTTAAGTTCCTGTAAAGCCTTGCCATTATCTTGACAGATATAAACATAGCGGCAGCAGCTTCACCAAACAAGCATTTACTATCGAGGGGGCATTCATCAGCTTAGCTTTAATACCATCAGGCAAAGGCTGAAGCCAAACCCAAGAATACATCACTGACTCAAAAGCAGCAGCTCTAGAAGCAGCATCTGCTGCACCATAACTACAATTGATGGAATTACAAGCCTTCTGGAAGGAAGTTACTAACAGAGAAAGAGCAGACGTTTTACCCTTAGTCTGGAAGATCAGAAATGACCGGACATGCCTCGGTTAGAAGAGCCAACAAATACCTGGGCATATGAGTGACAGCCAACAGCCCTAAAAGCCAAGGTAGCAGAGGTATAAACCTTCTTGCCTAGCTTTTCCATGGTCTTGCCATCTTTATCAGAGGGCAGTAATTTGGGAGAAGGAAGCAACTGAGAGGGCTTGTCAAAAACTACAGACACTACTGAGGGGTCAGCAGGAGGACAACTGTACAAAATTTTACAGTTCTCAGGCACCCTATAGAATCTATCAGGTTTCTTGAGAGGCAGGGGGCTGAGAGTCTGGAGCCTTAGAAGCACTGGAAAATGCATCCAACAAGGCAGCCAAAACAGGAAGAATTATTGTGTAAAATCTTACCATAACCACAAATGTCCAGGCAGAAATAGTCTGTTTTGTCACTGCTTTCCCCAGAGCCCTGGGGTGAAAGAAGACAAACACCTGCTCTGATCTAAGGGATTTGGACTTGTCTAGGTAGAATCTAAGTTGTCTGTGCACAACCAGGGAATGCAGGACTTTCTCAATGTCATTCTGGGGTGTGGCGGATACACTGGATCAGGGAGAACTCATTTAACACCTTAGGCACGAAGGACAGGTTAGTCCGTAGGGTTACCCTATCCTTGTGGAAGATTAAACATGGTGGGATGACCATAATGGCCTGAAGCTTTGACACACTCCTGGCTGATGTCAGGGCCACCAAAAGCACAGTTTTCCAAGTGCAGTATTTTAGAGAAGCTGTAGCTGCTGACTCAAATGGAGCAACAGTGAGTTTCTCTAACACAACTCAGGTCCCAGAGTAGTGGAACTAGCCTCCTGAGGGGGCTGAGATGTAGTACGCCCTTCAGAAATAACTTCACTTGAAGTCTGGAAGCAAGTGGAGGGTCAAGAGGCATACAAGCTGAAATAGCAGCAAGGTGGGCCTTAAAAGAAGAATATGCCAACCCTGCCTGAAACAACTCACACAAATACAACAGCACACTAAGGGGACCTCTCCTTGAAATGGGTCTAGCTGTCTTAAGACACCAAACACAGAACGTTTTCCATTTGGACATACAATATCTCCTAGTATTGGGTTTCCTGGCCTCCTGCAGGACATTAAGCACATCCTCAGTATAAGAGAGTCTGAAAGGGATCAAAACCCCATCACCCATAGGGTTAGGTTCAGAGATTCAAAGTGGGGGTGGATTAGGAATCCCTTGTCCTGTGTGAGTAGGTCCATTCTAAGATAACTTGAGATGATTGCCCCTGGCTAAATGCAGGAGAAGGGGGAACCAATGCTGTCTTGGTCAAAACGGAGTCACCAACAAGAGTTTTGGCTTGTCCTGCTGAATTTTCATTCGGATTTTTTGCAAGAGCGAGAAGGGGGAGAATATGTAGAGAAACATCCCCTTCCATGAGACCGAGAAAGCATCAGTCACCCTTGCTAAGGGGCTGGCTGCTCTGGTACAAAACTGAGGAAGTTGTCTGTTCAGAGGGGAGGCAAACAGATCTATTTGTGGTGTACCCCACTTGTGGACTACGTCCAGAAACACATCCCTGTGTAACATCAACTCGTGGGATTGTGACAAGGACCTACTCAAGGTGTCTACCTGAGTGTTCTGAGCTTAGGTAATGTAGACAGCCTGCAGAGTGACTCCATGCTGAACCACCAATTCCCAGGCCTGGAGTGCAAGTCTCAATAGCAAGTAAGATCTTGTTCCCCACATTTGTTTACATACCAAAGAACAGTAGCGTTATCTGTGAACAACTTGGGGGCCCTTGCTTCAGACTGTTTTGGAAGGCCTTCAGTGCAAAGATGAGGGCCCTCATCTCTCTGACGTTGATATGCTCCCTCTTGAAGAGGCCTGTCCATGTGCCTTGCACCTACAAGTTGACCACAGTGGCCCCCCCCAACCCAGGTCAAAAGTATCTGTGTACATTTCGTGGACTGGAGTGAGGGGTTGAGGGAATTCCTGGGTTGACAAACTTTATTAACCAACCAAAGGATCTCCTTCTTCAGGCATGGTAGGAAGGGAATGGAGTGGTTAAAGGGGTGGGAGAATTGGGTCCATGTGGACCTCTGGTAGCACTGAAATTTCCTCATGTGGAGTCTTGCAAGTAGTAACATGGGGATAGTAGGGGCCATATGCCCCAGGTGTCTGACATTCTTTTGCTGTCAACTCCAGGGGCATGGAGGACACACAGTAGATATTCCTTCAAGCTTTCCACCTTTTGGGGTGGGAGGAATGCCCTCATAATATCCATCCGGATTCTGCAGCCCATGAAAAAGTTGTCCTGGGAGGGGTTTAGTTTGGATTTGGGGAAATTAATGGTGAAACCCATGGACTGCAGAACACAAATGACTGTCTGGAGATGGTTCTGTAGAGAACTGTAACAATCTGCCTGGATCAGGTCATCTAGGTATGGGAAAATGTACATCTCTTAGAACCCTGCAATAGGCTACCACTGGAGCCAGTCACTTGGTGAAGACCCCTGGAGCAGCAGATAGTCCAAAGGGTAAAGCAGAGAATTGAAAATGCGAGGAACCCACAGATAAGCATAAATATTTCCTGTATTTGAGCCTAATGGGGATATGCAGATATGCATCTTTGATGTTCAAGGTGGCCAGAAATGCCTGAGGCACTAACAGTGGGAATAGAGTCCAGAGTGTAAGCATGCAGAAAGTGGGTATTTGAAGTAATAGACTGAGGTGGAACAGCTCCAAGATGGATCTCCATGAGCTGTCTTTTCTTGGGACAAGGAAATGTCTGGAGTAAAAGCCCCTTCCCTTTTCTGACAGAGGGACTGGCTGGACAGTCCTAGGGTGAGGAGGCTGTCCAAGACTATTATGAATAGAGGCAGCTGGTCCTTTGGTGGTTGTAGGATACCGCTTAAGGAAGAGGGGAATGATCTAAATCATGAAGTAACCCTTTTTTATGATTGATAAGACCCACTTGTCTCAGGTAATGCTTTTCATGACAGGAAGACAGGGAGAGAGCCTCTGGGAAAGGGGTATGGGAGGTGGAGGAGAAGGCAGATAGTCACAGACTACCCACCTTGTCCAGAAACAGAGGTTTCTGGGTTGTAGTTTGAGCAGGCCTGGAAGGTGGCTGCTGCTTCCTGAAGCTCTTCTTGCCCCTAGTATGAGTAGTAGGAGTAGAATGTTCCCTAATTAATTCTGTCTTAGTGGGATATTTCTGTGGAATTTAGGGACTGGGGACCCAAACAAATGCTTCAAATCCTGTAATTCTTTCCCCTTCTGTTGAAGGGCTTTGAAATGCTCTGCCACTTTGCCTCAAACAGGGCAGTACTGTCCAGGGGGACATCTAGGAGTTTAGCCCCGATATCGTCAGGTAGGGGTTAGAGCCTCAGCCAAGAATACTTTGAGAATTGAGGCAGAAGCTGCAGATCTGGCTGAGGCCTCTGCAGCATCATAATTGCATCAGATTGAGTGCCTTGTTACTTGTGAGGACAGAAAGATCAGGTTAGAGATTTGAGACTTAATGGGCGAATCTGGGAGAACAGCCAAGAGTTTTGAAACCAGAGTCAAAAGTGCCAAGGGATACGGAGACATGAGAGTCTCTTAGCTGACTGACCTGAAGGCCAAGGTAGCAGAGGTGTATACCTTTTTAACAATGCGCATCGTAGTTTTACTGTCCTTATCAGCTGAAAGGACAGTGGTGGTGGGTAATAGTTGAGGGTTTTGTCTGCAGAGACCGAAATAGTACCAGGGTCTGCAACAGGGCATTTTATCAGAAATATAGCCCCTTCTGGAACCTTATAAAATCTGTCACACAGTCTAGGAGCAGGGGGTTGGGATTCAGGATTTTTAGAAACTGCACTAACGGCATCTAAGAAGGCTGGTAGGACTGGTGGGATGGCAGATTGTGAAGGAGTATCCATATGTAAATGTTCATAGTAGCTCTTTTGAACTTCAGTCATTTCAGTTGAGTCCCATCTGAAAAATTCTCTTATCCGAGAGATGGTTTTTCCAAAGATACGGTACTCTAAAGGGGAATCTGCCTCAGCAGAGTCTTCTTCTGGGGAGACATACCCTAGAGGGGATGGCATTTGGAAAGTGTAAGAAAGGGAATCCTCTGAAGAGGAATCTGAAGAATCTTCAGCTTCTATTGGAACAGGATCTGCAGTCTGAGGCCTAGGGTTGACAACAGGAGGGACAACCAGAGGAGAAGCAGCCATGGAAGGCCTAAGGGCCATGAAGGCGTTGAATAAACCTTGGGAGAAAGCTTGTCAATCAGGCAAGCATTCAGACGGTGGAGATGCATGCTTTTTTTTTTGTTTCCTTTTTAAAGAAAACGCAGGTCTAGTAGAGGGCATAAGGCCTAAGGAGGGCTTAGGTTTAAGGCAGTATCCTCACGGCAAAAAGACCAATGTGGATGTCCGCAACCAGCTGAAGTTCTCTCTAGTCGTCTGTGCCAAATGTCTGCGCAACCTCCATGGATGTGCTTTCAGCCCTTGGTTCTGTGGCCTAGGGAATGGTACCCACTATACTAGCGTCGGCTGATTCCATACATTCCTCCAGGAATACGTCGGCCACAGGGGGAATGTCAGGTGGCAGCAGGATGCTCAGGCCTGGTAATTTTGGCCTTTTTTGGTGGCTCAATAGTCTGACCGGATGGCCCTTCCATCACAAGAGCAAGACATTTAAGTCTTTGGTTTTCTAAATAGATAGTAAAAGCATGCGGATGGCTGCGAAGAGTCTTTGGAGCAAAGGCCTGACAAACTGCACAGGATTTATGGTTCTGGTTGGGCACTAGGCAGAACAAGCACACATCATGGGCATCCTTATGAGGGATCTGACATCCACACCTACACTTTCTTTTCCTGGATGACATCAACCTGGGCAGGCATACAGTGACCAAAACAAGAAGAAAAAAGGCCCCAGTGGGGTACTTATCTTAAACTCACATAATCTGAAGGCAGAAAAAGCAAGATGAGCTGATATTTGACTGGTGGCAGAGAAGCCCTGAGAAAGGTACATGCAGATGTCACTTATATGTCCAATGCACCCTACGGCCAATGTCACGACTTCCCACGTACCTTGGAGTAACTAAAGCTTTTGTATACTGGCCGGACATTTGGTTTGCTAGGTGGAGGTTAACCCAAAGTTTACGAATACTGCAACATGAGAATAGAAGATCAATAGAAGGTTTACAAGAATCCATCTGCAACGACATATATTTTATGTACTTCAGAAGCCTGAGTACAATTTCATTTAAGGAACTCCCATCATCCTGGAGATAATTTCCCCAAAAGAAAGCTCTTCAAAGGAAGCATCAGGACTACATATTTTTCTTCCTCTGATCCATGGTCAAAATAACAGGGAATACGAGAAAAATAAACAAAAAATCCTCATCAGAATCCAACTCCTCCTCAGAGGAATCCTGTTCCCTGGGTCTTTTTAGGGGACTACAGAACTGGGGGGGGGGGGGGCTGTCTGGAAAAGAAACTCCCTCAGGAGGTTTCAATGCCATCATAGCACTAAACAAGCCCTGAGTGAAGACCTGACATTCACTCTGTGGAACCTTAGGAGCAGGAGAAATACGTTTAGTCTTTTGCTTTCTTCTTCAGTGGGACATCTAAGACTTTGACCCAGGCCAGCATTCAATAATGGCAGTAGGCACAACTTCTTTGACTAATATTTGAGGAACACCCATAGACCTCTTGAAGATAATCAACTGTGGTTCCCCCTGAATGTCTGAAATGGGTGTCTGCTATACAGCCTCGAACAAGCTTCAAGTTGGATCCACACCGGCCTCCAACCTGGTTGCGGCAGAGAAATCCAATGCTAAAGTCAAGCAAACCTCCGGGCATTTATTTTCCTTGAGAGACACATCCAGTGGAGGCTGAAAAGCAGAAGATTCTGGCCTAGGCTTCTTGGCCTTCTTCACTGACAGCTGTCCCTTGCAGCGGGAAGTTCCCTCCATTGTGTCTTTTGCAAGATGCTTAAGATGCTGCCTTTCAAGATAGAGCATCAAAGAATAAAGTCTACTACGAAGAGTTTTAGGTGCAAAGGCCTGAGAGATGGAATGAGACATTGTCGTGCAAGGCCCCAAGTCAAAAAAGACACTGTTCATGGCAGTCCTTATGGGGAATGTCTCCCTCAATGGTATTTACACTTCTTGGATGATGTGAAATCCCACAAGTAACAGTAAAAGAAAGATAAGTAAAAAAAAAAAAAAAAGAACCCCAACAAGGCACTTATCTGCAATGGCTTGGTGAACCAGCAATAGAACAGGCATTCAGACAGACTATCAAGTGATGGCATTCTGACTAGCAGCAAATAAGTTCTGAGGATGGTATGTCTGGATGTCACCTTTACGCCCTACGCTACACAAGGAGCATACATGTGATGTACGGCATACCTTAAGTGAACCTAAAGGCTTTGGTATACTGGCCAGTGTCGGGACACCCTTGGGCAGGGGATCCCTAATATAAAAAATACTGCTACTGTGAAATGAAAGGTTATCTGACAGCCCAGGCTCTGGATAATCTGGCAGACTCCCACCACAAACATGAGACTATCAGCCCCTGATGCTCCTGGGAGAGATTCTGAAAACAAACACTATTCTCAAAGATACCCAGAACCTTAACACGGAGGTGACTTCACAGAATAATAGACATAATTATGCAGGACTGCTAAAGATGGATTATTGTCACTAGATCAACAGAAATCTCTGCAAAGACAAAATCTGCAAATGAAACTCTCTGAAAATAACTTCAGTGAACTTCAGAGAAAGTCCATTTTGCAACAGGGCACCCCCTTAACTGCTAAATATAGCAAAATTTATGGAAGCACAACATTGGAGAAAGAGAAAAGTACAGTGGTGTACATTTACCCAAAATGTAGATGTTAAGAGTGTATTCACTGTTGCAGTCATCACACTTGGGATATCTGCCTGCAGGTAGCCCTCAGTTGGCCCAAATACCAGAGTATTGGGATTTCTGCGTCGGATGCTGTCCAGAGTCAGGTCATCAGAGGTATAAAACATGCAGCCAACGCCATTACATCAGTTTGTCTTGCCTCAGATGTCAGTAGCCCCCAAAATAGGAAGCAAACAAATGGTGTGGAACACCTTCAGTAAACAGTAAATAGCATTTTCATAAGATACGGCCAAAAAAGAGAACAGGTAAAAAGTATAGAAAGACAGGGGGCTCGAGGGAGGGTAACCAAGACTGTAAGAGTGAACACACTGGAACATCTACATTTATGGTAAGTGTACACAACTGTACTATGTTCTTTGGGTTTCACTGTTGCAGTCATCACACTTGGGTTGATTACCATAGCTGAAGAAGGGTGGAGGAAGTCAAGAAGTAGTAGGGCTGGCTACCAGGCCTTGTAAGACTGCTGTGGCAAATCTAGCTCTGGATTTAGAAAAGATAGGCAAGTGGCAATGCTTGGTGAAGGTGTGTACAGAACTCCAGTTTGCAACTTCCAGGATGTCCTTGGTAGGGACTCCCCTGAGGAAAGCTGTACAGGTTAAGGTAGCCCTAGTAGAACGAGGCCTGATCCCACGTAGGGTAGGTTTTCCATGGTGTTTGTAGCAAAAATTAATGCAGTGTGCTATCCATTTAGAAATGGTTTGTTTTGAAATGGAGGGCCCCTGTAGCACAGCTGACTAGCAGCTAGTCAGAATTTCTGAAAGGTTTAGTCCTGTCAAGGTAGAACCTGAGCTGTCTGTGCACGTCCAAGGAGTGCAGGATCCTTTCCCCTTTATTCTGAAGATTAGGAAAAAAGGTTGGCAAACAGATGGATTGGTTTAAAGCCACAATGGATACCACCTTGGGCATAAAAGATGGGTTAGTCCTGAGGGAAACCCTGTCCGCATGGAAGATAATGAAGGGTTCTACAGCCACAAGGGCCTGTAACTCTCTTTTTCCTGAAGTGATGACTAGCAGTAAGGCTGTTTTCCAAGAGAGGAATTTTAACTCTGTTGTAGCAGCAGGCTCAAAAGGTGGAAGCGTGAGCTTTTCTAGTACAAAGTTAAGGTCCCAGGCAGGAGTGGGAGCTCTCCTAGGGGGACTTGCATTGTTAGCTCCTCTCAGGAACTGTTTGATCAGAGGGTGAGAAGAGGGGTGGGCTCAGTACTGTAATGAGCTGAGATGGCAGAGGCATGAATCTTAACTGACAAGAAGGATATGCCTTTGTGGAGCAGCTCTGCTAGGTAATCTAGGATTTGAGGCAAGGAGGGCACGGCTGCGTCCTTCCTTTGAGACTAGCTCCAAGAACAGTTTCTATATTCCACTTTTCTGAATAGGATGTCCTAGTACTGGGCCTCCTGGCCTCAAGGACAACATCCAGCACCTATTTGCTGAGGGCTGCTGGTGATGTATTAAGGGAATAAGCCAGGCTGCCAGGTTCAGAGTTTGCAGCTGGGGATGCAAAATCTGGCCCTCCTGCTGGGACAGCAGAGAGGGGATACTGTTGTAGGTGCCAGGCTGGCACTGCTGTCAGACAGCATAGGAGTGGGTACCAGTGCTGGCGTGGCCAGTCTAGTGCAATAAGGATTGTCCTTGGCCTGTCCTGTTTGATCTTGAGGAGTACTTTTGGAAGGAAGGGCAGAGGGGTGGGGGGGGCATAGATTGAGAGGTTTTCCCATGTGAAGGATAGGGCATCCACTTTCCAAGCTAGGCTGTGGGGAATTCTGATGCAAAATTTGTTTAGTTGATGGTTTTGGGGGGACGCAAAGAGGTCCACCTCTGGTGTCCCCCATCTTTGTGTTAGAAGTTTGAATGAGTTTGGTTCCAGTTTCCACTCGTGCGAGTCCATTAGATTTCTGCTCAAGTCATCTGCCACTGAATTTTGTTTGCCTGGCAGGAATTGAGCTTGCAGGTGCACTTCGTTGCTTAAGGCTGTGCTCCACAGAGCCATGGCTAACCTGCAGAGTGGGTAGGAGCGAGTCCCCACCCCCTGCTTATGTACCACATAACTGTGGTGTTCTGTCTATCAGGAGTTGTCCTGGCAGGATAAGGTATCTGAAGGCTGTCAGTGCATTATGTACAGCTAACATTTCTTTTCGATTGATATGCAGGTGAATTTGTCCTGGGCTCCATTTGCCTGCCATGTGAGCTCCCCATGCATACTCTGATGTGTCTGTTGTCAGAGTTTGGATGGCGGGGGGGGGGGGGTGGATTGTGAGAAAGGGAGTCCCTTGTTGTGGTTGCAAGCCCCTGCCCACCAAAGGAACTCTGTCCTTACGCATGCAATAATAGGAAGAATAATAGGAATCACTGTTTCCAGGTAATGGGAATGTTGATACCAGAAACTTTTTAAGTGACATTGAAGTTTCCTCATATGCAGTCTTGCATATGGAATCAGTAGAATACATGAGGCCATGAACCCTAGGGCTTGCAGTATTTTTCTTGCAGATAGCTGGGTTTGGGTGGCCAGTAGTATGAAATAAGTTGTCAAATAAACCTGCTTTTCTGGAGTGAGGAATGCCATCTGGGAAGTTGTGTTCAAGCTTGCTCCCAGGAATACAATATTTTGGCTGGGTACCAGATGTGATTTATTTTCGTTGATGGTGTACCCCAGAGAAGTTAGTAGTCTCTTTACAAATGTCAGGTGCTGAAGCAGCACTTTGACTGTCCACCTGAATCAGGCAATTGTCCAAGTATGGGTAAATTTGAATATTTCTCTGCCTGCCGTAAGCAATGGTTGGAGCCAGGCACTTTGTGAATACCCTGGGTGCGATAGATAAGCCAAAGGGAAGTGCAGATAAGCTTCTTTAAAGTCTAGGGTGACTAGCCAGGAGTCCTTGGTTAGCATAGGAAGGAGCTGCGGGAGTGTAAGCATTTTGAATTTTGCTATCACTAGGAAGGTGTTTAGGGTTGACAGATCCAGAATAGGGTGCCAAGAGTTCTCTTTCCTGGACACCAGGAACAGCCTGGAGTAGAAACCCTGTCCCCTTTGCTCTGTTGGCACAGGTTAAATAGCCCCGATACTGAGAAGAGAAAGTACTTGCTTTTGGGCCTCTGTCCACTGGTTTGGAGGAAGGTCTGGCAACCGCTTGGGGTTGGCAGAGAGTGGAGATAGAATCTTTATCTCTGGGATACAATGTTTAAGACCCATCGGTCCTGGGTAATATACTCCCAGTTTTTTGCATGCAAGGCGAGTTTTCCTCCTAGGGGTGCAAGTACTTGGGCATGGCTGGGAAGGATTAAGAACAAGTCATTGGAAACTTTTTCCATAGGGGTGGATTACCACTCCCAGTTATTGAGGAGGTAGAACTCCATTGTTTAGATTTGTGCATACCCTTGAGACTGTAGTCTTTGTGGTCTGTAACCCCTGGGTTTGGGCTGAGAAGATCTGGAAAGGACTGGAAAGGACCAGTTTTTAGAAGGCCAATGCCTACTGAATCTAGGTGGCTGTACCTGTAAAAAATCTTTAACAGTTTAAATGGATTTAGCTTTTTCCTCTTATCTTTTTAAGAACTACTTCTGCTTTAGAGCCAAACTAACAATCTTGGCTTAATGGAGCATCAAGTAATTTTGCCTTGACATGGTTCTGGCAAGATTTCTTCCTTCAGCCAAGCATGCCTTCTCAGAACAGACCCAGTGACAGAACCCCTGCAAGATGCTTCTAAGGCATCAAAACCACATTGCAAACTACGTTTACCAACTTGGTTTGCAGAATGCATTAAATCTAAATCTTGTAAGTCCTTATTTTCTGCACAATAAGGAATCAACAACATTTTTTGTTTAATTAGGTCAATAATATGTTGCTGGTACTTCAACATGTGAAACTGACAATTTAAAGCCCTGATGGCAAGAGTTGCAGAGGTATATACCTTCTTAACCCATCTGTCTAGAGCCCTAGAATCCCTATCCGAAGGGGTAGGGCTTTTGGCTGTAGAAACCTTAATACCTTTAGGTCCCTGGGAAATGGTCTCTGGATCCGCAGTGGGATTTTTAAATAGAAATTTGTAAGAGTCAGGTACTCTGTAGTATGTCAGTCTTTCGAAGAGCAGGTGGTAAAGTGTCAGGGGTAAGGCTGGATTCCATGAAGACATCATCTACAATATCCAGGACAGGGGGAATAGCTAGAGGCCTATGCTGAGGCAAGTCTAAAAATTCCGAGTCTCTTTTTTGGACTGTGGGTAGTCCTGGCATTCCCATCGAAAATGCTCTCTTAGGGAATGCAATGTTTCACTGAAAGAAAGGTCCTCGGGGGGGGGATTGAATCCTCTGCATCTGAGTCTTCATAGTAGATAAGGGTATGTCCTGGTAATCACAGGGGTCAGAATCATCAGACTCATGGTCTGAAGAATCGGAAGGAAAATCAATTCTTTGGCTTTTAGAGGGGGAAGGCTGACTTCTACTAATTAAAGTAATAAAGTCTTCAGCCATTCTAAACATTTGTTTCTGTGGCATGGGAGCTTGAGAATGTGGTTTGGTCTGTTTCCTAGGCGTAGTGCGAACTCTGGGCCAGAAAAATTTGGTAGATTTAGTCAATAACGAAGTAGTCGGTTTAATACGAAAATTGGAAGGTCTGAATACACCTCAGAAGCCGGTGCCTGCATAGCGGCTCCGGACCCATTCAAGGTAAAGACATCCACAGGTTCCATAGTCGAAGAAGCATCTCGCGGCATACCAGACTCCGAATGGGTCTCAGTAGAGGCCTGCAAATCTGTAGAAGCGGGTAACAGGCTGCGACAGCACCTCAGTGATTACCAGCAGACTGGCAACTAGCTTAGCGGAAGCATCATCGGCAGTTTTGGACCTATGCGGTCTCTCTCTGTCTTTATATTTGCGTTTTTTCGGAAGAATTGGTAGTCAGATGGCTTACCAAAGCCATTTTGGAATACAGAGAACAAGAGCGAAAGAACTGAGACACAAAAATAGCCCAACGACAAATAGTTCAGGCGTTGAACAAGGCACAAAACTGACCGCATGGGATGTCGTGGTCTGGGCTTAAACAGGTGACACAGTAAAAATGAAAATCTGAGACATTTGCTTTCCACAGGCAAGACAATTGTTAACTTTTTCTGACATCGGTTAAAGAAAGAAAAAAGGATCCCCAGTGAGGTACTTGGCTTTAGAAGACTTCAGGCTTGAAACTCGAAAAACGAAAATTTCAGGTAGCTGCCGACAGGCACTTACGAACTTGCTTCAGCTTCAAGCTCCTGTGTGGCAAGAAAAGCTGATGTAATGGCATTGGCTGCATAATTTATATCCCCAATGACCTGATGTCATGGATGAGGCAGACAGCATCAGACGCAGAAATCCCAAGACTCTGGTATTCGGGCCGACTGACGGCTACCTACAGGCAGATAACCCCAAGTGTGATGACTGCAACAGTGAAACACTACGAACATCTACAGTATCAACAAAGTTTTGGTGAATGTGACTCAAATATTTTACCTTTGCTCAGCAACTTTTGATCTGCTGACACTTCCCTGCTGAAAATCCAACCCATCAACTTTTTGCTGGATGCTGCCTATACCCTGGGAATGCACTCCTTCCACAATGGGAGACGGGGGAGGGCTGGGGCTGGCCAAGCCTTCACTTGACAAGGAAGAGTTCAGTATTTGCAAGATCCTGATAGCCACTTCTGCAACATACTTACCCTTCAGCAGTACTTCCTATTCTGCCCATAATTTTGGCCTGATGATTTTACTCCAAGCTAAGACTTTGCTATGGGCACAGGCAAAGAACATCAAGTTATCACCATCCTTCCTAGGAGCAAGACAGCTGTGAGCGGTTTCCAATAACAACTGCAGGTAGCAAAGATGAACCACTAGTACCTAATGGTAATATTTCATGTCAGACTCCACCCTCAAGACAGTAAATGCAAGGCTGAACTGGTTCTTCACTAGTAATGTTATAACCAAAAGGACTGCATATCAGTAACTACACATCACACCTAGGTTACATTTACTCCTATGTGTACACAGCAGGATCAATAACAAAAGTGGACAAACAGCAGAAAAGAAACTGCAGACTCAGGATCTATACTTGATATGCAGTAGGGCCATGATGCTGTGTGCAGGAGTTTAAAAAATGTTCTGTGAATGGTGGAGAGAATAAACCAAATCACAGGATTCACCTAGGAAGGTCTCCAATGGTAATCTTCGGTTATATCTGTCAACTGTTTTACTATTAAAAATCTGAAGCTTACACAACCAAGAGCAAGAGAAAAATGTCTCCATCCTGTTCTGAAGGGACAAGTAATATGGTACCCAAGTTCAGAAGGTCTGTCAGGACCTGTGGTAAGAGATGTCTCTGATTTCTGGGGAAAAGGGGAATGTCTCTTAGGGGTGGCTTTTCTTTCCAGGAGAGGAAGTATCCTTTTTGGATAATGGCCAACACCCACCTATTTCTGGTGATGGTTTTCCAAAAGGGGAGGCAGTGGGACAGGCTGGCAGAGAGGGGTAGGGGGTCAAGGCAGTCACACATTGTTGGGGCCTCTTTGTCCTGAAAAGGCTGCCTAGGGGGAGGCTGTGGGGCAGCTGGCCTGGAAGTGGTTTGTCTTCTGGTACCTCTTCTAGGTTTGGAAGAGGTAGATCCAGCAAGGGTTGGGTTATGTCTGACAAATGTGGCCTTGGCAGGGTACTTCCTGTATTATTTGGGGATGGGGGACACTAACAAATGTTTGATTCCTTGTAATTCCTTGCTCTTATTGCAGGTTTTTGAAAGGATCTGCAGATTGTTTTCCCAAGAAGAAAACTGGGGTCCAGGAGGGCATCCAAGAACTTAGACTTAAAGTCTTCTGGTAAGCTTTGAAGCCTAAGCCAGGAAGATCTCCTGAGTACAGAGGCAGATGCTGCAGAGCGAGCAGAAGCTTCAGCAGCATCATAGCTGCATCTAATTAAGTATCTGGCTACTTGGTCAGCCAGAGATAGTTTAGAAATGATGTCAGCTTTTGTAGGGCAGTCAGGAGTACTGGCCAGCAAAGTAGAAGCTTGAGAGACCAGGTCCAAAGCATATTTGGTCATGTGCGTCTGATAGTTGATAGCTGTAAAAGCCAAACTGGAAGAGGTACAGAATTTCTTACCAATCCTATCCATAGATTTGCTGTCTTTGTCAGTGGGTAAGAGCGAGGCAGATGGAATGAGTCTGGATTGTTTATCCGGATAAGTCGCAATAACAGCTGGGTCTGCAGGGGAGGTTTGACTAGGAATGTTTGGTCATCAGGCACATTGTAATAGTGGCCTGGCCATTTAGGGGCAGGTGGCTGAGAATCTTGAGTCTCTGATGTAGAGGTAAAAGCATCCAAGTATGCAGGAATGACAGGTGGGATGGCAGAAGGGGAGGGGGATTCTACCTGTAAAAGTTCAAAGTACCTCTTCTGAATCTGACATTTGAAAGGTATCCCCCATTTGAAATATTCTTTCATTTTGGTGATAGTTTCAACAAAAGTAATATCCTCTGGAGGAGAGTCTCCCTCAATACATTCCTCATCTGGGGAGTAGTACCCCTGAGGTGAAGCAATTTGGGAGGTATAAGAAATGGATTCCTCAGAGAAAGAGTAATGGGTGTCTTGCTCTCCTTCCCTGTCCTGAGAGGCCAGAGGAAGGAGAGAAGATGCAGAAGCAGGTCTAGGACTTAGCAAAGGTAAAGTAGAGGGGGGTGAGGCTGAAGACTTAAGGGCCATAAAGGCCTGCATCAAGGAAGAAGTGAAGGACTGCCAGTGAGGTAGGCATTCTTTGGTCAAGGTCGCATGTTTGTTTTGTTTATTTTTGGACAGTGTAGGTCTGGAGTCGGATTATGGTCTAACAGTAGTAACGTCCAGAGGGATCCCGGTTGAAGGCTCTGCTAAGTCTGGTTCCCCCTCGACCTTGGTGGTAGTCGGGGTCTGGGCTGGCTCCAGGGACGTGCTGGTTGTTAACTGAGAAACGGCTTCTACGCAAGTTGTCACTGAAGTAGACTGATCCTCTGGGCGCCCGTCAACTCCTAAATGGGAAGTTGGCTAGGCATCCGGTAGCGGAGCGGCAGAGGTAGAGGGCCTAGGAAACTTGGCCTTCTTGCACCGAGGTTCTGTCGAGGTCTCTGAGGTGGGGATCCCTCCTAAGGGCTTACAGTTTAAGTCATTGGTTCTCCAAGTAAAGATTAAGAGGGGCCAGATGGCTGCGAAGGGTCTTTGGTACAAAAGATTGGCAAATGGAGCAGGAGTTGTGATAGAGCTCCTGGCCTAAGCAAAAAATGCAGCAGTCATGTGAGTCTTTATGGGGTATCTGGCGCCCGCATTGGCATTTACCCTTTTTTGCGGACATCGGCTATGAGTAGCTACAACAAACCAAGCTTTAGCAAGATAATTAAAAGAAAAATCCCAACGGGGTACTTAGCTTTTTAGACCTTTGCGTTGAAGGAGCAAAGCATACAATGCGTCAATCTGCGGCTGAAAGGTTTTGAGGTCTGTGTGTGCAGACATCACATTTAAGGCCCCTGGTTTATGACCCTAAGTGTGATGTCCCACGCAAATGCAACAGCCAAGCTGATGCATTTGTATAAGAGCCAATGTATGGGTCGCCTGAGGTGGGAAATCCCACAACAGGAATACTGCAACATAGGAATAGAAGGACATCTACCTTTAACACCCTTGAGTCTGAGACAATCTGTTGCCAAAGGGAAAGTACAAAGCCACTTGTTAGGACAAGTATTTACAGACTGGGGCAGGAGAGGAGGGCGTAGGGAAGAAGAATGTTAGCACAGTCACTTTGAAGTAGTGGACTGTCCATTCTCAGGAAAGAATCTTTATAGTTTCCCTCCAGCCATCTTTTTGTTTCTCTTTATGATTTAAGAAGGCAAGGATTGCTCATTTTGTTTCTTAGATGAGCAAGTGGATCTGGGAGATTTGTAAAGGGGAACGTGAAAAATCTCAAACTCCCTGAATCAATTTCTCTCTCTCTCATTAAATTGTCTGAAGACACAAGTAGCCGACTGGCCAAATAAAACCTCCCTATCTAAAGCCAGTTTTAAACGTTCAGACTTTAGGTTCAATACCCAGGCATACCTCCTCAAAACAGTGGCAGAAGCAGGGGCCCTAGGCACTAACTGCACAATAACACATTCCTTAAGGCATGTTTAAATACTTGAGAAATGTTGGAAATAAAAGAAATGAGATAAGCACTACCTTCAGGGGGAAGAGTGGTAGCTAAACCTCTCCAACTGTCTACAACAAAGCAAGAACTTCCACATAAGGAAGTAATGACTTTCGGCTTTTCCCGGTTACGGGTCGCCACAGCGGAACTCCGGTCCGCTCATGATTGGCAGTGGATTTATACGGTGCCGAGTTGCCAGCCTGACGCCCAACCTTCAAAGGCACGCTCATTCACGCTCGCACCTACCTGCATCTCTTTAACGTCACTTGACCATGGAGAGGGCATGCAGACTCCATTGAACGGGGAAAACCTCTTGCTGTGAGGCGACAATGCTAACCGCTGCACCACTGCGGCTTCCACATAAGGAAGCGACAGTTAAGAATTCTTTAGGTCACAATAGAAAAAAAAAATTCTCAACTCTGTCCAAAATATTCCTCTCCTTGTCCACTGCGGAAGGTCTGGATGATAACAGCATGTTCCCTGCTGTAGGAGACGTTGATACTGCTGTAGTGTCAGACCTAGGGCGAGAAAACGAGTGCTTGTTAGTTTGAGAAACTCTGTAAAGCCTACATATGTTTTTGGGGACTTAAAGTTGGGAATCATGGTTGCTACATGCCTCGTTATATGACTCCTCTAAGACTGGCACTAGAGAAGGAAGAATAAGTTTAGAATGAGTAATACCCACTTACAGCATATATCATCTGCTCAACCAGTTTCCATAAACACCTCATTCATTCTAGCAGTCTGAGAAAAAGAAAATTCCTCCGGAGGAGGATGTGAGGATCAGATTTCTTCAACATCAGTTATTTATGGGCTTGAGAATCTCCAGGAGACAAAGCCCTGTTGTCAATGGCTGAATAATCACATATGTCTTCCTTAGATATACTTCGACTGACCTAACAGATACTGAATTCTGTGTACACATAGCTGACCATCTAAATTTCTTGGCTAAAGTATAAAACGTCTTACAGAGATCTTGTATTTTACTATAGACGTTAAGGAATAGCTGCCCCATCAAGAGGGGTCGTTCCCCAGACACATGTAACAGCATCTATCAGAATGTCTCCATGCCCCAGTATATATATGCCTGGTTCAGACACTGAGGAGCCAAAGTGGATATGGCTGAACCCCAGTTTGTGGTGGCCGAGAACTACACCACAGGAAGCTGGAGAGGTGAATGACTGGTCTGGGGAACAAATGTTTGCTACTATAGTCACTCACCATCTACTGATGTGAAGACTGAGCCCACAGAATGGTCAGGGGCTTTCAGGTAACTTTTTTCTTTCTAGCAACTACACAAGTTGGACCAACAAGAACGGGTAAGTTTCCATAATCTGACTAAGAAGGATCATCCGCATGGTTTCAGAAATGATGGAACAAGTTGGTTGGAAGGCAAGCTGTCTCAGTTTGCACAAACAGCACACTTACTTTCACACATACATACTTCACCAAAACACAGTAATGCATAAGCAGCTAAATAAACTCCTGCCAGAATGCACGCGGCACCACCCCCTCCCTCAGGAAATTGGCTAACTACACTTCCAACTACCCTCCCACTTTCCAGCCCTTTATCTAGCCAGGCACAGAGCTATCTAGCTCTCTCTTGCACAGACTTCACCACCTGCAACCTAAAGAGAGGAATAATCTGGACAAAAGAGCCCTCACTAACTGTAAAATTCAAGAAGCTTGATGGTGAAGACTCCAGAATGGAACACCGTAGAACCATGCCACGAGACCAGGGGCATTCTTCCATTCCTTCCTTGTGGATACCAAACAGCAACCAGGTATAGATGTTCAAGCCACCTGACCTGCATTTAGCAATTTCTGTAACTTGCAGTACACTGAAAATTGCTGTCCCAAGGTCCCAGCTCCACACTGCTGTATTCTTTACACCACAGGCACAATTTTGCCTATGTTCAAAGATAATCTTATTTTTGAAGTTTTATATGTCTACAGTTCACCACGTAGAGAATTTTTATTCCATGGGCACAACAATCCTATACAAAAATCTCTGAAGTCTCAAATTGTACTTGCAATTCTTTTCCTACTTGTGCACATCCATGAGCTCTGTAACAATGAGCACTGTGATTGGTTTTCACTGTAAGCCACTTCTTTGGATGCATACATTTTTCAAAAAATGGGAGTCACGTGGTGTATTGACTACCGCCTCTGTATATAAAAAAGGCAGTCTTCACCAGGAAGCAGAATGTGAACTTGTCACATTAGTCATGTATATGAGCCTCTTACAAGCATGCACTGTAATCCTTTTCGCCAAACAAGAGAAGATTAGTGTTTCATAATGTATTTCTGGACATATGAGCCCCGTAAAAGGGGGCACAGCCTTCCACGTTAAATGTGATGCAAGTATTGATAAGGACAAGTCAGACTGGAAAAGGTTCTGAAATAAACCTTTCATAATTTGCTTCAAGAAATATAAGACCCAAAAAGGCAGACACAACCTGTCATACGACATGTGATACAAAACAGACTACTAAAGTCTAGTGATAGCCTCATAAAAGCAGTCATTTTCAATTATCAAGATCTAAACCACTATTAGATGGACATGAAGCTGAAACAAAAAAGTGTTTTCTTAAATGTAGTTCAATAGTGGTAGCTCATGGCTTGTAGCCTTGTTTGGTAAAAAAATTAAAAATAAACTTTTTCGATAAGAATGAGGTTCCACAGGCTGCTGAGCTGTTAAACTTTCAAGATCTTTTCAGGAATATTCATATGAGGGATTAACCTCTAAGCTTTGGGATTGGATCCTTGTTTTTCCATTTCCCAGGTTTTCCTCCAATCAGCACCCATGGGACCCTCCCACCATTGTCTTTAATTGGCTTAAATAACTTATTGAATGCAGTCCATTACAACAAGAACACTCATCCACCCTCCTTAACTGAATGAACTACTTGCAACTTCAACAAGATGTCTTTATTCCTCCCACATGGACAGCATCATAGATAGTCTCTTAGATTCGCTAGCTGAAATGATTTTATCTGGACTCAACTTTTGCTCTCCATTTCTTGCTAGCCTTGTCCTACTCTGGGTCACAGGTGGGATTAAAAGACATGACTTGGACATTCTGGATTACTTCCATTTCCTGACGTTAAAAATGTGAGACAAGGTTGAATTACCATAACAGCTTACAACTCAAGTTACTTGCCAAACTGAAGTAAGAGCAGTGAACAACACTGTTTTCAATGTCAAAGTTTAAATCAGCCTGATAAATCGGTTCAAAAGAAAAAAAATGTTTTGCAGTACAAAGTTAAGATTCCAAGGAGTTACCTGTTTCTTGGTGGATGAATGTGACAAATCACTTTGAGAGTTTTACCCGAGATGAGAATGAAAAAGGAAGATTCTAAAAGCAGATCGGCAGAAATGGCCAAAAGGAGAATCTTAACAGAGGATGAGAAAAGCAGATTTTATCAATTCACACAGATAGTGAAGAACCTAGACAGCTTCAGCCATGAAAGGGTCTTTGTTTCTTTAACGGCACCAACCAAAAGTATCTTACATTTGTCCAAATACGATTTTCTTGTAGCAGATGCTTAGTGTCTGCAAAGATTAATACTCTATGAACCAGCCATACGAAAACAAACTGCAGGCTGGAATGATCCTTGGTCCTTTGTGAGTTGACTCCATTTTGTGTGGAAATTTATGATTAGTGCTTTTTGACAAGTTGAAGCGAGTGTCTGACCGAAAGGAAGTTACCAAGATTATCTCTGAAATCTCCTTTTGGATCAACGAACTGTGGTTATGCTTAAGGGAATAACCATTTTCCACAAACACTGTGCTCTCATCAATTTTTTTTAAACTTTTCCCTTCCACCACAATTTTGGTAAGAGCAATTCTTTCTGCTAGTATGAATGCATCCTTACTAACAAAAATCTTAGTTGCTTTCTCAGGGCCAGATTTGAAATGCATACACAACATGATCTGTCAATTAACAAATCTTGCTGTAGAACACCAATACAACTGCTTAGAAAATTAAAGCAGCTTCCTCCTGGGACATCAGAAAAAACACAGGTTTTCTCTACAAGTTCTATCTACTAATGACAGTTTTTTTGAGAGAGAGAGAGATCTTAGAAGTGCCATAACTCAGCCAGACTTTTTCATTACAGACTGATTTTTGCAGTTTTATCAGTTCATTTGAATGGCTAAAGCTTCTTTTATTTTTTCACACTTTCGTTACACTTAGACTAGTAGTGTGTGTATAGGAAATTTGGTCAAAGACCTGCCGAAAGTCATTTTCTTACTATGCCACTACTGATAAATTCACAACCTGTTTGAGATACCGCCCAAGCACAATATAACCAGAGAAAATGAGCTGCTGCTCCTGTTATTCTTTATTAGCTGAAAAGAACTGCACTTCAGTGCATTACCTGTGCCTCTCAACACTGGAGGAATTACTAAAAATCTTAGTGGAGGTTGAGGGGGAGACTAATCTGAGCTGGTGCAGCTGCAACAACGGAAGGGGCTGGCTAGTGTGATCACTACCCCCCCCCCCCAAAAAAAAAAATATGCCTGCTATAAAAAAGTTAAACAAGGAGGATCAGCTACACTCATTTGCTGGCTTCAAAAAGACATGTCACAACAGAATTGTGACAGATCAGAATGGAAAAAAATACTTTCGTCTCAGCTAACAGAAGAAGCATCAAACCCTATATGAACATAGAAAGGACTGATCACATAGCAATAAACTACTGACTAGGGCTGGAGTACAAGCTATAAAATTTTACAGCTGGAGTTTTAATGCTGCCAAAACAGTAAAAGCTCAAATGCATGACTTAAAAATTAAAGTCATGTATTTACCCAAACCTTAGATTTGTGTGGTGTTCTGTCTTAACCTGTGGGCTATTGGACCTCAGGATGGCACTTCAGAATATTTAGCTATGAAGCTCCACCTCCTCTCCCCCCAATGCTCTGTGAGATGAAACCTTCTCAAATTAAATTTGCCCTACCACACCTGCCCTGCACATAAAGGGTCTCCCTAAGAAAGACTGAAGATTTAGACTGAAGAGTCTCCACAATAGACTTCCGACCAGCCTACAAAGTCCGTCAAGAGCCAATGACAATTTGGAGAGGGGACAGAGAAAGGGATGGCTGACATGGAAAAAGACAAAAGGAATCTATCATTATGGTACATACACAGCTTTCATATCGGATGTTTCTTCCATCCACCTCAACCTGTGGGGCAGACTCCCCACCCCAACAGAAAAGGTGCTATCAGGAGGGAATAATTCACAAAGTGGTGGAGCTAAAGGAAGCCCTACCCAGGATCTGGACCGAAAGTCTAGTTTATGAGACACAAAAGTATGACTATTAAACCTGGTAGTATATCCACAAATATCATCTAAAAGAGCATGACCAAAAGACAGCTGAAGTACATAATGCCCCAGTAGAGTGGGCTTACGACTTGCTTGGTAGGGCTACACTGTTCATGGTATAAACAAAGGATATGAATTCAGAAAGCCATACACACAAAGTTACATAGCAAACTAGTTTCTCAACCTTAGGTTCAGAAAACGACACAAAGTTGGCTTGCTTTCTGGATATATTTGGTCCTATCCAAATACGATTTCAATTGGTTATGGAGGTTTAGGCAATTAATCTTCCTTCCCAAGAGAACTAAGTACTGGTCTTTACTTTTTGGCAACGTTAACAAGATGTGGGAATGAGAGATTTGACTCTTACACCTTGAACTACGTCCTGACAGAGGAGGAATCCCAGGACATGGGAAGAAAGAAGCACCCACAACTGCAGGAGATTCTCTCCACTGAAGAACTCATGACCACTAGGGCAAGGTACTGCTTTTACTTATTACTGAAGTTTGTGAAGAAACTGGCAAATTAATCAACTGGTTCAGGTTAGATCCACAGGCCACCTTAGGCAAGAATGAAGGATTAGTCTGCAATGAAACCCTGCCTTTGTTAAAAATAAGGTAAGGAAGAATACAGAATAAAGCTTGCAATTCTGAAACTCATCTGGCTGAAATTACTGCAACTAAGAAAAGTGTTTTCCATGACAGAAACTTCATCCACAGTAGCAGCTGGTTTGAAAGGGGCCCTGATCATGACTTGAAGGAAAAAAGGCTGGTCTCAAGGAGGATTTGAATCCCTTAATGGAGGCTTGAGGAGGACGGTACCTTTTAAATAGGCTTTGGGCCATCTTAGAGAAGCGAAAGGCAGATGGAGAAGAAAGGATACGCAAGGCTCTTTTTGAAAGTTTGAGATATCTCTATCCATCACTGGACTCGGGGGAAGCAAGCAGTCAACCCGAGGGACTTCGGATTAGGGTGAGGGTGGCCCGAAGGATGGGATATCAAATCTGTAATGGGATCCAGAAACCAAGGAGGGTGTAACAGGTGAGGCCAGAGGAAAGGCAGCCACAGCTGTCTAGGCCAGAAGTGGGCCATGAGGATGGGCTAATATCTATACAAACCTCATCATCAAGGGTGATGGGGGGGGGGGGTAAAGCCTAAGGGGGACCCAAGGGGCAAGCATACAGTACAGCATCCCTTGGTGACTTTTCTTTGTGAGGGAACAGGACAAAAAAGCTGCCATATTTGGTTCTTGAAGGTGGTCACAATGAGAATGCACCACGGCTGGCCCCAACGGATGAAAACCTGTGCAGACACTGACAGATTGAGGGACAACACTTACTGCATCAGAACTCTCCTGCTCAAACTGTCCACTAGAACACTGGATCCATCTGGAATGTGCATTACAAGGACATAAGTCCACTGCCACACCATCAGCCTCTTGGCAAAGGCAACAGGATTGGTTCCCCCTTGCTTAAACCACTACCATGTATTTGTTCTGGATCGAGATCACAGCTTTGGGAAGACTGTCATGAAAGGCTTGCTACACTAAGACTGCTCTCATCTCCAAAGAAATCTGTACAAGTGCTTCTAACTGGGACCAGGTACCCTGGTTAGTCTTCCCCTAGTAATGCCTCCACCCCCACCCCAGGAAGTGTCCATGGCCGCCATGACCATGGGCTGGGGAGGCACATACAGGGATGCTCTGCTGAAATAATCTGATGTCAGCTACAAAGGGATATGACAAAAGTCAGTGAGATGCACAGGAAAGTTAGTCAGCTGAGTTATTACAAACAATGGACTGAAAGCGTCCACTGAAGAACTCTCATGAGAACCTGGCTAGAGGAAAGAAAGAGAACAGTGGCCAGATAGAAAAGACTGAGACCCAAAGATGCAGGCGGCTTCTGAAGCAGCAGCATTTAGTTAACTAGAACTCATACAGATAGTAATCTTGAGGGAGGAATTCTGGCAATTTGAATGGTGGTGTCCAGATGGTAGCCGATAGACTACAGTTCGAAAAGGTTCCAGACTGAATATGAAGGAAGAGAAGGAAATATTCAAGAACTAAAGGAAAATAGTTTTGCTTTTAAAGTACTGTAAGACACTGGCACTTACTGTTCAGAAGCTTCAGTATAATTCGCCAGACATTGAAAAGAGGCAGACAAAATTTGAGGAAAGTTTAGTGTCACAGAGCATTAGGAGAGAGGAGGTGGACCCTTCAGAGCTGAAAATTCTGACATGCCGGCCTAAGATCTGATAACTCACAGGTTAAGAAAAACAAAAAAGACATCATCACATAATATTTTAAAGCCATGACTAAAAAGTACAGTTTTGTACCTACCATAAATGTAGATGTTCGAGGATCCACATTGCTGCAGTCCTAACTATTGGGTAGTCCGCTGTCCAGTCGGCCCGAATACCAGAGTATATGGCTGACGTCGGTCAGGGCGCATTAGACTGACGTCAGTACGTCAGGGTACTAATGCGCATGACCGACGTCATATCCTCAGTCTTTTCTTGCCCCAGATGTCAGAAGACCCTAAAAAGACAAGGCCCAATATACCTGCACCAAAAATATGTACAATATATACAAAAATATATACAAAAATATCAGCATATAACCTCACCTACACAACCACCCCTAAACACAGAGGGAAGGAGGGAGGGTATGGACTGCAGCAATGTGGATCCTCGAACATCTACATTTATGGTAGGTACAAAACTGTACTATGTTCTTCATTCCACATTGCTGCAGTCCTAACTATTGGGTAGAATCCCAAAGCAGAGGTAAGGGAGGCTGGCAAATCATAAAGAAGCAGGAGCTGACAACATGCCTTGCAAAATAGCTGTGGCAAAACCAGCCCTAGACTTAGAGTAGAGAGGAAGGTGATAATGCTTAGAGAAAGTATGCACTGAACTCCAAGTAGCTGCCTCCAAAATATCCTTAGTTGCCACCCCTTAGAAATGCTGTTGAAGTGGCAGTGGCCCTAGTGGAATGAGGTCTAATCCCAGCTGGAATCTCCTTGCCATGATGGGAATAACAAAATGCAATGCAAAACCCAATCCACCTAGAAATAGTTTGTTTTGACACAGGCTTGCCGTGAACTCAAAGCAAAAGAAACAAACAACTGCTGAGACTGCCTAAAATCCTTAGTCCTGCTTAAATAATAACGCAATTGCCTGTGTACATCTAAAGTGTGCAAAATCTTTTCCCCTTTATTTTGGGGGTCTGCATAAAAGTAGGTAAATGAATAGTTTGGTTTAAAGCCACACTAGAAACCACCTTAGGCATAAAGGAAGGATTAGTACGTAATGATACCCTATCCTTATGGAAAATCAAAAGGGCTCTACTGCCATAAGGGCCTGCAACTCAGACACCCTTCTTGCAGAAGTAATAGCCAACAGAAAAGCAGTCTTCCATGACAAGTATTTCAATTCAGCAGTAGCCGCAGGCTCAAAAGGTTGTAGAGTAAGTTTTTCCAACACAAAATTGAGATCCCAAGCAGGAGTAGGAGCTCTACGTGGGGGTCTTATATTCTTTGCCCCTCTAAGAAACTGCTTGAACAAAGGATGCGAAAACAATGGTGGGTCACAATCATAGTGAGCTGAAATTGCTGCAGCATGAATCTTAATGGAAGAGAAGGACAAACCTTTGTCCAATAACTCAGTAAGATATTGAAGAGCCACACTCAAATTAGGCTCAGAAATCTCCAAATTCTTTGCTGTACTCCAAAATAAAAATCTCTTCCATTTTTCTGCGTACACTTTCCTTGTACTAGGTCTTCTAGCTTCCATAATCACATTTAAAACTTGTTGAGGAAGTTGAGACCTGCTGTGTTTCAACACAGAATATGCCAGGCTGTTAGATGAAGAGAGTGAAGCTTGACATTGAGCAGATGACCGTCCTTTTGAGATAACAGATGTGGAATCAAAGGTAAAGGCCATGGAGGCTTCCTTACCAGACTCCTTAGTAGTGGGTACCAGTGTTGCCGAGGCCAATCTGGAGCTATTAAAATCATCCTTGGCTTGTCTTGTCTGACCTTTAAGAGCACCTTTGGAAGAAGAGGCAGAGGTGGAAAGGCATACACATGAAGATTTTTCCAACTGAAAGAAAGAGCATCCACTTTCCAAGCTGTGTGATGAAACCCCTTTGTGCAAAACTTTGGCAGCTGGTGGTTTAGTGGAGAAGCGAACAGATCTATGTCTGGAGTTCCCCATGACACTGTCAATTTCTGAAATACATGAAGATCCAGTTTCCACTCGTGGGGATCCATGATTTGTCTGCTTAACACATCTGCTAAGGAGTTCTGTGCTCCGGCAGAAACCTTGCCTGAAGAGTTAGTTGCAAGCTGAGCGCAGTCTCCCATAAAATCATTGCTTGCCTGCATAGAGGATAAGAATGTGTTCCCCTTGTTTGTTGATGTACCACATGACAGTTGTGTTGTCTGTTAGAATCAACACCTGCCCTGGAAGAAGTAACTCCTTGAAAGCCATTAATGCAAACTGGACTGCTAACATCTCCTTCATGTTGATATGTAGATGCTGTAGTCTGGCAGGCCACTTGTCTTGTATCCACTTTCCATTTAGATGAGCTCCCCAAGCAATGTCCGAGGCATCTGTCGTTAAAATCTGACTCGCCTCTGGCCGGGTCACAGAGAGTCCCTTGTTTAGGTGACATTCCTGAGCCCACCACAAAAATTCTTTTGAAGGCAAGGTATTATTTGAATGACAGTGTCCAAGTCCTGGCAGTGCTGTGTCCATACATTTTTGAGATACCATTGCAGCTTCCTCATATGCAGTTTGGCATTGGGAAGCACCAGAATACAAGATGCCATGAACCCTAATGCTTGAAGGACTGTCCTTGCAGTCAGCACGGACTGATGAGATAGTTGATGGAAGTAAAGGGATAGACTCTTTTGTTTGTCCGGGGTTAAAAAGGCCATCTGGGCTGCTGTATTCAGTCTCACACCCAGAAAGCACATGTCTTGAGAGGGTACTAGACTGGACTTTATTTCGTTCACAGAATACCCTAGGCATCTTAGCACTGCTATAACATATTCCAGATGCTGTAGAAGGTCTTCCTTTTCTTGAGCCAGAATCAGGCAGTCGTCCAAGTAAGGATAGATTTGAATTCCTTTTAGCCTGAAGTAAGCTATCACTGGAGCCAGAACCTTTGTGAATACTCTGGGCAGTAGATAAGCCAAAGGGCAATGCAGAGAACTGATAATGAGAATTTCCAGCTCGAAAACGCAGATACTTCCTGCAACTTAGTCTTATAGGCACATGAAGGTAAGCTTCCTTGAGATCTAAAGTTACCATCCAGTGATCTTTGCCCAGCAGAGGTAAAAGCTGTTGTAACGTCAACATCTTGAACTTGGGAATGTCCAGATAAGTGTTGAGGATAGATAAATCCAAAATTGGTCTCCACGTGTTCCCCTTCTTTGGTACTAGGAACAGGCGAGAATAAAATCCTAGGCCCCTTTCTGATACAGGGACTGGCTGAATGGCCCCTATTTGTAGTAACAGAGAAATTTGCTTGTGAGCCTCTTTCCTTTGTGGAGGAGGAACGTCTGGCATGCCTTTGAAAGGGGCAATGTATGGAAATAAAACCTGTAACCGTGGTGAATGATATCCAACACCCATCTGTCTTGAGTAATTAAATCCCAATTTTCTTTGAAAAGAGACAGTCTTCCTCCCAAAGGAGCTGCCAGACGAGAATCTACTGGCAGCTGAAAAGGCAGGTCATTGGGTCTGTTTACGAAAGGACTGACCCCTGCCCTCACCAGAAGTCTGAGCAGGTGCACCCCGTGTTCTAGGCCTAAAAGAACCTTGAGCTCTGCCCCTACAACGTCTAGACCTACCCCTAGACTGGGAATCATAAGCAGGATAAGCCCATCCCTTAGTAGGCCAATTTCTACTAAACTTCGGTGGCTGCACCTGCAAAAATCTTTAACAGTTTGCATAGACTTAGCTTTGTCCTCCATTTTCTTTAAAACTGCTTCCACAGGCGAACCAAACAACACATCAGACTGTAAAGGAGCATCCAAAATCCTTGTCTTAACATGCTCAGCTAAATTCTGATCCCTCAACCAGGCATGCCTGCGAAGAACAGAACTAGTGGCAGCCACCCTCGAGGAGGCCTGTACAGCATCAAAACCACATTGCAAAGAATGCTTACCCACTTGTTCAGACACATGAACTAAATCCAGCAACTCTTTACACTCAATACCTTCCGCCAAAGCATCCACCTTAGATTTCAGTTGTGAAAGGAGATAATTTTGATATTTTAGCATGTGAAACTGACAATTCAACGCCCTCATGGCTAAAGTGGAAGAAGTATACACTTTCTTTCCCCATCTATCCAAAGCCCTTGCCTCTTTATCAGTGGGAACAGGGTTTTTAACCACAGAGGCCTTAACACCTTTAGGTCCCTGAGAAACAGTTTTCGGGTCTGCCCTAGGACTCTTAAAAAGATACTTATGAGCTTCAGGCACCCTATAGTACCTATCAGGTTTAACAGGAGCAGGAGGCAAAGAATCAGGGTTCAGGGAAGCCTCTGCAAAACATCTTCCACCACATTCAACACAGGAGGTATAGCTAAGGGCCTATGCTGGGGTAAAACAAGAATTCCCTAAGCCTTTTCCTGGAATCAGAGTAATCCTGGCCTTCCCATTTAAAGTGCTCCCTCATGGAATGCAGAGTCTCTGAAAATGAGAAATCCTCAGGAGGAGAAGCTGTAGGAGTGGAATCATCCACATCAGAATCAGAATAAGGAGGATACTCCTGCAAATCTTCCGCAGAAGACTCAGAAGCCTCTGAACACTGTTCAAAACTATCAAACTCAGGTTCCACCCTAGGCCTCTTATCAGGAGGGGCATAGAACCTCTAATCATAGTAATCAAATCTTCTGCCATTTTAAGCATATGTTTCTTAGGCACAGAACCTGAAGTGCTAGGAGAAACCCCACTGAAGCTAAACTTGGCCTACCTCTCAAAGAAGTTTTGGAAACAGAAGGAGAGGCTCTAACTACCTTGGGAAGAGAGGGAAGAACAGTTACCTGAGAAGCCCCTCAGCCTGGCCTACCTCCTGAGAAGGCACATCCTGTAACAGTAAAGTCTCTGCCTGAGACTCCAAAGAAACTCCTGGCAAAACCTCTGGCTCCACTGAGCCTTCTAAAGAACCGCGTCCGGGACTGCCGGTTCATCAACCCTAGGCTTCGCTGTTTTGTCCTTGCGCTTCTTGACGAAGCGCCGGAGCATCCGACGGCATTTTATAATTGCAACGCTTCCCAAACACTAACCTGGCACAGTCTAACCTTCTCTTAATAGTGCGTTTGTTAAACCTAGCACAAGAGCGGCATCCAACAACGCCGTGCTCAGGCCCCAAACAAGGTATACACAAGGTATGGTAATCCCTATGAGGTATCTGTTTCCCACAAGAAATACAGTTATTCACTTTTTCTGACATCCGGTTAAATACTGAGGCAAGAAAAAACCAAAATGTTCCCCAACGGGGTACTTAGCCAACTCTGATTCGGTCTGAAACTCCGACTTCAGAAAATTTCAGAACGCCAACCTGCACTCGCAAAACTGCTTCTGCATCGGACCATGCGGCAAAAAAGACTGAGGATATGACGCCGGTCATGCGCATTAGTACCCTGACGTACTGACGTCAGTCTAATGCGCCCTGACCGACGTCAGCCATATACTCTGGTATTCGGGCCGACTGGACAGCGGACTACCCAATAGTTAGGACTGCAGCAATGTGGAATGAAGAACATCCTAAAAGTAACAGTAAAATGAAAATTTTAAGAAATTCTAGAAGTGGACAGATTTAAAGGAGCATTACTTAGATATGCAAGAAACTGGGTTTTGGAAAATTATCTCAAGAACTCTAACAAGTCAGTAACTTAAGTAGGAAAGTCACTAAAAATAACACAGTTTAAAACAGACTTCTTTGCTTCTACACCTAAACTTGTAATAAAAAGTATACCATCTTCTCAAACAAAAAGTATCAAGTAATGAATTAACTTTTTAGATGTGAAGGGAAGGGTCGCAGACACATTCTGTTCCAAGAGCATTTTGAGTGCAATCACACAAGCAGACATAGCTGACTTGTCGCCAAGTCTCCCCAAACTGCAACTGTAAATATCTGCAGACTATTTAGGCAGATATGTAGATAGACATACTAAGATCTAACACACATCAATATTTTACCTCAGAGTCACTCTGTAAAATGGGATGGTGCACCCTTACAAAAATGGTTAATGAAAAACAAAGGTACATTCACCTGATAAATTTTTGTTGTTGGGTAACTAATCAATTACCAACACCTGTCAAATTATAAAGCCATCATATTACTGCCATACCATTTTGACAGGTGCAAAGAAACAATAAATGTATCCATTGTCCTACAAAACCAGTCTCACTGCTTACGATTCACAAAACAGTGATGCAATCCATTCAGAAGAGTTTGTTTCAGTAGGTCTTTAGTGTTTCAGATCGATATGAAATGAGGCAAAAACTAACAGCTACTGCTGCAATCAGAAGAAGCATCATATCAGCAAAGCAAAGTCTCTGAGGCCTGGAAGATACAAAATATCCTAAATTCATTCTCAACTGAAAAGCTGCAGAGAAGGCAAATTTGAAAGCAAGGTTTACTTACTTCTGACCTTTTGTCAGCTTCCACTACTACAGACTATGAGCAGTACCTATAACTAAACGCATTCATTTTTACTAAACACACTCTTCTCAGCAATGTCCTGTGACATTTGTATGCTTGTCTGAAAGGATCAAACATTAGAACACAAAATCTCAATGACACATCAAAGTTTGTTAACTTAGACAAAGGTCTGATCCAGAATAACCACTTTCAAAAAAAAAAAACACCCTGTCAAGTGATAGGGAGCATACTTATTAAATATACAACAAAGTATAATAAAAATCAAAACAGTACAAAACACCAATCATAAATACATATGACAATAATGGCTGCTTTTCTTCCTCATGATGATCCAAGAGAGAACTAACCAGATTCTTGTTGGCTGTTGTTGGACTCCTGACCATTTCCCTGGGATTCCTGTTCAGACTTTGTTTTGCTGGAGGTGCTTTTGCTGCTGAAAAGGCTGCTAGGTTGGTTGACAATGCGGGAGAGAGTCTCAAGGGGTTTTAGAGCCGCATTTACAGTGTTAGCCATGTTGGGGCTAAGATGCAGAAAGAGAACATTAATACAATTAGAAAAAAAGAAATATGTTAGATGTGATTGTTTACTCTTCACTACTACAGAACAAAAGTACCAACATTTTGATGTTAGTGCAGTGACTTTGCAATGCACAAGGCTAAAGCTAGTTTACAGCTTCCAATTTCTAAAATATGAAACTATGCAGAGAACTACTTCAACATTTAAAGTACACTATGCTTTAGTTTAAAACTCTGTTTTCCTTGTGCAATTCAATGCAACCAAAAAAATCTAACAAATACAATTTGTATGACACTTAAAAAGCATGCTTCTAAAGTACACTAATTTTAGAGAAAAGTTGACACTCACCTTAGCCATAATCTTCAAAGTTTAAGTAGGATATTATATCATAAAATCTCTCACCTTACTCTAAACTCTGGCACTACCAGCTTCCTTTCACCAGTACCTGCTACTGATCCATGACATCATGGATGTTTGTACCAATACTACAAATACAATTCAATACTTTACGTCATACCATACCACTGTGTCAAAATTGTCACTAATGCCAAACACACAACAAAAAATATGAAATCCACAAATGTCAAGGATGGAGACAAACAAGGGATGGCTGGGGGATTAGTCTAACTGCTGTAATACTCTGCTGAAGATGTCACAGATGCATCTTTATCTGTACCAGCTGTGCTTTGAGACAAGTTTACCACAATGAGTAAAGAAATGAGTGGCACAGTAGTATGGTTCTCCAGTTTGATTCTCAGCTGGGGTGCCTTCTGTGCAGAGTCTGCATGTCGTCCATGCTTTTGCGTGGGTTTCCTCCAGGTACTCCAGTTTCCACCCACATTCCAAAGAATCTGGAAAATTTCTCCCCAGGCCTTCACTGAAAATAGGCTCTGTCCTAGTTGGACTTTCCCAGTCAACAAATGTTAAAGAAAATAAATACATTCTCCAACAATCACAATTTGGCACATTCACCTAGGATGCTCCTGTGCTAAGGGGCATGTGAATTTAGTGCCTGCACACGCTGACTACATAAACATACCTAGTCTCAGACTGTTAAGCATGCAAGTTCCCAATGAATCAAGAAATAACATTCGACAACTACACTGCTAACAATAATAAAAGCGTATACCCTTGTCTGGCTTACAGGAGCTCCTAAAGCTAAGAGTAGCTTAAGGTCATTTAAGCACCAGAACATGCAGGAAGCTATCTGTAGAACGTCAACTTGCAACAGTGAGACCAAAGCTCATGGAACAAAAGTCAGAAGGCTGATTCTTTCAGGGCAGACATATGAAATAAAGCCAAACTTCCAGAGCCACAGTTAAGACAGTAATTGGTGAAGATGGAAAGCAAGAACGTGGGAGACCATGGCAGGAATGCCAGCAGGGAAAACATTATTGAATTAAATCAAGTAAGGCAGGCATGCACAATTAGTAGAGGGGGGTTCTGGCAGTTAACATATTCCAAGAGGCAAGCAGCTGCCTAATCTTGAAAGATGACGCTGACAATACATTTTTAAATGACTTATTTGGCAAGAGCTATCCCTTCCTACCACCACAGACAAATGGCTAGCCATTCTGGTAGAACTTGGGCTGAAGAAGCATATGAAGTGTTAACAGCACTGGCTCTCATCTCTCCCAACTCCTCTGGTTATCTAAGCAAACACAACAGAAATGGACCAATTTTCAGGGACAATTTGAAAACAACTTTTGAAAGAGAATGTGGGTTGATAGTGACAGACACCAATCTTTGAAGGACTAGATGCATTAAATACGAGGGTCAGCAGGTTAAGAGACTCTGCAAGAAGAAAGGATGGTCACAAGACAATTTTTTGAGATGCTTCAATATCACCACATGACAGGTCTATATGGCATACAGACAAGCCTGTCAATCACTGTCAACTTCACAGAGGGTAAGGATTCTTTAAAAGACAGCAGAGATTCTGCAACTTTTTAAGATACAGCTCAACAGAAAAGTATGGGGTCATAACCCAGCCCTCCACAAGGTAATGATGAGCAGAAGGGGTTGACATGTAAAATGACTGAACAACCTGAACGGGTATCTCATCTGGTACCTTTCTGATCAAATGTAGAATGTCTAAGACTATGCACCTTAAAGATGTAGTGTTTAAGGACTATGAATAGAGGAAGACAAGGCCCAAGTGCAACAAGCTGACCCAGAAGTGCAGAGGATCCTATTAACTTTCAGTCAGTATTTCCTTTAATTCCATGGAGCTTACTGCCCGACTCTATACCCTTCTCAGCCACCATGGTGCAGTATATGTACTACTACTAGCATTTCTTCAATGCATTTTATGGAGAAGCTAGGGGGGAAAAGGTGCACCAGAAGGTTTTTATACAAACGACTGAGGCATGCTTCTTTGATTCATCAGTTTCCTAAAGACAAACATTTAAAACATACATGAGTTCATAGGTAGGTACTAGGCTATCGGCCCAAGGGCCTACGTAAGCTTAGCCAACAAGGTTCCCTGGCTTACACCACCCAAGAAAGTTACTTTCCTGTGTCACTGTTTTGCAGAGACCCAGAAGTGATCCCCAGGGTGTATTTCCCATCCAGTCATCAAGATTTTTCTAGGAGTGCTAATGAAAAACTATGCTTGACATAGATGGGTAGCCTGTTCCAGAGTATGGGAAGTCGCCGGGACAGGAATCTATCCCTCCAGCATGCCCTGTTTATTGTGGTGACAAGGTTTAGGTCCCTAGAGCGTATAGCTCAGAGGGATTGAGATTTCTTTAGGTGTAGCATGTCCAACAGCTGTGGGTCTGACATAGCTTTATATGTCAGGCAGAGATCACCTTGGAGTACGCGATATACTACGGAGTAAAGCTGGAGTTTTTTTGAGGCGGTCAGTGTAGGGCATTTGTTTGAGTCCAGTAATCCTCTTTGTGAGGTACTTCTGTGGCCTTTCCAGCTGCTGCAGATGTCTTATGAGGTACATCCCAAAAGGGGAGTTGTACTCTATAATGGGTCTGAGTGTCAAGCAGAGGGGAACAATGACCTCTTTTTTCCTGGATGAGAACCCTTTTATGATGAGGAGGTGTGCCACGTAGAAGGACTTCCTGACTACTGTGGCGATGTGACTATCACAGGAGAGACTACTGTCCACCTGGGTCCCAAGGTCTCATCACGCATTCAGTGTTAAGTAGATTGCTGCCTATGTGGTAGTTCATGGGTACAGAGTTTTTACCAAAGGGGATGACACCACTTTTTGGCACGGAGCTTGAGGCCATGGCACTGACACCAGGCATCTGTCTCAGCGAGGCCCTTCTGTAGGGTGTCCACATCATTTGGGGACTAGACTATGGCTCCTAGTTTGCAGTCATCTGCGAACTTCATTAGCCAGAGGCCTTCTGTGTTAGCCAGTACTTCAGAGTAGTAGATACCAAACAGGAGAGGTCCCAGAACGGAACCCTGTGGTACTCCACTTGTCACTGCTTTGAGGTCAGATTTGGAGTCTGTAACTTTTAGTGTGGGTTCTGTCAGTGAGCCAGTTGGCAACCCATCCTGTGACGTAGGGATTTATACCTAGTTTAGTGAGTTTAACTATAATTCCAAAATGGGGGATGGTGTCGAAAGTCTTGGCGAGGTCAAGATAAGCTGTGTGAACCATCTTACCCTCATCTACGGCTTTGGTGACTGCCTCAAAGAAGTCAATCAGGTTCAGGAGGCATGATCTGCCTTTCACAAACCTGACCTGGGTGGGATCCAGACTTTGGAGGTTACAAATGTCTGTTTATGAGTTCCATGATGACACGCTCCATGGCCTTGCAGACCAGGCTCGTCAGGCTAATAGGTCGATAGTTCCCGGGATCAGTGGTGGCTCCCCCTTTGTGAAGTGGGATAACTGTTGCTGTGCACTATTCAGTGGGCACAAAGCCTGATGCGGGGCTATTATTGAACATGTTGCTTAAGAGGGGAGCCAGTTCGTGTAAAATGCAGTCTGGGATGTTGTCCGGTCCCACAGATGCTGTGTTTTTGGCTTTAGTGTGTGCAGCTTTTACCTGCGTAGTTGTGATTACAAGGACTCTGCATTCTTCTTGTATAGATATGGGCCCTTTAGGAGGTGAGAGGGGGGTAAAATTTAGCACTGAACCTATCTGCCAGGATGTTGGCAATATCAGTTGTTTCTGTAATTTTTGTGCCTTTGTGCTGTTAACTCAGAACAGATCTGGGTGTTGCCATCGAGATTCTTGACATGGCTATAGAATGAGTTATGGTTGTCCTTGGAATTAGTGGTAATTTTGTTTTCGTAGCTAGCTTTGGAGGATCTTATAAGGGATCTCAGCTTCTTACTGAGGCTGACCAGGGAGCTCCTCCATTCATGGGATTTTAACTCTCTTTTGCAATAGTTTCTATCTTCTGTTGTACAGTTTATGGCAGGGGACCACCAGATTGGCTTCTTTTTGGAGGATAGCGTCTTGGTTCTGTTTGGGATAGCACGATCCATACACTCGTGTAAGTGCTTATAGAGTGCATTTGTGTAGAATTCAGCAGTTGTAACTGCATTGTCCATCTGCATGGGTGTCATGAAGTTCACCACTTCTGTCTTAAGAAGCATGAAGTTGGCTTTGGAGAAAATTTTTTACTGTGGTTTCCTTAATGGGGAGGCTATGGATATCAAAGGTCATTAGCTTATGGTCGGATCGGACCAACAAGGAGTTGACTTCAGGTGTGGACCACCGGTCACTCATCTTAGTAATGACTAGGTCTAGGATATTGTTGCCCCTTGGTGAGGGTGTGGATAAGCTGATCCAGGGCATTGGAGTTTATGAATTCCAGAAAGCGTTGAGCCAAGGAGTTGGTACACGAGTAGTTTTCCCAGTTAATGGTGGGGTAGCTGAAGTTGTCCATTATTAGGGTGTTTGGTTGAACCCTAATATTTTCCAGTACATCAAGAAAAGAGGAGTGGGAATCCTGGGGCATGGTGGGGGATCTGTAGAAAGCTACAATTTGTATTGCAGTTTTGCCCAGAGGTAGTTGCACTTGGATAATCTCGGATGCATTGTGCTGAGCAACGAGCCTGGAGGTGTGGATATCCTTAATTAATATGGACACACCTCCGCCTTTGGTGTTTTGGTCCAGGTTACATGGCTGAAAAGTGTGGTGTGAGTTGTAGCCTGGTAGTGCAGGGGTGCTCTCTGGAGCCTTGAACCAGGTCTCAGTCACTGCACAGTTATCGATGTTTTCCATTTTAAGGAGTGCCTCGAGCGAGTGCATTTTGAGATTTAGACTTCTAGCATCGAGTAGCATCACCTTCAGTTTTTGCTTGCCTGTTCCTGTTATGGTGGTGAATTTATTTGAACCTTGCCTTAAAAAGGCACTATAGGGGCAGCAAGAGCCGTAGCGAGTATCCGGAATCCCAGGGGTGACAGGTACAGGCCATCTGTGGTAAAGCATCGTGGTCTGTCAACCATGTCATCCCAAGCAGACAGATACTGGATTCCCCTTAGAATGACACCAGAAGCTCAGCCAATTGTTGAAGTCCATCATTCTGT
This sequence comes from Protopterus annectens, assembly GCF_019279795.1. NCBI lineage: Eukaryota > Metazoa > Chordata > Ceratodontiformes > Protopteridae > Protopterus > Protopterus annectens. Next base: position 594,063,678 of record NC_056741.1, read on the forward strand.
CCTTGTACTGCAGTATCATTCTGGGCGATGGCAGAATGCTACTCGGGGCTAGGGTCACACCTGCCTGGGCTACAAGATCGAAGAGCTCTTCCATGTCTCTTTTCATGTAGTCCAAAGAGTTGCGTCTCAGGTCATTCACACCAACATGGACAATAAGAGAGTCATATCTGTACTTGCTGTGGAGTGACTTGAGTGTGTGGTTTATGTGGTGGATCCTGGCTCCCGACAGACAGCTGACAGTAACCCTCTCCTTGTTTAGCCTGGTGAGTGGGACATCAGTGTGCCTGACTATAGAGTCACCTATGACTAGTGTGTTGGGTATGTTGTTTTGCCTTACTGGCTGTGGTTGAATGGCACACAGTCTGTTGGCTATGTGTCATTTGGGTTGTGTTGGGGGATGGAGGTTGCTTGCATTTCGGATTTGGAGGTCTTTGCTGCTTAGACAGATTATTATTGAGAGCCTCCACGAATGTTTTTGTGTTACTGTGCGTGTGGATTTTGGTGGTGTAGATTTAGTGAGACTATGTGATGAGTGTGGTGTGGTGCAAATGTTTACCTTATCCTCATGACTGTCAAGTTCAGTCTTGGTTGGAGAAAGCTTTACCTCCAGTTTGGCTAGATAAGTGCATCTCTCACAGGTTATAGTTTTGGGTGGTAGGAGGAGAGAGTTGTCTGTGTACATGAGGCAATTTCTACATTGCCTCAAGATGCCCAGATTCATCACTGGGAGCTGACCCTTGGACATGCCTGAATAAAAAACTATTTTCCTCTAGATAAGTGAGGAAAGTGAGTACAAGAGCCGTTTTTCTCTAAGCAAGTGAGAAAAGTAAGTACAAAAACTGTTTTCCTCTAGGTAATGAGGAAGATTTGAGTGCTATAGTAATTAGTAGCTTATTTAGTGCTTACAAGTTCTGAACAAGTGCTGAGCATGAATAAGCAAATTTAAGTGCTAAAATTAAGAATCTGTATCTGCACTAGACGAGTTACAAGACAGAAACAGGTGCAAATGCAGGCTTTCAAATCAGAAAGCTGAGAGAGATGGAAGAGATTGCCCAAACGGCCAATAATTAGAAGTTATGTACTCACCATAACGTTCCATCTGAGTAGGTGTATTCATTTGTCTGCAACCTGTGGGTTATGGATCCGATATCGGATCCGAACCGGCATGGTTTACCAGCTATGGATCCGAGCTCTCAGCTCCTCCCCTCACCCATAATGCCCTGCTCTCCCTACATGACCTCAGATCGAGTTTGCCAACAGCATGAACACCCTGAAAAGGGTAACATCATATGCAGGAAACTGAAAAGGCCAGGGGGATAGGAGGGCGGGATGGTTACAGACAAATTAATACACCTACTCAGATGGAACGTTATGGTGAGTACATAACTTCTAAATCTGAAGTAGGAGATTCATTTGTCTGCAACCTGTGGGACAGAGTCCCCAGCTACCTGAACCTTGGGCAGCCATCATGGAAGGATATTCCGGAGCACCGCGGAGCCAAAGGATGCTCTACCCCTAGATGTAAGATCCAACTTGTAGTGGGAAATAAATGTATGAGATGAAGCCCAAGTGGCTGCTGCACAAATGTCATCTAGAGGAATCCTAGCCTTAAAGGCGGCCGAGGTAGAGACTGACCGGGTTGAATGGGCATGTACACCCTCCAAAAGGGCCTTCCAGAAGCTTGATAAGCCAATAAGATACATTGTGAAATCCAGCGAGATAATGAGACTTTAGAAATTGGCTTGTCCAAATTAAATTTAGCAAAGGGAATGAACAACTGGTCGGATTGCCTATGACCAGCCGTCCTGTTTAGATAAAATCTAAGTTGCCTGTGAACATCTAAGGAATGAAGCTTGTATTCACCCTTGTTTTGGTATTTGGGAAAGAAAACAGGGAGGTTAATGGATTGATTAATGTTTGCTTCAGAAGCTACCTTAGGAAGAAAGGACGGGTTGGTCCTGAGGTAAACACGGTCCGGATGAAAGACCAAGTAAGGAGGCTTAGCTGATAATGCTTGAAGCTCTGAGACTCTCTTGGTCAAGTAATGGCTACTAAAAATGCGGTCTTGAAAGATAAAAATTTCAGATCTACCGTAGCCGGTTCAAGGCGGTCAAAGCCTGGAGGACTAAAGAAAGGTCCCAAGGAGGAACCGCTTGCTTTACAGGGGGCCTGAGAAGAAAAGTACCTTTTAGGAAAATCTTACACAATCTGGCAGACATCAGAGGACTGGAGTCATGACCAACATGATAATGAGAAATTGCCGCAAGTTGTACTTTGACCGTGGAATTGCTGGCACCATCATTAAAAAGAGAGGTTAAGAAGTCAAGTACCAACGGAAGAGGAACTGTGAAGGGGTTTAGGCCTTGCCGCTCCGCCCACAAGGAGAACCGTTTCCACTTACTGCGGTAGACTTTCCTAGTGGATGGCTTATGAGCTGCCACCAGGATGGCCTTAACAGGGACGAGATACCGAGTCCTGATCAGGAGTGGAACTGGAGCAGCCAAGCGGTCAGCTTCAGGTTGTCCAGATTCGGAGGAGATAAGTTGGATGGATGAGATATTAGATCCGGTATGGGATCTAGAATCCAAGGAGGATTCACTGAATGAGACCTTAGGAAAGGGAACCAGATCTGTTGAGGCCAAAAAGGAGCAATGAGAATCATTCTGCACCCCAACCGAGAGACTTTCTGAAGAACTTGGAGCAGAGGCAAGGGGGGATAAGCATACAGAAGACCGGGTGGCCAAGCATGCACCAGAGCGTCTCTTGGGGCACCTCCGGGAGGAGGTATTAGAGCGAAAAAACTGTCGCACTTGGTGTTTGAGGGAGACGCAAAAAGATCGCAACAAGGAGTTCCCCACCGTGCGAAGATACGTTCCGCTACCTGAGTTTTGAGAGACCACTCGTAAGGGGTGAGAATGGTGCGACTGAGTTTGTCCGCCAGGATGTTGGGCCGACCCGGAATATGCGTTGCTATGAGAAAGCGGTTGGTGGAGATTGCCCATTCCCACACTCTCATGGCTTCTCGACAAAGAGGGTAAGACATGGTTCCCCCTTGTTTGTTGATATACCAGACAACCGACATGTTGTCCGATTGAATCGCAATTGTTCCCAAGGGAAGAAAGGCCTGAAGTGCTAGCAACGCTAACAGCACTGCTCTCATCTCTAGAACATTGATATGCAGTGAGGTCTCTGAATCGTTCCACGTGCCTTGGACCGTCCGGCCTGCAAAATGCCCCCACCCGAGGCGGGAGGAGTCCGTGGTCACCGTGGCGAGAGGGGGAGAGGCACAAAAGGGGCGGCCTCCGTGGAGATCTGGAGAGTGTAGCCACCACAGGAGGGACCGCCTGCACGCCTTGCTGATCGCAATGGGATGATGCATAGGAAGAGCAAGATACGACCACTGAACTAGGAGTGTCCATTGAAGGATGCGCATATTGAACCTGGCAAGAGGAAGAAGCGCTATCGCTGCCGCCATGGACCCTAGGGCCCTCAGGACCAACTCCTCCGGAACTGAGCTTGAGTGGAGAATGGCCCGCACCTGGAGCTGCAAGTTTTGAACTCTGTCCGCAGTGAGGAAGGCTCTCAATCTCCTCGTGTCTAACCTGGCACCTATAAAATCTATGAACTGCATGGGTGCTAGGTTGGATTTTTTTGTGTTTATCGTGATGCCCAGACGGGGAGCAAGATGGAGGAAGGAGTCTCGCGCCAAAAGAAGTAGATGCCTTGTTGGGGCGGTGAGAAGCCAGTCGTCCAGGTAGGGAAAGACCTGCACCCCCTGAAGCCTCAGGTGGGCCGCTACCACTGCTAATACTTTGGTGAACACCCTGGGGGCTGTGGTGAGACCAAAGGGAAGGACCCGGAATTGGTAGTGACTGGCTCCCAGCCGGAAGCGGAGAAACCTCCTGGAGCGTCTGTCCATTAGTATATGGTAGTACGCATCCTTGAGGTCTATGGAGCACATCTAGTGGTTTTCTCCCAGAAGGGGGAGAATAGACTGCAACGTAAGCATTCGGAATTTCTCTTTGGGAACAGCCAGGTTCAAGAGAGAAAGGTCTAAAATTGGTCTTAGATCCCCAGTCTTTTCTGGCACTAAACAGAACCTGGAGTAGAACCCTGATCCGATTTGGTCTGGGGGGATGGGCTGGATGGCTCTTTTCTTTAGCAGATGGCCAATTTCTGCTAAAGCGGCCTCCCACTGACCGGGTGGAACGTCGGGGAGGGACTTCAATTTTGGCAAATGACGAAAAGGAATACGGTATCCTCTGGATATGATCTGGAGGACCCAGCGGTCTGATGTTATGGACTCCCATGCCGCCAGGTGCTCCGAAAAACGTCCCCCGACTGCCTCCAGAGTGGAGCAGCCAGGCAACCCTTCAGGGCTGCTGCGCGGGCCGTTCAGAGAAGGGTTCTCTGGACCTGAAGTTCCTGGGAGCCCATCTGCCTCTAGGGCGGCGTCCTCCTTGTCCTCCTCTGCCACGGAAGGACTGGTTGTCCGGAGCAGGCTGGGATTGCTGCGACTTCCGGAACCACATCTTCTTCTGACCCTTTTGGTTCCTAGAATAGGGCCTCTGGGGTACAGAGAAGCGGATTCCGACGGCAGACAGCGTCTTCCGTCCTTCGCTCTGGGTCAAAGTGTCATGAACAGTTTTGCCAAAGAGGGCAGAACCATCGAAAGGGGCGTTCGCAAATGACGCCTTGAAGGGCTCCGAGAAATCGCAATGACGGAGCCAGGCCTGACGTCTGGTAACTAGGCCTGCCCCTGCGGATCTAGCGGCACCTTCCGTAGCATGGGACAGTAGCCGCATAGAGGTATTAGTGACTGACCTGAGAGTGGCCATGCGGGTGGAGTGCAGCACTTTGTCCTCCTCCGACATGGACTCTGGGGGGATGCAGCGTATTCTTTTATAAGATCGCGCTGCATCCTGATCACGTGCCAGGTAGTTCAGTGCCCTCACTGAGAAAGTCGCTGAACTAAACATCCGCTTCCCCAAGCGGTCCATCATCCGAGACTCCTTGCTCGGGGGATGGACGGAGGGAACTCTCCTGAGCCAGTTCCCTCTTGGTGGCAGCCGCCGTCAACATGGCATCTACCGGAGGCCCCTTACTCCAATGGGCACGGTCAGCCGGGGGACTGAGAATACGGTCGGGCCTTTTTGGGATTGGCTCCACGGTGTCCGGTTCCTTCCATGCCCTGGTGGTAATGAGGTCCACCAGGGGGTCGGCAGGAGGGGACACCCAAGAGGTAGACGGGCCCGCTTCAAATGCCTCCAAGAACACGGACTCGTCCGAGGAAGACTTGGGGGCAGACCACCCCCCCCTTATGCGGAGCATTTCCATGACGTCTCCAAATGAGACATCCTCAGGGGGTGATCTTGGGAGCCTTCCCCTTCCTCCAAGTCCGTGTCTTCTGTGAGAGACTCGGGAGTCAATGTGCCTCCTTTGCACGAATGTTTGCGGGGAACATCCTCCAGGGGGCTGTCAGAGGACTCCTCGCAAACAGTGACCTGTTCCAAGGGAACAGCTTGGGGCAAAGGAGCGGGCTGTCCCAAGGGCCGGATGGTGGAAGCCTGACCCAGTGCAGATGGAGCTGGACTGAGCCGAAGCAAGTGCCGGGGTCCGGAGCCCTCAACAGGGCCCTCTCCACTACATCAAAAGCCGAAGGGAGCCGACCTCACCAAAGGATCCGACAATCGGCTCCCCTCGGATCCGAGAGTGGATCGGAGCCGGCGCCGGCGCCGGATCCGGCGAACAGTGCGCCCGACACAGACTGCGCCGGCGAGCACTGATCCCCGGATCCGGCTCGGATCCAGGCTCCGAGGTCGGATCCGGCACTCTAGGGCAGGGTCGGATCCGGCACCAAGTACTATCGGCGCCGACCCACCCCGCCCGGCTGCTCGGCTCAACGGCTCCGAACCCGGTAGCGGGTCGGAGAAGGAGCAATTGGCTTAAAGAAAGGTCGAGCTCCCCAGAGGGGAGGCAAGAGCACTCCCATCTGCATCTGGGCCTGGATGAACCTTCTCATCATCCGGTCCAGATCAGCATCTGACAAGCTATAGGTTGATCTCGACGAGGCTACCGAGGTAGGCCTTGAGTGCCTCCTGGATAGCCTCGAAGGAGATCGGGTCTCCTCCTCCACAGGTCCCGGTGAAAAACACACGGGTGACCGGAGCCGAGGAGGGGGAGAACCAGCGGACAAGGAGGCCGGAGGAGAAGCCCGCTTGGCCGGCGGGGCCGAAACAGAGGTCTCGGCCCGCCGCTTATGGTGCTTCCCCCTCCGGTCCCCTTTTCTAGCTTCCCTCTCCTCCGAACCACTACAGGGAGGTTGAGTCCCAGGAGGAAGAGGGGGAGACGGGGAGGAAGGAACCGTCGAAACGGCTCCCCCGGAAGGAGCGGAGGCCGCAGCCGAGTCCGGGGGCAAAAGTCCAGCCAGGACAAGCTTAGACCTCCGCTCCTTCAATGCCCTGGGGTTGAACCCTGCACAAATGGAACACCCAGATGTGAGGTGTTCAACCCTACAGACAAGACGCACCGAGTGTGGCCATTAGCAGGGGAAAGCTTATGGCCACACTCGGAGCACTTAGAGAAAATAGCTTTAGGCTGCTCAGACATCCTAAAAGCTAAAAGAGTTACTTAAACTAAGAGAGAAAAGTAAAAGTAACCAAACACACACAACAGGCCCAAACACACACTACGCTACCAGCGAGGGGAGGGAACTAAGTAAAAAAACAAGTTTAAATCACTAAACAATTATCACTATCAAAAGAGGATCCCAAACTTTCACTCAACTTTCACAACAAAATCTAACTTTTAACACTGTAAAACTTGAAAAAACACCACTTAGCTGAAGAGCTCGAGAACACTAATCTGGTCACCAGCGCGGCAAACTAGATCCGAGGTCATGTAGGGAGAGCAGGGCATTATGGGTGAGGGGAGGAGCTGAGAGCTCGGATCCATAGCTGGTAAACCATGCCGGTTCGGATCCGATATCGGATCCATAACCCACAGGTTGCAGACAAATGAATCTCCTACTTCAGATCTACAATTTCTGGGCCAGAACCACTCCTTATGTGGTAGACAGGTTACCTACTGCTTACCACTCCCACTGATGAGCTAGGCTTCCCTCCGACACAGAAAGGCTTGGGGGGCTCAGAACCTTAGAAACCCCAAGTGGAAGACTTCATTCCTAGACACCCCTATTTACATACATATATTATATGTACATATCTACATCTATCTATAGAATAACCGTGCAAGAACTTACCATAACACTAGATGTCCTCCTCTTCTCTGTTGCAGTATTCTTTAAATGAGAGGAGTTGCCTGCCCAGGTGACCCAATTGTCAACCAATATACCAAAAAGTTTTTTTTACTACAGTGTGGTGCATGGTATGTCTGACGTAAGCTGCAATTAGACGTAGGCCATAAAAAAAGATGCGTGCGCGCATCATCCTCATAACTGAAGCCTCAGGCAGGCAGTCAGTCTAAAGGAGAGAGAGTCAGTACATCCAAGAACAGAAGGAAGTGGGTAAGGTGAGTGGGGAAAATACAGAGAAGAGAAGAACATCTACCATTATGGTAAGTTCTTAAATAACTATTCTAGGTTCTTCTATTCATCTGATACAGTATTCTTTACACGAGGGAGAATACCAAAGCTCATGCAGAAAGGGAGGTGGAGTTAGCAGAAGAATTTTTCAAGAAACCATGAAGAATGGTCCAGGCAAACCCAACCACCCTCGACCTAGAAATGGAATCCAGAGTGTAGTGTTTGGTAGAAGTTTGGAGAGAGGTCCAAGTTGCTGCTTCTGGAATAGAGTTGGTGTCCAGTCCCTTGAGGTAAGCCCCTGAGGAGGGCACTGCTCTTGTACAGTGACCCTTGATCGAGTAGGGAAGGGATTTTCCATGGGAGGCATTGCAGAAAGATGGCCTGTTTGGATACACGCATTCCCAGAGCCCTGTGGTGGGAAGACACATAGTTAGTCCAAATTTTCTAAAAGGTTTAGTTTTGTTAAAGTAAAATTTGAGTTGTCTATGTACATCAAGTGTATGCAGGATCCTCTCACTGTTGTTTTGGAGAGAGGAAAAAGGCTGGCAAGTGAATGACCTGGTTTAGGGACTAATCATTAACTACTTCGGGCATGAATGAAGGGTTGGTTTGACCAAGAAGGGGGGAGAAGCCATCAGGGCCTGGAGCTCGAGCTCAGAGACAAGTCTGGCAGAAGTTATAGCCACCAGGACAACAGTTTTCCAGGTGCAGTGTTTGAGGGAGCTAGCGGAGTCTGGCTCAAAAGGCACTAGGGTCAATTTCTCTGTAACAAAGTTAAGATGGGGGAGGGGTGGGCCCACAGGTCTCCTGGCAGGTCTAATGTGGAGAATGCCTTTGAGAAACTGTGTTGCCTCACGTCTGGAAGATAAAGGAGGTGAAAGGGGCAGACATGAAAAGACAGTTGACAAATGTGCTTTTACTGAAGAGTAAGGTAAGTCGGCATTGGGCAATTCACACAGATATGAAAGAACCAAAGGGACTGCCACTGTTAGCGGGTCCAGGTTTCTAGCAAGACACCAAACAAAATCTCTTCCAGTTGGAAATTAAGATTTCCTCATACTGGGTTTCCTGGCCACCTGAAAGACTTGAAGCACGTTATCAGGAAAAAGATGTCTAAAGGGCATCAGGGCTTTATCACCCACAGGGTCAACTGAACAGTTTCTAGGTGTAGGTGGATAAGGGAGCCCTTGTTCTGTGCAAGTCCACTCTGAGGTAACTTGTGATGACCGCCCTTGGCTAGGTGCAGAAGGGGGATCCAGTGTTGTATTGGCCAGCAGGGAGTCACCAACAAGATTTCTGGTCTGTCCTGTTGAATCTTCAGCAGGACTTTCAGAATGAGTGGTAGGGGAGGGAATGCATAAAAAAAATTCACCTTTCATGAAATTGATAGGGAGTCCACTTTCTATGCCTGAGGATGAGGTTCTATGGCACATTTTGGAAGTTGTTTGTTATAGAGGGGAAGCAAACAAGACTATTTGAGGAATACCTCACTGGTGGACTATATCCAGGAACACATCCCTGTGAAGCACCATATGTGGGCCTGTGTTGGGGATCTGCTCCGTGCATCTCCCACAGAGTTCTGTTTAGAAGAGATGTAGACCACCTGTACAGATATTTGAAGTTGGCGTGCTAGTTCCAAAACTTTTAAGGCTAATCTGCACAGGATGTAGGATCTTGTCTCCCACCCCCCGCTTGCTTACATACTACAGAAAAGTCATTATTTGTGTAGATACACAGCTGTCCTAGCCTGAGGAGGGGCTAGGACTGCACAGCTAGTAGCAATGCCTTCATCTCTAACATTTATGTGGTCATTTCCCTGAGAGGGGGTCCACTGAACAGTGTGTGGACCCAGAGCTGCTCCCCAACCTGTATCCGAAAAGCCTGTGTACAGGTCCTGAGTTGGGGGGAATAAGTGAATGGGGAGCCATGGGTTTATGGACATTTGCTGGATCCACCAACTGAGCTCCTTCTTGAGGCAAGGTAGTAGTGGGATAGGAAATTCCAGTGGGCGGGCATGCTGTGTCCACATGGATTTCAGGAACCATTGAATTTTCCCCATGTGGAGCCTTGCCAGGGGTAATAGCACAGGGATGGTGGAGGCCATCAGTCTTTGGATTCTGAGAAACTGTCTTGCTGATAACTGGTTTAGGGGAAGGATCTCTGAGAAGGTTTGACAGAAATTCTGAGCCTTTTGGGGTGGGAGAGACACTATCATTTTGTTTGGAATCTGCAACCCAGAAAGATATGACCTTGAGACGGGATGAGGATAGATTTGAAGTTGATTGTGAATCCTAGGGGTTTGCAGGATGGCAATGGCTGAGTGGAGTTTGCACAACAGTTCCTCTGGGGTGTTGGCCTGGAACAGGTCGTCATCCAGGTAAGGGAAGATCTGAATGCCTTGGAGTTTGCAGAAAGCAACCACTGGAGCTAAACATTTTGTAAAAACTCTTGTGGTTGTATAAAGACCAAAAAACAAGGCAGAGAATTAAAAGTGCCAGGACCACACACAGACATTTCCTGAATTTGGGATGAATGGGAATATGTAGATGGGTATCTTTGATGTCTATGGACGCCAGGAAGGCGTGTGGTAGGATCACAGGAAACACGGTCTGAAGAGTTAGCATTATGAATGAAGGTACCTTTAGAAAGGTGTACAGAAAAGAAAGATCTAGAATGGGTCTCCACGGCCCTTCCTTTCTGGGAACCAGAAACCTGCGAGAATAGAAGCCTGTTCTCTGTTGAGGCTGGGCACCTGTTTTAACAGCTTTTCCAAGTACCTTGGGGAAAGGAGGTATCTGAACTGCTGGAGGTTGAGGAATACTCCTGAAAAGAGGCACAGTTTGCCAAACCATAAAATACCCGTCTTTAATGAAGCATAGGACCCAGGTGTCTTGAGTTCTGGATTCCCAGGTGGGAAGGGACAGGAAAAGGCAAAGGTAGAGGGGAAGTATTGCAGTGTAGTCTTGGGAGTCAGGGGGAAGAGCCTGTTCTATCAGGAAAGGGATGCTTAGCCACATGAAAAGTAGCTGAAAATGCTAAGATGCGATGCAATGCGCTTCTTTGCTCCCCTTGGAGGCCTTGGGTTGGGGGGGTCTGGGATTGCCTATAGACGAAGACCTAGGGGGACCTACAGATGCTTGACCCCACCCAGTTCGGCTTTGTAAAGGGCAGATCCTGCCTTTTAAACCTGGTTGACTTTTTCGAAACAGTCACTAGAGCCATTGATGAGGGCAAAGCAGTCCATACAGCATACTTGGACTTGGCTAAGGCCTTCGACACAATACCCCAATCAGGCAACATAGATAAGCTAAACAACTTAAAAGTAAACCCTTATGTCACTAGATGGGTTGCAAACTGCCTAAAGGACAGAACCCATAAAGTTAAAATCGCTGGAGCAATGTCAGACTCAAAACCAGTCACAAGTGGTGTCCCACAGAGATCTGTCCTGGGACCCCTCTTGTTCGGCATTTATTTCTCAGATGTTAAAGCAAACATGGGATGGCTGTGGCTGACAAAGTTCGCAGATGACTACAAACTAGGCGCCACAGTCGATACACCAGCAGATACACACATCCTACAAAAAGGCCTCACTGAAACGGACAACTGGTGCCATAGTCACGGCCTTAAACTAAATGCCAAAAAATGTATAGTCATCCCTTTTGGAAAAAACAAAGTACCCACAAATTATCACATAGACAGCAACCCACTGAGTACGGAAAAAGTAATCAGAAACCTAGGGACCCAAGTAGACAGCGACCTCTCATTTAACACCCACGTTGCCAAAGTGGTTAGAAAACATTCTACCTTGCACACCTCATCATGAAGGGTTTCACATCCAAATCCAAGGATGTCATTGTACCCCTATATTCCTCCCTCATCAGACCCATGATTGAGTACAATGCCCCATTTGGTATGTACACCTCACCCGGCACTTGCAATAGCTGGAGAGACCACAAAAGTGCCTCACCAAAAGGATCAACGGTCTCCAACATATGTCTTATTCTGCCAGACTAAAGAAACTTCAGCTCTATTCAGTAGCATACCGCCTGCTCAGAGGTGATCTCTGCCTGACGTACAAGGCCATGTCCAATCAGGATCTGATGGACATGCTCCACCTCAAAAAATCCAAATCCATCAGGACCACGAGAGCTAAAGACTTAAACCTCGGCACAAGTATGAATAGGACATGCTGGAGGGATAGATTCATAACCCAGAGGCTTCCCATGCTTTGGAACAGGATCCCAGTTCATATTAGGCAGAGCCCCTCACTGACTCTCTTCAAGAGAAATCTTGATGAGTGGATGGGAGATCGTAAGTTTACCCCAGGGGTCACATCTGTGTCACTGCTAGACAGGGGCACAGTAAACTAATTCTATTATATAAGGGGACCTTCACTGTGTCACTACTAGACAGAGGCACAGTGTTCTAGATTTATTCTGTACATTTTTGTACCATTTCATGGGGTGGCAAAAGCCACATCACTATGGCTAGGCTTACAAATGCCCCAGGGCAGATAGCCTAGTACTATACTATGAAACCTGTTTCCCAGGATAGTTCCTGGGAAATTTAAGAACTGTAGACAGAGAATATTTTTGCAGTCTTTTAACTCCTTGCTCTTTTCCTGCAGACACTTGAAAAGTTCAGCAGATGGTTTACCAAATAAATTCAAGTTGTCAAGTAGAGCATCCATGAGCTTCTCCTTGATGTCCTCAGGAAGGGGATGGAGCCTCAACCAGGCAAACCCTCTTAAATGCTGAGGAAGAAATAGCAGCTCTGGATGCAGCCTCAACTGCTTCATAGAAACATGTGATAAGAGTGCCAGGCCACGACAGGATGAAGCAATAAGGAAAGATGCCAAGGCTTTATTCTCTGAATTTGGCACATCAGATACTATTTTGGACAACTGAGTCATGAGTTCGATGGAATACCTAGTCATGTGGGTTTGGTAATTCAACTCCCTGAAAGCTAAAGTTGCTGAGGTGTAGATTTTGTTCGCCAACCTCTCTTGTTGCCTACTGTCCTTGTCCAAGGCAGAAGAGAGGTGGAAGGAAGGGATCTCCAGGGCTTATCAGAGGCTACAGAGATGACAGAGGGGTCTGCCACAGGGGCACTAAAAAGAAAATGACACTTCTGAGACGCTTTATATAATCTACCCAGCTTCTTGGGGGTCAGAGACTGAGTCAGGGTGTAGGAACGTGGAAGCAAAGGCATCCAGAAAGGCAATGCTAATCGGAGGAATAGCTGAAGGACTAGGGGGACTCCACCAGGAGGAGGTCGCAGCATCTCTTCTATACTTCTGACATTTGAGAGCTGTCCCATTTAAAGTGGTCTCTCATTTTTGAAACAGTTTCGCAAATGAAATCTCCTCCGAAGAGGAGTCCATCCCATTGGAGTCTTCCTCTGGAGAAGCATAGTCCAAAGGGGAAGGAATTTGAGACTAGTAAGATGAATTATCATCCTTTGAAGTAGCTTGTGGTCTGACCCTTTTTTGGGGGGGAGGTAGGCCAAGAGAGAGGAGGGGGGAGAGGACCCGGAGGTAAGCCTCAAGGACATGAAGGCCTTGAACATGCCCTAGGCAAAATTTTGCCACTGTTTGAGGGTTTGATGGAGGCAAGGAATGTTTGTTTTTCCTGCTTTTTTCTTAGCGGGAGTGTCCATCTGATGTAAAGTGGGAGGACCATATGTAGGCCTACACTCTAGCAAATCCAAGTTAACATCTTCCCTCACTACAATATGCATGACTCCTCTAGGGCCTTCTGAGACAATGAGCCTTGGTTCCCCTGGACATCGGGACCCAATGTCTGTGAGGCCTCTCTGGATGTGCTGGCATCTGGTTATAAAGCAGCCTGTAAAACTGGCTCAGCCTGAGGATCTGGAAGGATTTGAAAGCTCATCTAGGCTGGCTGTCCCAAAGGTGTAAGATGAGAAGACTCAGACAGAAGATCCAAAGAAGGAATGGGAGATGGATCCAAAGAAGGAAGAGTTGAAACTACTCTGTGATGCAAGACCCACCCTCTCCACCAGCTCAAAGACAGAGGGACCAGGAGAAGCAGAGGACTATCCCACCAGAGCAGAGAGACTGGGTAAACAATCCCCGGGCCTCCCCGACCCTCCACTCCGAGGGAGGAGTTGCAGCCGAGCTATCGGATGCTGAAGCTCTGAGAGGAAGTGGTGACTCCAAAAACTTTGGAGCCAAAGTCAACACCTCAGATCCGATGCCGAAGCTTTGACATTGAAAGCCATAGTGTTCCAACACAGTCTGAGCTGACTGGATCAGGGAAGTCGCCGGAGGGGAAGATGAAAGAACCTTTGGATCCAATGGTTCAACTCTCAGGGTTCTCAGATGCAAGGGCTCTGAAACGGCAGATCGGACTGAAGGAAGAGCAAGTACAGTCAGATTGAAGGAGGAGCAAGTACAGGCTGGAAACAAGGTTGAAGCCTCAAGGAGCCGATGGGAGATGGAGCCGACAGGATCCCCATCCAGACCTGTGTTCTGAGGAGTTTTATCATCCCATCCACCTCCGACTTGGAAAGAATTCGAAAAGACCCAACAGAAGATGAAGTGGAAGGTGGTCTGGACAACTTTTTGGTTCATATGGATTACTAGGCTACAGAGCCTAGAGCCTTTACAAGCCTAGTCATGTTAATCCCAAGTATCCCCATTTGTTCTTTTTGGGTAGTTCGCAGAACAAATTTATGAACACAGTGGGTCTGTGATCAAGACCGGCTACCCCTGTCGATGGCAGACATGGGTGCCACCACAGGGGCAAATTTGTAGTCTCCCATCCAATTATTTAGGTTGCGTTCAAATATGGTCAGTGAGGTGATCCGTTTTGCGAATAGGAAGTCTATTCCAGAGAAGCGGCAGTCTCTAGAAGACTTACCTGTCTATCCAAAATGTTCTGCTAATGTTACAGGCTAGGTTGAAATGCCTAGATTGAGTAACTGCCATTTGACTTGTGGATGTTCAGCATTTCCATTAGGGCATGGCTGGAATCTGCCCTAGAGGTCAGGCAAAAGTCGCCTCTCAGCAGCCTGTAATACACAGAGTAAAGTGACAGGACTTTCAGCCTGTCCGTGTAGATCATGGTTTGGAGTCCCTGCATTTTCTTGGTGAGAAACTTCTGAGGTCTCTCCAGCTGCTGCAGGTATCTGGTGAGGTACACGCAAAAGGGTGCATTAAACTCTATTAGTGGTATGATGAGGGTCGAGTACAGTGGAGTTATAACATCCCTGGACCTGGATGCTATGCCCTTGCTTACGAGGTGCTCTACATAGAAGGATTTCCTACCACTATGGAAACTTGGTGGTCAAAGTTCAGATTGCTATCAACCTGTGTTTCCAAGTCTCGCACCACTGGGTTGGAACTCAGGGAGGTGCAGCCAATATTGCAATTTGTAGGGAATTCCGTTTTACCAAAGGGAACAATGATGTATTTTTTTGCATTTAGCTTTAGAACATGGCTTTGGCACCAAGCATTCATTTGTGTTAGCCCTTCTTATAACATGTTGACATTGTTGGGGGACTCGGTGACTGCTCTCGGTTTGCAATCAGCAAACTTGGTGAGCCACAGGCAGTCTACTTTGGCCTGGACTTCTGAGAAATAGATGCCAAACAGCAAGGGGCTCAGGCAAAGACCCCTGTGATACCCCACTGGTGACGGGTTTACTGGTGGAGGTGGAGTCGCCAATTTAGACAATGTGTGTTCAGTCTGAGCCAACTGGCTACCCATCTCAATGCAAGGGTTAATCCCCAGCTGGGAGAGTTTCTCAACAATGCCAGAATGGGGGGATTGTTCATAGGTTCATACTAGGCTATCTGCCCTAGGGCATTTATAAGCCTAGCCAGAATGTGTTTGGCTTTCGCCACCCATTTTAAATTTATTTTGCTATGCCCTTTTTCGAGGTTAGTATACTGTGCCTCTAACAGTGACACAGAAGTGATACCCGGGGTAAACCTACAATCTCCCATCCACTCATCAAGATTCCTCTTGAAGAGAGTCAATGAGGGACTCTGCCTAACCTGGACTGGGATTTTCCTCCAGAGTGAAGGGAGCCTCAGGGTTATGAATATGTCCCTCCAGCATGTCCTATTTATTTCAGTGCTAAGGTTCAAGTCTCTCGAGCGCGTAGCTCGACGGGATTTGGATTTTCTGACGTGCAGCATGTCCATTAATTCCGGGTTGGACATGGCTTTATAAGTCAGGCACAGATCGCCTCTGAACAGGCGGTATGCCACTGAGTAGAGCTGTTGAAAAGCCTTGGCAAAGTCAAGATAGGGTGTGTGCATGGTCTTGCCTTTGTCCATGACTTTGGTGACATTCTCAAAGTCGTCTACCAGGTTCAATAAGCATGCTCTATCCTTAAAGTCAAACTGGGCTGGGTCCAGTGTTTGGATGTCACCTAAGTTCTTGTTGATAAGGTCCATGATAATTCTTTCCATGACCCTGTAGATGAGCCTCCCCTTTGTGTAGTGGAATTAATGTTGCTATTATCCATTCTGCAAGAACATAGCCGTTCTCAAGCTATTAATGAGAACGCCAAGTAGGTCTGCTAGGTCTTGTTTTTGATACAAGCTGGGATATTATCTGGTCCCATTGAGGCCATACTTTGGCCTTGGCAAGCAAAGAAACTGTTTTCTAGACATACTAGGCAGAGGGCTGGTATCAGGTATGCTTTAGGATATGGTAGGTAGGGAAAGGGGGTGAAGTTCGCACAGAATCTGTCGGCAGGTTGGCGATATCTTCCAGTGAAGTATGAGTGATCCCATCTATGACCAGCTCAGCACACAGCTGGGCATTCCCTTTTAGACTTGGGATTCAGTTAAAGAATGCCTCAACACCGAATGCGTGATAGGAGACCTTGGGACCCAGGTGGACAGTAGTCTCTCCTTTGATAGTCACATCGCCACAGTAGTCAGGAAGTCCTTCTACGTGGCACACCTCATCATAAAAGGGTTCTCATCCAGGAAAAAAAAGAGGTCATCGTTACCCTGTACTCATCACTTATTAGACCAACTATAGAGTACAACGCCCCTTTTGGAATGTACCTCACAAGACATCTGCAGCAGCTGGAAAGGCCACAGAAGTACCTCACAAAGAGGATTACTGGACTCAAACAAATGCCCTACACTGACCGCCTCAAAAAACTCCAGCTTTACTCTGTAGCATATCGCCTACTCAGAGGTGATCACTGTCTAACATATAAAGCTATGTCAAACCCAGAGCTGTTGGACATGCTACACCTAAAGAAATACCAATCCTCCGAGCTACACGCTCTAGGGACCTAAACCTTGTCACCACAATAAACAGGACATGCTGGAGGGATAGATTCCTATCCCAGAGACTTCCCATACTCTGGAACAGGCTACCCATCTATGTCAAGCAAAGTTCTTCATTAGCACTCTTCAAGAAAAATCTTGATGAGTGGATGGGAAATAGGAAATACACCCCGGGGATCACTTCTGTCTCCCTGCTCGTCAGTGGCACAGGAAAATAACTTTCTTGGGTGGCGTAAGCCAGGAAACCTTGTTGGCTAGGCTTGCGTAGGCCCTTGGGCCGATAGCCTAGTTACCTACCTATGAACCTATGATTATCCTTGGCTAGGAATGTAATAATAGTTTCATAATTTGCTTTAGAAGACTACAAGATTTCTGATTTTCTTGTTTAGTCTTCGGAGGGAACTCTTCCTCTGCAGTGATAGCCCTCTCTTTTCTGACAACAGTTTCTTCCTCTTGTTATATAATTGGTTTATATTTGGAAGTCTACCATGGTGGCTTATTTTTACAGGAAGACCTGGTTTTGATCTGGTTAGGTACAGCACAGTTTATGCAGTCGCTTAAGTGTTTGTTGCGTACACTTCTACATAGTGATCACACATGTCTGCGACTGCGGGTGGTATGAAGCTTTCTACACCATCGCTTAGTACGCTGTAGTTAGCCTTGGTAAAGTTTTTTATAATTTTTGTTCCTGTGAGGGTAACAGTTCCAGAAGTTACTTCAAACGAGACTGATTTGTGGTCTGACGTAATGAACGGCAACACGCATGGGGAAGTACAGTGACCTCCATGTTTGTGAGTACTATGTCCAGAACATTACAACCCCTAGTCGAGGTGCAGACCATCTGTTCCAGAGCATTTGTGTAAAGGTCCAGGAATCCCTCTGGGCGATGGTGTTTTTGCCTGTGCAGGTCCCCCAGTCTACAGAAGGATAGTTGAAATCTCCCATGACTATGGTGCTGGGCTGTATGGTGAGGGATTCCAGTAAATCGAGGTAGGTGGTGTGCTTATCCTGGTTCATGGCCGGGGATCTATAGCAATGATGATGTATGGTACCTTCCCAACAGTTAACTGGACATGGAGTAATGCGAGTGTGTCATGCTGTTTGACCAGTCTTGAAGTGCAGTTAGTTTTAATGAAGACAGATACATCTCCATCTTTGGTTCCTTCACCCTCATTTTGAGGTATGAAAGTGTGTAAGGGATTGTAGCCTTGCACAACTGGGGTGCTCTCAGCAGTCTTGAACCATGTCGCTAAATGTACAAAGGTCAACGTCCTCCAAGGTGAGAGTGCTCCTAGGGAATGCAGTTTTTGTTTAAACTTCTAGCATTAAGCAACACGACCTGGAGTATGCCTCGATTAGATTTTGCTACGTTGGAAAAAGTATGACATTGCCTCCCCCATAGTGCCTTTTTAAGGCAAACATCTTTGTCAGTATACAAAAGCCTCTTGGGGGGGGGGCAGATGCAGCCCATCTCTAGCAAACTGGTGAGGTCTATCTACCATCTCCTCCCAGGCTGACAGATACTGGACCTCTCTGGAATGACACAAGAAGCTAAGCCAATTGTTGAAGTTAATCATTTTTTGTTTATACTGCGGCATCAACCTGGGTGAAGGAAGGATACTGCTTAGGGCTATGGACATACCAGTCTGGGACACAGCATTCCATCATGTCTCTCTTCATAAAGTCCAGACAGGTACATCTCAAGTCATTCACTCCAACATGGATTATGACAGAGTCACAACAGTACTTGTTGAGTGACTTGAGTGCATGCATGACTTGTCAGATCCTGGCACCTGACCATGACCATCTTGTCCAGTCTGATGAGAGGATCATCTGTCTCTCACTATGGAGTCGCCTATGACCAAGACATTTGATGGGTTTTCCCTTAGGGGTTTATTGCTGAGAGACGAGTATTTGTGTTGATATGTGCAGTAGGTGAGCGTGGGTGGTGTGCATTTGGGATGTCTTTTTTGTCTTGGTAGGCTTTTAGTGAGCACCTCCATGTATGTAGGTTTATGTGTCGTGACTGTGTGAGAGATGAGGTGTGTGTGAGAGTTGAAGCGTGTGCAATGACGCCATGTTTTGATGTCTAATCTGTTAACTGAGAAAACTGACAATTCCACAGTGCATTTGCACCTCCCACATAGGATGCTAGTTTGCTATAGGAGTAAATGGTTGTCAGCATGCATGAAGCAATTACTACATTGCCTCAAGATGCTCATATCAATCAAGCTGGCAGGAGAAATAGGAAACTGCCAGTCCTATGTGGCATGATTTTTCTGAATGTGGTATGTGGGATGGAAGTCGGCTAGCTGGACTTAAGATTTTGGCTTAATTTGACTTGAAGCAGCAAATGTAGTGGGTGTATAGTAGGTTGTGGCTGACCATTGTGAGAATGCTTCTTAGAGCGCAACTGAGTTGCCCTTTGCTCAGCAGGGAAGCTTGGGGGGGTGGGGTTCTACTGGAATGCCTCTAGGGAAAAATAATGTTCCCAGGCATTTACATCTATACAGGGTGCCATTAAACCCCCATCGGTGCTGCACAGCAACGAGCAAAAGTGAAACTTGCATACATTATTATTATGGCAGAGGAAGGGCCATGTCTCGAGGTGTCAAAGCCCCCTCTGCCACCTGGAATGCAGGGGATGCTGGCAGAGCCTGTATACCATCCCACCCCAGAGGCCGAAGCTCCTACGGGAGAAAAAGATGAGGCTATCACGGATCAAACATCACCAGACTTCACCGGACCCGAGCTGCTGAAGGCTGAGGCCCCCAAGGGAAGGTATGGCTATGAGAAGGCCAGAGCAGACAAACTCTGAGGACCACACGTCAACCCCTTGGACCTGGCACCCACTCTGCTTCGACAGAATCAGAGCCAAGCCAGTCTGGGGCACTGGAGTGGGTGAAAGGAGTATCCCACAATCTGTCGCTGGTCCGCACAGGATCATCAGGTCCTGCGACTCAGAAGCAGAGTGGCTCAGAGGAGGAGACTGAAGTATCAGGGTAGGAGCTGTCACAGATCCAGCGTGGGTTACAGAAGGCAAAATCCCCAACTGAATCTGAGCTTTGAGGAAACATCATCCGATCCATAGCAGAATGAAAGATCCAAGAGGACAGGGAAGAATACATTGACCTCACTGGTGATAAGCTTGGACGGGCAGTCTAAGCGGTGGAGGGGGACTTGCTCCGGTGTGGAGTACGACTCCAAGACCTGCGATCCAGCAGGAGTGACTTGGAGTCCGCGCCAGAGAAAAGGAGCTATGGATCCTAATGACCTCAGATGGCCCCGAAAGGCTGCTCGAAACGGAGGTCAATGGATCTGGCAGGGTGGGATATTTAGTTGATGCAGACTCTCTCGGATCCAGAGAGAAGTGATCAGAAAGCTTCCTTCGTTTTTCAGAAGCAGACATCCTCGGGGAAGTAGAGGGAGGTCACTTCTTTTGGGAAGGAGCCTGGAGTCCAGAGGAGGGAAGAAGCCCTCTCAACATGAGCTCTTTCAGCTTATCAGCAAGGGCCCAGGGAATGAAGGCCAAGCAAATGTCGTATGGCATTTCCAAGTGCCTTTGACCAAAGCAATAAACGCACCTCTTGTGGGCATCAGATTGGGGAATCCTATGCCCACAAGAGATACACCTCTTAAAACCGAAGGGTTTATTGGTTTGTCTGACATGCTGCCAGGCACTCACACAAACACACACTCTCAGACACCAGCCACACACTAACTACAGCTATAACTAAACTACAGCTTAAAAATAATGGGAAAGCTTTTTTTTCTTTTCTTTTTTTAAAAGGAAAAAGAGAAAGGGGAAGAAGAGAACATGAAAAGGGATGGAAGGACCTAATGCCAGTAACAACTAAAGTAGCCTAGCAGGAGGACAAGCAGTAATTAACTTTATTTAGCTCTAGACTAGAGAGAAAAAGGAGGAAGAATCTCAAGAGAAAAATCAAAAACTTTACCTAAACTGGAGAGAGGTTCATAATTGTTTCTGCCCATACTGGCAGCAAACAAAATCTGAAGATTTGAGGAGTTGGGCATTATGGGAGAGGGAGGAGCTTGAGGCTCAGATTGTATGTATGAGACGTGGGCGGCTTGTATCGGAGGATGAACCCTAAGACCCATTTATGATGAATAATGAAGTGGACATCAGATTCAACTTTTAAGGGTGTTTTATTGATGACCGGAGGTAGCAGACTTCTCAAAATGTATATAATGCATTTCCTGGTATTCAGTAACTGTTCCCAGTTTGCAAATGTTTAGCCAGAGGCCTCTGACATTGGCATTGACATTCGAGAAGTAAATGACAAAGAGGAGTGGGCCAAGCATAGAGTGAGCCATAGAGGAATCAGCTGGTGACCAATCTCTTTGTGGAGGAGGCCTCACTGAGTCTAAATTCCTGGGTCCCATCAGTGAGCTAGCTAGCTTTCCAGTGTTTACAAAGGGGTTTACACCCAATTCTTTAAGTTTGTTGACATGCCTGAGTGGGGTACTGCTATAAAATATACCTTAGCCAGATCTAGGTAGGAAGTATGCACAGTTTTCCCCTTATCCACTGTCTTAGTGACCTCTTCAAAGTAGTCCCATCAGATGCATTAAAAATGCCCTTCCTTTGACCAAGCCAGACGGGGATGGAGCCAGTGTCTGGAGGTCTCCTATGTCCATTCAACATGACTTATAGCTCCTTGAGCCACTTCTCGTATCTGACTCGGCAGAACTAGTGATCTAGCCATGACTCCATTTAAGAATTGTTTTGCCCATAATGCGTCAGTGCACAAGGTTACCTCAGAGTTAAACTATATGGACACGAAGCCTAGTGTAACATGCAGTGATGAATGAAAAGATCCTTGAGGGCCCACGGACGGCAATAAGGAAGGGGAACAGAAGGAAGGCAGTTGTATCAGACGTACATGAAAGAAAGTAACCAGCTTTAAGATGAGTACATATCTTTCCCAACCTACTCAATCAGTCCATCCGATCTGACTTAAGGGTCAGAATACAGAGATATCTGAACTCTTGCATGGTATGTCAGGAGACGCTTAAGAATAGCGACTCCAAAGGAAGCCTTAAGCTTGGAAATAGAAACCAATTTGTAGTGCTAAATGGAGGCATGCACTGATGACCGGGTTGCAGCTGCACAGGTGCACAGTTGAGATTTGAGCAAGGTTGTGGAAGCAGCCAATGATCTGGTGAAATGGGCCTTAGGTCTGCCCTGCAAAGGACAATTACAGGTTGAGTGGATGTAGGAAATGCAATTTGAAAGCCACTAAGAGTGAGTGACTTTCGACACATGGCAACATAGTCTATTAACTGTGAAAGAAATGAAAAGCTGAATTATTTTTTTAAATGATGATTTGGTTCTATGAAGTTAAACCTTAGTTGTCTATGGACATCCAGGGTATGTAGGATACATTCTTTATTGGTATAGCTTGGGACTAAAGACTGACAGGTATATCAACTGAAGAATGGTTGCTTCAGAAGCTTCCTTGGGTAGAACAGAGGTCTGTACAGAGGAAACTCTCTGAAGAAGACTAAATAAGATACTGCTAAAGAGAATGCCTGGACATCTGAAATTCAGATGCCTTTCTTGCAGAAATTATAGCCACAAGAAACGATTTTTCATAAAACAAATTTCAATGGAGCTGTAGATGCAGATTTGAATACAGGTTTTGCCAAAGCTTCAAGCAAAAAACTGAGGTCCCATGAAGGAAATGGTTCTCTGTCAGCCCAAGAAGAAAAACTCCTTTGAAGAAAGCTTTACAAAGTTTGAGAGGCCAGTGAGATTTTTTCTTGACCTATGTGAAAATAATTATTGGCTACTAACTGGACCTTTATGATGGAGAAACTGAATCCTGAATCAAGCACACATGTAAGGAACCGAAGGACATCATGGAAGGAGGATGTCCAGATAAACTGTTTATACTTCCTGCAATACAACTTGTGAGTGGATTCTTTCTGAGAAGTAGACACAATGCTAACTACAATGGATTAAAGGGCTAGAATGTTGGCCATCACTAAATTTGGAGAAACAGAGCCGTTAGTTTGAAGCTGAGAATGTCAGGGTGAGGTTTCCCGGATGGGTGGAAAAGCAGATCTTGTGCTGGATCCAACATCGCGGGGAGGGGTCCGTAAATGACACCCAAGATTTGCCTGAGCCAGAAGGTGGCAAGGAGGACAAAAAACACCTTGCATGTGAAAAGCATACAGAAGTCTGGGTGGCCACTGCTTGACCAGTCTCTTTCATGGACTGTTCCCGTGGCAGAATAATGGCAAAATACTTGTTACACTTAGTACTAGAGGAGGAAGTAAAGAGATGGCAGCAAGAATGACACCAGAAATACTCTACTTACTTGTTGATATACCAAAGCCCACTCATCTTTCCTTTTTGGATAAAAGTAACCCCCAGATGAAGGTAATCCTGATGTTCCTACAATGCTAGTACAATCACCCCCATCTCCAAGACACTGATGTGAAGTTTGGGCTCCTCTAGACTCCATAACCCTTATACCACCTCCCTTTGTAATGCCCCCCCATCCCAGGGAGGGACATTCATGATCACCACCACTGCTGGAGGCTGAACAAACTGCCTGCCAGAATACACACAGGGGAGTTTGCAAAGACTGGTTATGATGATCTGAATTGAGGGGGGTTGGTAAAGCCTGGACTACTGAGCTTTGACGTGTCACTGCAGAATTCTCATAAGATAGCAAGCAATATGTACTATTAAGGCCATTAGACGTAGTACCTACATGACAAACACAGCAGTGGGAGAAAAACACTGGGGAAGGTTATGAATGGCTACATTTGTCTAAATTCTGTTTGACTGAGGACTATTTGGACCCCACCCAGTCTGGGTTCGTGAAGAGCCGATCTTGTCTCCAGAACCTGACTGACTTCTTCGAATCAGTCTCCAGAGGTGTGGACGAGGGTAAGAGGGTCCACACAGCCTATCTGGATCTCGCCAAGGCCTTCGACACCAACCCCCCACTCTGGAATCATAGATAAACTTACTAAGCTGGGCATAAATCCCTACACGTCACTCAATGGGCTGCCAATTGGTTTACTGACAGACCCCAGACTGTAGAAGTAGCCGACTCCAAATTCAGCTCCAGACAAGTGCCAAGTGGAGTACTTCAGGGTTCAGTCCTGGGACTGCTAATGTTTGGCATCTACTTCTCTGACGTACAGGCCAACACTAAGGGACTCTGGCTAACAAAGTTTGCAGATGACTGCAAACTGGGAGCCATTACTGAATCCCCAAATTATGTGTATTATTCTACAAAAGGGCCTTACAGAAACAGATGCTTGGTGCCAGAGCCATGGGCTCAAGCTTAATGCCAAGAAATGTATAGTTATCCCCTTTGGGAAAAAATCAATGTACCCAAGAATTACCACATAGGTGGCAGCACACTAAACACCAAAAGTGAGATGAACGACTTGGGGACACAGGTAGGCAGCGGTCTCTCCTTTGATAACCACATCACCACAACAGTCAGGAAATCCTTCTATGTGGCACACCTTATCACTAAGGGCTTTTCCTCCAGAAAAAAGGAGGTCATTGTCTCACTGTACTCATCCCTTATTAGACCCATTACAGAGTACAACGCCCCATTTGGTATGTACCTCACAAGACATCTGCAACAGCTGGAAAGGCCGCAGAAATACCTCACAGGCCTAAAGCAGATGCCCTATGCTGACCATCTAAAAAAAAAACTCCAGCTATACTCTGTGGCATATCGCCTACTCAGAGGCGATCTCTGCTTAACATAAAAGGCCATGTCAAACCCAGAGCTGTTGGACATGCTCCACTTGAAGAAATCCCAATCCCTCAGAGCCACAAGCTCCAGGGATCTAAACCTTGTCATCACACTGAACAAAACATGCTGGAGGGATAGGTTCCTGACCCAGAGACTCCCCATACTCTGGAATAGACTGCCGATGTCAAGCAGACCACCACCTTGGCCCTCTTCAAAAGGAACCTTGACGATTGAATGGGAGACAGGAAATTCACCCTGGTGATCACATCAGTCGTCCTGCTAGACAGGGGTCCAGGGAAGTAAATATTGCGGGAAGAAATATCCAGGGAATTGTTATGGCTAGGCTTGTATAGGCCCTAGGGCTGATAGGTTCCTAGGTTGGTACTAAGCTAAGTGGTTGTGTCCATATGACATCCAATGAAAAGATTACTTCAGATGAATGCAGGAATGACTTCTGGCAGCTAAGTGAAATGCCCAAAGACAAAGATGTAGCAAATAGTCCCGGACTTTGATTAGAGACACCACTGTCAGCACAGCTAGGACCCAGTCATCACAAAGAAGACACTAATACCTGAAGGAGTATGTGAGCTGCTATGACCACTACCCACTTATGGTGAGACCAAAGAGGAGGGCTATGAATTGAAAGTGACTGTCTTGTAGGTGGAATCATAGGTATATCCTCCAACACTTTGTCCATCTTAATGTGAAGGTGCATCCAAGCTTTCTCTGAGGCAAGGAAAAACTGACTGCACCATGACCATCTTTAAATGGGTCATTTAGACGTATTTCATGAAATGACTGAGGTTGAATATAGTTACTTCCTTTGTTTTCTTTAGAACCAAAAAGAACCTGTGTAAATTCCCGATCCTGACTGGTCTGGTGATGCTACCTGAATGGCTCTTTTTAAACAAAGACACTATTTGCCACCCCTAATTGATGGGGTGATGCATCTGGAAACAGCATTTTGGTTTTCGGGGTGGGGGCAGTGGGGAAAAAGGTATTGAATAGTCTCTGAATTATCCTCATTACCTACCTGTCTTGAGTGATGGCCTTCCACACAGGAATGGAAGAATAAATAATTCCGGACTTCCTCCAGAGGGAAGCAGTTGCCCAGCCCTTCAAGAAAAGTGAAGTTGCCTGTAGGAAAAGGGTCTACAATACCCTTGGCTGTTGTGAACCACTTTGGTCTCTGGGCCTGCACCCACTGAAGGTGAGATCTCTGCCTCAGAAACACATGTCAGAAGTTGTTTCGAATGGTTACCACTTGGATTTTATAAAGCAGAGTGACTTTTGGCCCCTTAGATTCCTGCTACACAAATCACACTCCGGTAGAAAATGTTTTGCCACCCACTTCTGCCTTGTTTCTTCCACAGGAAGACCCAACAATGAACAGTCAAAGGGACATTTGCAAAGAACAACTTAAAGTTGCCAGCAAAATCGTACAGGCATAGCCAGGCCTGATATCGCATAGCAATGCCAGCCCTAGCTGCTCCATTGGCCACACTATACACGACACATGGAGGTCTAAAAAATAAATCATGCTCAGGGACATTTCCAATGGATTCCTCAGGAACGATGTTGGAGGCCTTCTCAGACTGGTGAGAGCTTGGCACGCTAGATCCCTCTGAAAATGCCCTGGGCCCTTTGTACAAAAATGTCCAAAGTGTATATCCACTTCCCTAATCTGTCCATAGCACTGGACTGCTTTAGAGGATGGAATATGGCTGCATATTACTGCTGCCACAATGATTAAAAACTACCAATGGAACTTTGACCCAGTGCTGGGGGTGTGTGTGTGTGTGTGTGTGTGTGTGTGTGTGTGTGTGTGTGTGTGTGTAGGGCATAAAAATGTTGTTTTGAGTTCAGTGTATGGATTCATAAGCATCACATTCCTACCATGACCTCCTAACAGCTGTATCTATCTACTGGATGGGCCACCCAAGATGAAGAGGGGTCAGACTCATAGGCCTCAGAGGGAGTCTCCTTGCTGTGCCGGGGTGGTAGTATGCCAAGGTCCCTTCTGCTGCATAAGGGTTTTTTGGGAGGAGATAGGGGGAATCTTCTCTATCATATGAGCTGGTGTCAGGTGTGAGGGACTCCACTTGGGAGAATGCATCTCACTTTCTAAAAAAATCGGATGGAAGTGTTAATGTCCAGACTCCTGCTGTTTAACAGTAGCATTGATGCCGGACTCTCAACTCTGACCCATCGATGCATGATGGGACTGAGGGTGGAATCAATCCCACGGAAGCCTGTTTCAACTGTCAAAAGGAGATGAGATTATCCTCTCCATAATCTAGAAGGCTGTTCCAATCTCTGCTGAATCCAAGGACATGGCTTCAATGACCAGGGTCCATTCCTCCCATAGGAGAAATGGTCAGCACAAAAGACAGCATCTGCAAATCAAACAGTGTGAATGGCTGCTAGCATGGGATAAAAACAGAAGACAAAGGCACACACATCACAGACAATGGAACTGAGCCAAACTGCTCCAGTGAGAGAGCTGAGGACCAGACTTCAAGTCAGTGGTCTTGACGGTCCAGAGGCGGTCTCAGCTCCAACATTCTCAGAGTCAAGTGCAATGGATCAGGCACCTCAAATACTAAAAGTCCTATGGTTGACATAGAGAACAGACCATGTTGAGAAACACAGGTACCAGAATCCATGTCGAGGAAGATGCTAGAAGAGGGGCCAGCCCTATCCACCTTTGGATACCAAAGGGGATAGGAGGACTCCAGTCTCAACCTGCAACTTCAGGACAATACTCAACAAGCGATCTAAATTTGTCCTAGTAGTCCTTTAGGACCTGAAGTACTGAAAAGTGAAAGGGTGTTGATATGGGATCCTTGACAGATCCATCTTGGACAAAGTTCTGCTTACAAGGCGCTTGGGTAACTCTTCCAGGATCACAATCATCTCAGACAGCTGTGGAGCTGATGGTGGAGAATGACCCAGCACTGAAGCCATTTCTGGAGGATCTTCACAGCCAAAGACTCTTCTGACTCCTCTGGATGCCTTTTCCTTGTCTGTGCTTCTCTGAAAGTGTTTTGGTTTTAAGAGTTTCTGAAGCCAGGGACAAAAGGACCTTAATTTTAAGCTTGGCCCTGTGGACTGACAATGCTCTGGGCATTAAAGGATAAAAGGTCAACTTTCAAGCACACTACAGACACCTCATGGGTGTCTTGGGGAGAGACTGTCTCTTCACATCTTTGACACTTTCTAAAACCTTCTTCAGCATGGATAAGGACAAAGAAGAAAAGAGCATTCTTCATTACTCAAAATCAGTCTAAAATAAATGGATAGTGAAACACAAACTAGAAGAAACTACACAACATGGAGAAGTACCTATAGAAATAATTTCAGAAACGTATACTTTTTTCCCTAAGAAAGGAATTAGCAAAAAACTGCCTGACGTCATAAGAAGATGAAGTACAACGGGACTAAATTGGAAGGAACAGTCAATGAAAAAGACCTAAGCAATAAGGAAGTATCAAGAACAGTTTTTTTTTTAAAGGACTTTTTAGTATTTTTTATAATAAATAGAGTAAGAGCATTTAGCTAAATGTAGAGGTGGAACCCATAACTGTTCACGATGGCAGCAAATGAGATCTGAGGTAACTGAGCACTAGAGCATTGGGGAGAGTGTCAATTCTTAATGGGACTCTAGACTAGTGCACTATTCTTACCAGGTCCTACCCAACTAGTGGCCACAGGACCCATAAGTTGGACTGAATGATTAAGATCTTTGCGTTACTGGGTTGAAGAAACAACAAGTGGCATCAAAACACATCTGCTGAGCCTGTCCACCAGGTAATGGGCTCAAAAAAGATTTGTATTGCTATGAGAATGTGTTGCAAGGAGATCAAAGATTGCTCATTTCTCACGGTTTTTTGACAAATCTATAATCTTCTACCATCCCTGCTTGTTGATGCACCATAACACCAACCTGTCTGTGTTAGCATCCTGGGGAAGATGATTCTGAAATGCCTGCAACTCTAGGACCACCACCCTCATATACAGTAGACTGATGTGCAGAGCATCCTTCTGCTGAGTCTCTTGTGTAAGGTTGACTAGTTTGGTTGATATATTCAGATGGCATCCTATGAACATTTTTGCATCATCTCCAACTCGGACTTGGCAGTGTTCACAGACAACCCCTAGGGAAGGAACATGTGCAGCAAGTAGTCCTGTGTTTTAATCAGTGACTCTCTGGTAGGGACAGCAAGCAGCCAGCTGTGAAGTGATATGTTGAACTTGGACACTATCACAAACAGGTTTAGGAAAGAAATATACAGAAATGGTTACAAAGCATTTTCGTTCCTTCTTTGCCAGTTAACATCCCTCAATAAGAACCCTTCCCAATGTGAGAAGGAGGAACTGGTTCTATCACTCCCTTGGGACAGCAGGTGTTGTGGTACAGGGTCTGGTCTGGTGGATATGGAATAATCTCTTATAAAGATATAACGGAGATATTTCCTCCCACTGCCATCTGATAAATAATCTTCAGAACACACTTGTCTGAAGCTATCTGTTATCAAAAGGAAAATGGGCTGCCAGGGTGGAGGGAGTCCCCTTAAAAAGTCATTCTGACTTGGATTACCCTTGGTTTTGGGGAGTTCCTGAACTCTTTTTGAGATTCCCCCGCCATTTCTTTTTAAATGTTCATTTACCAGTATTTTTTTGAGAATGCTTTACTTATTTTTTGTGAAAACTGGATAAGGGGTTAAAGAATTCCTTACAAAATTTGGAAAACTTGGGATGAAAAATCTATCTGCTTACCCATTTCTTCACATTTTTGGATAGTCTCTGCAGCAGAAGAACCAAAAACTGAAAATTTAAAATCAATTTCCACATCATATGGGAGGTTCTGAGAATGCAGCCAGGCAAGCCTCAAAACCGTACCAGTGGCCATAGCCCTGGAAGTAGTATCAACCAAGTCATATGTATTCTGCAAACAATGAGAAGTGACTTGTAATGATGGAAGAAACTATTTAAAGCACATTTTTCCTCACAAGAAATTGCAGAGGAAACATTCCTCATACTTTCACAATCAGACAAATTTAACATGCGGGCTTGACCATTCAAAATTCCGAAAATCAAAGCTGCATAAACACACACTTTTTTCCTCAATACTTAACAATCTTTCCATCCTTGTCAGAAAGAATGTGATTGCATCAACCAAATCTTTAGCAGCAGTAGGATTTACTAAAGATATAGTTGATGGATCAGGTTTGGGAAGAGTGCATAAAAACTTACAATGAGGAACTTTATATTTTCTGCCTGTCTTTTTAGGGACAGCAGGGGCCATTATCTCTCAACTGTACATATTTTTGCAGAATGTCCATATTTTTCGTCTGTTTTCCATAAAATTGTGGTTTTCTGGAAAATTACTGGTAAATCATAAGAGTGAAGTTAGAAACTAATGGCAGGCATCTGAGCTTCAGACTTCACACCCTTCAGAAAATTCATGCTAATTCAAAACCTGTTATACTATCAACCTTCCAACTTAGTAAGAATATTTAAAAACTGTCCCTATTTTTGGGCCTTTGTCCCACTTTTATCTTTGTCCAGGTTTCTTGTCCTAAGAGGTTGAGAGGTATGCAGCAGACCATCAGGAAAACTGCAGGCAGTGACAAATCCTCCAGAGCTAACCGGGCTGGAAGAATGGGTGAAGGTTCAAGGAATTCCTTCTTTAACAGGGTCTATGAATAAAATACCCAAGGGAAGCCAAGAACAAACGGATGACCAGGTAGGCTGCCTTAATAAAGGTACAGTGGGATGTCGGTGAAGAAGCTGGGCTACCAGTAAAGCCTTGAGAAAGGCTGTGCGTACCCGAGCGCTTGTGGTCGAAGGCTGAGTAAAGACACCTTACTGTTCTTTTACTGAATACACTGGCACATTCTGGAAATAGTCTGAGAGAGAATGAGAGAACCCCCCACAGAAGAATCAGAAACTGAGCTCTCCTCAGAGTCTGCATAAGAAATCTGATGAGAAAACACTGTACTCTCTTACCTTCATCTTGGTGTCCAGATGCAGAAAACTTGAAACTCTTCAGAAAAGAGGTATTCTTGTTCCTTTTACCAGAAACTACCTTATCAGGACGACCAAGACCCTGAAATAAACACTGAGCCAGACCCAGTAGACTACTCCTGTCTAAGGAAATGTGAGTAGTAGATACATGTTTAGTTTTCTGTTTCTTTTTGATAGGAAAATGGAGCCAACAGTGTTAACAATGGTGGCAGCAGCTTCCCCAGGGATGGGCAAAATATTCTGACTAAAGAGGGAAGTCTTCCCTAATGCCACTCAAAGAATGACAAGAGTAACTTTCCCTTTCCCACTGTGAGGACCCAACAGCCCCATGAGGATAGGGTTGCCACCTTTTCAAATGCCCAAAGTGGGACATTGTTTTGTAGAAATGTCAGATTTTGCAAGACAAAACATGCCCGTGACCAGTACAAAGGATAAACTTCACTTTTTCCCCCAAAATAAAAGCTTATTCTTACAGCATGAGCTGCTTTTGCTATTTCATATAAAATTTAGGTGTTTCAGATAAAAAAATAACAGTTTTATGAAACTATTAAACAAAACATAGGAAATATTTTTGCACAAAAATCTCAGGAAATTTGCCATTTTTTTCAATTTTTTTGCAGGACACAACTGCCCAAAGAGGAACTGTCCCTCACAAAGTAGGAGAGGTGGCAACCCTACATGAGGATGTGGCTAATCCTGGGGTCAATAGGGGCTGTAGGTGGTACACCCGAGGGATCCTGGGCAAAAGATGAAAGGTCCAAGGAACAAGCCATGTCCACAGCAGAGTCACCCACCTGCAGCAAAGGCAAACTGCTAGCCTGCTGCAGTTGCAAAGGCTGTTTGATTAACATTTTCTTTTAGTGGCTAGAAAGACAGACTGTGGTACAGGCAGTTTTCTTCCATGGTCAAGCAGAAAATAATGCCTTTTTCACAGAGAACAAAGCAGTAGAAGACACTGAACTTCAATTTATAAAAGTCCCTTTCTACCCACACACAAAGTAAAAAAGCATCTTAAAACACTATTAGCCCCAAAAAGTAAACTAAAGTTTCTCCACGGGTGGAAGGTTCTGAATTACTTAAGAGTTAAAATGGCAAGAAAATAAGAAAAAAGTAATCCTTAGTCATTTTGATCAGTTTTGTAGGCATAGGGGCCTTAGCACGTGGCTCATGCGTCAGTTTTTTTAGACATAGACGTTTTTGACCTTGTTTTTGATGCTGGCGTCGGTTTAATATAAAAATGTTGAGGCCTGAAAACACCCTCAAAAGCCAGTGCCTTCTCAGCGGCTACGGATCCGTAGCCTTCTCAGTGGCTACGGATCCATCCAAAGGAGAGACATCCGCGGGTTCAATACTCTCAGAATCTCGCGGCATACCAGACTCTGAATGGGTCTCGGTAGAGGCCTGCGACTCAAAAGTAGTGGGTATCAGGGACTGTGAAAGTGCCTCATTGAGTACCGGCGACTGGCTTAGGAGAAGCTTCGTCATCAGTTTTGGACCTCGGTCTGTCTCTGTCTTTTTCTTTGCGGGTTTTGTGAACTCCGGTAGCCGGATTGCTAACAGACGACATTTCAGGATAATTAAATCTTGTACCAAAATATTTAGAAGCAAAAATATACAGACGCTTAATAGTGCGTTGGTTAAATCTAGCACAAAACCGACAGCAAGGCACATTGTGATCTGGGCCTAGGCAACGAATACAGTACAAATGAAAATCCTTATGAGGTATTTGCTTCCCACAAGTAATGCAAATATTAACTTTTACTGACATCGGTAAGGAGCAAGGAAAAGTTTCCCCAACAGGGTACTTAGCTTTAGTTTGAAGACTTCGGTTCTGAAAACTGAATATGAAAATTTCAGGAGTCGGCCGACCGGCACTTTCAAACTGCTTCTGCTTCGGGCACCGTGCGGCAAGAAAGACTGAATAAAATGGCATCGGCTGCATGTTTTACACCCCTGACGACCTGACGTCATGGAAGAAGAGACAGCAACTGACGCAGGACCCAAGACTTTATTAAGGCTGATTGAGGGCAACCTGCCAGCAGATTACCCAAAAGTAATGACTGCAACTGTGAAACACGAAGAACATCATTACCTTAAAAAAAAAAAGTCACAAGGGATATCTGGACTGCTTTACTAAGTACAACCATGATCAAACAATACAATTTTGGAGATATGGTAAAACAGCATCATATAACTACAAAACCAGACTTTATACATCAGCATCTACAAACAAAGTAATATATTAAATGATCACAGTCATGGAAGAGACATCAGAAACTGAAGTTGAGAAGATAAAAACAATGCTAAAACAGAGCACTGAAGACATACTTGGAATACCAGCAATAATTAACACTGCAATACAAGGAACATCAGAAGTAGTTAACAGTAAACTGCCAAAAAATGATGCCGTGAATAAAATAAAAGAAAAAGATTAATGCTGCTCCAGCACAGCCAGTTGATTTTGCCTCCATAATGACTCCAGAAAATTATAAATAAATATGGACAAATTGAGAATTTCCTTCTTTTCGACACCGGACAAGGAGATAAAAGAATTTTAATACATGGGTGCAAGACTACTCGTACATGGAGCCATCTATCAAATAAAAACTGTAGGCAGATGGAATATTTGAACTAGTCCCAAAACTATTTTCTAAGGTGTACATACTAATGAGTGAGCGAAGTGGATACATTTTACCAATAGCTTGCTGTCTACTACCGGAAAAGCAAAAAGAAACTTATGAGAGGATATTTCAAACAATACAAGAAGTTTGGCCAAAGCCTGTTACCCATTTCAAATTCAACAGATTACGAGCTAGCCACACAATGTTTCCACGAATGCTTTTTTCCACCTAGTAAAAAAACATGAAGATGACATCACAAGGAGGACTTCTAAGACAGTATAACATCGATAAGTGAATTTGTACTTGCAGCTCCTCGAATGATTGCCACACTCGCTTTCATACCAACAAATGAACTATAGAATGCCTTAGATGATTTATCAGGCTACATACCTGAAACACTGCAACCAATTCTAAACTGGCTTGAAGACAGTTACCTTGGATGACCAAAGTGTAGAGGAATATGTATATAAAAAAAAAAACAAACAAACAAAAAAAAAAACCTTAAACGGCAAACCGAACAAAACAATGTGGAAGCAACTCAAAGAAGAATGCAAACAGAATTAAAAGTAGATCATCCAACAATTTGGTGATGTACAGATGGAATTTGTAAAATTCAAAGTGGAAGAGATCAGCAATATGAGGCACTGATCAGTGGAGCAGAACCAACAAAATAGGAAAAAATATCGAACTGATCAAAGACTTCTAACATTAGCAAGAGATTGCGCCAATTGCACAAATTTAGAGTACCTGCATGGAGTTGCTCACAGTTTCTTAATGAACTATAATTTATATAAAACTGTTTAAAACATTTGCATTTGAAATACATATAATACTAATGTTAGTTTTAAATACTAATGTTTACAATATTAAATATTGATTTTATTAACAAGTTAAAAACGTATTTTTTATAATTAATTATATTTAAAATTAAACGTCAAACATTTACATATTAAAAAGTTAAACATATTAAATTCTTATGAAAAAATTCACAACTGAAATATTAAGAAATAAAACACTTTTATAAAAATTAATTGGGGCAAAACTCCAGGGTCAAACTGTCCACCTACTATTCCCATAGACAACAAATGTAAATTTAAATACGAAAGTGTATACAATTGGATTGGGGTCAAATCGTCCGAGGCCAAACTCCCATTTCTCTCTGGAACCACCTTCTCCACATAAAGCAAATGAAGTCCCTCATTCAAGTGTAATTTGGATGAATAGATAGGAAACTGCAAGTTCACTCCTGGTTTGCCACCTTTGTCCCTTATGGAAAGGTGTAATATGTAAATGCCTGGCTGGCCATGGGTTATCTGCACTTAAACTACAAGGACCCTGGGTTATTTGTCCTTAAAATACAAGGGCTAAAAACTTCTTAGGACTGCATGGCTAAACTTCTTAAGGATCATCATGGATCAATAAACTAAAAAGAACCTGTGGATTGTGGCTGACACAAGGCCTAACACTTCGAAAAGTGGTGCAACTTCCTGAACAGAGGTCTAACACTGCTTGGACTACTGTAGAGATTATCTGTGGGAAGAAAGGTCAGCTGTCTTGCTGTGTCCAAATGACAGTCTGTAAATGTTCCAAACAAAGGACGTTTCAGCTGGAATTTTGGAAGACTGACTGTTATCTCCAAAGACAGGCATATATGGCTGAAATACCGTCACGAGTTTTTCCATTGTACAAGCAGTGATAAACCAGTCATCTAGGTAAGGGAATATTTTCATTCCCAGCACTGGAATGTAGGATGCAACTACAGACATGCATTTGTTGAACCCTTGAGGGGGCTGTAGTGAGACCAAAAGGCAACATTCAGAACTGGTAGCAACCAACTCACACCTGAATGTATAATGATCTCCTGTATGGCTTGGTTATACTGATGGCAGATATTCACGGAGATCCAAATCTCCTGTCTGCAAGCAAATCAGGATGGACTCTACTATAGGTTCTGGAATGACTACTAATTTAGATGGATGAGGATTAGAATTGTCCAGAGGTCAGGAGTTATTTTGTATACCAAGTACAATCATGAGTATTACCCGAGATTCTCATTCTGGTCTGGTGGCACCTCCTGGATGTCTATTTCTGACGAGGAAGGTTTAACTCCTGCTGTGGTACTCCTCTTTGGCAGGGTGGTACTGATGGCAGATAGGAGGGCAGTTTTAATAATGGTATACATATATCTCCTAGATATACCTTCCCTAATCTAGCTGTCTTGTCTGACTGACAGCCACACAAAGGGATGCAGAAAAATGTTCCCATATGCCTCTAGAGTAGGGTAGTTGGGCAACCAGTATGGGTTCATACTGCCTGGACTAGGAAAATGTACCATGGAACCCTTGTTGAAGCAGTCTACCTCCACCTTGCTGGTGACTACCACCATAGAAATTCCCTTTGCCATGGTAATTTCGGTCAAACTGCTGCTGTTTGAGATTTCTGGAATTTTTCAAGCCAGATGTTCCTAGCTTCCTTCTGGTTTCTTAGTAATGATAGTTGGGTTGAAGAATACTTAACCTCAACAGCTTTGAGCATCTAGCCCTCTTGCGCACAACCACTGCATCTTATCCTTAATTTTCTGCCCACAAAATGAAGATTTGTCAAACAGGACATTGACAAATGCCACCTTAAAATGTTTGGCAAACCCTGGCTTGGCGTCACACTGCTATGCTTCAGCCTGCTTACCTAGGTGCTTAATTCCTTGGCATTATGCAAACGTTGCATGAACAGTGAAACGATTCAACTGATGGTGACTTTCTGGGTTCCCAGCCAAGAACTGTTTCAGAGTCTCCATGGTTTTAAACATCAGATCCCTCTGAAACCTTTTCAGATGCATCAAGTAATTTATCTCCATGATGGAAATGTACTCTGTACATACACACTTCCCTAACCTATCAACCATTCAGAAATCTTTATGAGGAGGACAGATGGCTTGAGCATCCTCTTGGGCCTCCAATACTGTAACTATAAACACTACAATGGAATTAAGGAGAGGCCCAGTACTGTAACTATAAACACTACAATGGAACTAAAGAGAGGCCATTGACTCCAACAGTGCCTATCCATGGGGGGTCTCCAGCACTCTGTAAGGCTTCCAGGGAGTAGGTTCAATGACATCAAACTCCCACCAAGCTCTGGAACATACCATATCTACAGCTTGTCCGATGTGGATATCACCCAGGCTACTGGAGGGGAGGATGCAGAAGCTTCTTGGAGAATTTCCTCAGAACAGATAGGGTCAGTGGATCACAATTCCCTCAGTCAGATCATTTATGAAACCTCACCAAGTTTGGTGCCCTCCAGAGGGGATTTGGGGTGAAGCCTCATAAAATTCATGTCTAGGAAGAGCGACTCCTAAGTGGAGTCTTAAGTGTTTCCTCCTGTATGTCCGTTTTCTAGGAGAGCTTGGTGCAGATTTATCATGGCTCGCGGTAGGCGAAGGAAACCCAGACAAGAGGTGTCCTCTAAGCCTTCAAGATCCCCTGTTGTGAGGGGGCAAGACTGATGAATAGCTTAAAGGTTTGGCTTTAATGACTTGAGGGAGGGAGAAACCAGCAGAGCAGAAACCTGGGTGACAAAAGAACCTGTCCTGGTCCCTTTGGTGTCAACTTCACCAAAGCAGTCTGGGTCACAGCCATCTGTGCCAACCACATCGAAGCTGAAGCCAAGGAGGAACTTCAGTACCAACTGTTGATGCTGATGACTCCTGCACAAAGAGCACAGAGATGGAGCAAATCAAAGAATGAAATGCAGAGACTGCAGTCCTGAAAGGTTTGGTACAGAGTTGGCACGGAGAAACTTGGTGCCAATTCTCTCAATCCTAGTAGGAGTTGGAGCTGACACCCACACAGATGCAGAACACACTGAGGAAACTGAATCACGAGACACAATGAGAACAGTGGCATGGGATTTCTGGTTGGTTCCAGGGCTCTTGGTGCCAAAACTGAGCTTATGGTAGGAAGAGCAATAATACTGTTTGTGCTTTCTTTTTGCACTGCCCTGGATTCCAAGGAGACCAAGAAAACATCAAATTGAAGCTGAGCCTTCACAAAAGCAGGCATCTTGTGTCCTAGTCTAACTGCATGGCCTTCCAGGGGAACCTACAGAAGCAAAATGGCATAGCTGAAGTGGGGCAGGAATAAAGGAAAAGTACAGTTGTGTACACTTACCATAAATGTAGATGTTTGAGTGTATTCACTGTTGCAGTCATCATATTTGTGTTATCTGCTTGCAGTAGCCCTCAGTCGGCCTGATTAACAAAGTCTTGGGTCATGCATTGGTTGTGGTCTCTTCTTCCATGACGTCAGGTAGTCAGGGTATAAAACATGCAGTCAACGCCATTACATCAGTTTTTCTTGCCCCAGATGTCAGGTGCCCCCTAAAATAAATATATATATATATATATATATATATATATATATATATATATATATATATATATATATATACACGTACACACACAGATACATACATACAAGGTTATAACTCCAACAAAAAAGCAAATACACCAAAAAAGCTTTTAAGCATAGTAAAGGAGAGTAGAGGAATAGCAAAAAAGAAGTCCGGGGGGGGGGGCTGGAGGGAGGGTAACCAGGACTGCAACAGTAAATACACTCTAACATCTATATTTATTGTAAGTCGACACAACTTGTACTATGTTCTTCATATTTCACGGTTGCAGTCATCACATTTGGGTAAATTCCCAAAGCTAAGGATGGGTGGAGGAATTTAGATAGCATTTGGAACAGCTATAAGGCCCTGCAAGACTGCAGTGGCAAAGCCAGCTCTGGATTTAGAGAAAACTGGCAAATGGTAATGCTTGGTGAAAGTACATACAAAACTCCAGGTAGCAGCTTCTAGGATGTCCCTGGTAGGTACACCTCTGAGAAAGGCTGTAGAAGTAGATGCAGCCCTGGTTGAATGAGGTCTGATCCCCTGTGGGATAGGTTTTCCATGGTGCTTACAGCAAAAATGAATGCAATGGCCTACCCATTTAGAAATGGTTTGCTTTGAAATAGCCTTCCCCTCTGCCCCTGCAGCAAGTGCCACCAGCATTTGTTCAGATTTCCTTTGAGGTTTAGTCCTGTCCAAGTAAAATCTAAGTTGTCTGTGCACATCTAAGGAGTGCAGTATCCATCCCCCTTTGTTCTGTGGATTAGGAAAGAAGGTTGGCAAATGAATGGACTGATTAAGAGCCACACTGGATACCACCTTGGGCATGAAGGAGGGATTGGTTCGGAGGGACACCCTGTCCACATGAAAGAAGATGAAAGGCTCCACTGCCACAAGGGCCTGTAATTCAGATACCCTTCTTGCTGAAGTGATTGCTAAAAGGAAGGCTGTTTTCCAGGAAAGGAATTATAAATCTGCAGTAGCAGCTGGCTTGAAAGGAGGAAGAGTGAGTTTCTCTAATACAAAGTTAAGGTCCCAGACTGGAGTTGGGGCTCTCCTGGGTGGTCTTAAGTTTTTGGCCCCTCTGAGGAACTGCTTGAGCAGTGGATGAGAGAAGAGGGATGGTTCTGTGTTATAATGAGCTGAAATGGCCTAGGCGTGAATTTTGATGGAGGAAAAAGAAAGGCCCTTGTGAAGCATCTCATTTAAATAGTGAAGAATCTGAGGTAGGTTGGACACTGCTGTGCCCAACCCTTGAGACTGGTTCCAGGTACAGAATCTTTTCCATTTTTCAGCATAAGATTTTCTAGTACTAGGCCTCCTTGCCTCTTAAATGATATCCAACACTTGTTTACTGAGGGATGGTAAAGGAGAGATTAGGTAAATAGCCTGGCTGCTGGGTTCAGGGTTTGAAGCTGAGGGTGCAGAATCTGGTTCTGCTGCTGAAACAATAGGGTAGGGGTCTGAGGCAGGTACCATGCAGCTAACAGTGACACTGCGCAAGGGGGGCACTAGTGTTGGTGTGGCCAGTCTGGTGCAATCAATATTGTCCTTGGTTTCTCCTGCTTGATTTTTAGTAGTACTTTGTAGAGGAGAGGCAGAGGAGGAAAGGCATAAACTGGTAGGTTTTTCCAGCTGAAGGACAGAGCATCCACTTTCCAAGTTTGTTTGTGGGGAGCCCTTGTGCAAAATGTACCCCAATTGGTAGTTCTGTGGGAGGCAAACAGCTCTATATCTGGGCTCCCCCATTTGTTTGTCAACATGTTGAAAGTCTTTGGTTCCAGTTTCCACTCGTGTGGGTCCATGAGGTTTCTGCTTAGTCTGTCTGCCAGTGTATATAGTTTTACTGGCAGGAAATGAGCATGTAGATGCACTTGGTAGCTCAAGGCAATGTTCCACAGTGCCATGGCTAGTCTGCAGAAAGGGTAAGAATGGGTACCCCCCTGCTTATGTACCACATAATAGTGGTGTTGTCCTTTACCATTAATTGCCCTGGACGAATGTGGTCCTTAAAGGCGTCAGAGCATTCTGTACAGCTAACATTTCTTTTTGATCAATATGCAGGTGCATTTGACTTGGGTTCCATTTGCCCTGAATGCACTACACTGCCAGGTGAGCCCCCCCATGCATAGTCTGATGTGTCGGTTAGCGTTTGGGCGGCAGGGGGTAGAGTGAATGGTAGTCCTTTGTTTTGGTGGCAGGCCTCTGCCCACCAATGGAACTCTAGCAGTAGGCAAGGTATGATAGGAATCATTGATTCTAGATCCTGAGAATGTTGGCACCATAGGCTTTTTAGATACCATTGTAGTTTCCTCATACGCAGTCTTGCATATGGAATTAGAAGAATGCAGGAGGCCATGAACCCCAAGGCTTGCAGTACTTGACTTGCAGATAGCAGGTTTTTTGTGGCCATTAGTTTGAACTAGGTTGCCAAATGAATTTGTTTCTCTGGCGTGAGGAAAGAGATCTGGGAAGTTGTATTCAAGCTTGCTCCCAGGAATATAATTTGTCAGGGTACCAGGTGTATTTCTTTTCGTTTATGGTGTACCCCAGACAAGTTAGCACCTTTTGTACAAAGGCCAGATGATTCAAAAGTATGTCCTGGCTTTCTGCTTGAATTAGACAATCGTCCTGGTAGGGGTATATTTGAATATTTCTTTGCCTGCAAAATGCAATGACTGGAGCTAGGCACTTTATGATAACCCTGGGCGCAGTAGATAAGTCAAAGGGCAGTGCAGAGAACTGATAGTGCACGTAGCCTGTTTTGAAGCGTAGGTATCTTCTGCAAGACTCCCTGATTGGGATGTGCAGGTAGGCTTCCTTTAAATAGAGTGTTGTCAACAAGGCATCTTTGCCTAGCACAGGAAGCAACTGGTGAAGAGTTAGCATCTTGAATTTTGGAATCACCAATAAGTGTTCAATGTAGACAGGTCCAGGACAGGACGCCATGAGTTGTCTTTTCTGGGTACCAGGAAAAATCTTGAGTAGCAACCTTGTCCCTTTTCCTCTTCTGGTACAGTCGGAATAGCCTTTATGCTTAATAGAGAGAGTACTTGCTTTTGAGCCTCCGCCCACTGATTTGGGGGTAGATCTGGTCAACCATTTGGGGTTGGTAACGTGTGGAAGTGAAATCTGTATCCTTGGGAAACTATTTAAAACCCATTTGTCCTGGGTAATGAGTTTCAAGTTTTTTGCATGCAGAGTAATCTTTGCCTCCCCAAAGGATCAGCGAGTTGAGAAGTGCTTGGAAGTTTTAAAATTAAGTCACTGAGACAGTTTACCATAGGGGGGAGTTTTACTACTCCCAGATTTGGAAGTGGGAGCCCTCCACTGCTTAGTCCTGTGCATACCCTGGGACTGAAGCATGGGTGTTCTGCTGGATCTGGGTTTGGATTGAGAAGGGGCCGGAAAGGCCCAATTCTTAGAGGGCCAATGCCTACTATATCAAGGAGGTTGTACTTGTAAGAAATCTTTAACAGTTTGCATAGATTTAGCTTTTTTCCTCCATCTTTTTAAGAATAACTTCTGCCTTGTTGCCAAACAGGAGGTCCTGATTTACGGGAGCATCCAGTAACTTAGCTTTAACACGATCTGGCAAGGATTGCTCCTTAAGCCAAGCATGCCTTCTAAGTACAGATCCAGTGAAAGCAGCCCTGCAAGATGCCTCTAGTGAAAACAAACCACATTGCAAAGTAGGTTTTCCAACCTGTTCAGCAGAATGCATTAAATGCCATAAATCCTTATTTTTAGCACAATCAGGAATCATTTTCTGTTTAAGCAATCCGATAATATGCTCCTGATACTTTAACATATGAAACTGGCAGTTTAAGGCCCTAATGGCCAAGGTTGCAGAAGTGTATACCGTCTTACCCCATCTACCCAGCACCCTGGAGTCTCTACCAGAGGGGGTAGGATTTTTGGCAGTAGTAGCCTTAATGCCCTTGGGTCCCTGTGAAATGGTGTCAGGATCCGCAGTAGGATTTTTGAAAAGGAACTTGAGAGTCAGGAACCCTGTAATATCTAACAGGTTTTCTGGGAGGAGGAGGTAGAGTCAGGGGCCAAGCTGGATTCCAAAAAGGCATCCTCAACAAAGTCTAGTACAGGAGGGATAGCTAAAGGCCTGTGCTGGGGCAGGAGTAAGAAATCCCTAAGCCTCTTCTTAGAATCAGAGTAATCCTGACTTTCCCAACAAAAATGCTCCCCTAAGAGTAGGCAAGATTTCACCAAAAGAGAAATCCTTGGGGGGGGGGGGGGGAGCAGAGGGAATACAGTCCTCAGCATCAGAATCCTCATAGGTAGATACGGGTAAATCCTGGTCATCAGAGGAAACAGAAAATTCAGAATCCTGGTCAGAAGTATCATAAGCAAAATCAGTCCTAGGTCTCAGAGGGGGAAGGTTGGCTTTCCCCTGATTAAAGTAATAAGGTCTTCAACCATTCTTATTTGTTTTTTAGGCATAGAGGCCTGACCATGAGGTCTGGGTGTCTGTTTTCTAGGCATGGTTCGAGTTTTAGGCCTTGAAGAAGAAGATGGCATCGGTCTGATATGCAAGTCAGTAGGCCTGAATACACTACCCTCAGAAGCCGGTGCCCGCACAGCTGCTCTGGACCCATCCAAGGTAGAGACATCAGTAGAATCCACAGTTGAAACATCTCGCGGCATACCGGACTCTGAATGGGTCTCAGCAGAGGCCTGTGAATCGGAAGTAGTGTGTATCAGGGGGCTGCGAAAGCCTGTGTCGGTCTTTATCTTTGCATTTTTTCGAAATGTCGGATGGCTTACCAAAGACATATCTGGATAATTGAACCGAGCACCAAAATATTTAGAAGCGAAAATATACAGACGACAGATAAGTTTGTTTAAATAAGGCACAAAACCGACAGCGAGGTACATCGTGGTCAGGGCCTAGGCAAGGAATACAGTACGAATGGAAATCTTTATGAGATATTTGCTTTCCACAAGAAATACAATTATTTACTTTTACTGACATCAGTTTAGAGCAAGAAAAAGTTTCCCCAATGGGGTACTTAGTTTTAGTTGAAGACTTCGGTTCTGGAACTCGAAAACAAAAATTTCAGGAGTCGGCCGACCGGCACTTGCGATCTGCTTTGGGCACCGCACGGCAAGAAAGACTGATGTAATGGCGCCGGCTGCATGTTTTATGCCAGACTACCTGACGTCACGGAAGAGGAGACAGCAACTGACACAGGACCCAAGACTTTGTTAATCAGCACGACTGAGGGCTATTGCAAGCAGATAACTCAAATGTCATGACTGCAACAGTGAAACACGAAGAACATTAACACAACTTCCGCATGGAGAAATTATCCATTGTCCTGCTTGGTGAGGAGTCCACTGCCCCTGAAGTTTCATGCAGAGCATGTGAACTGAAGATCCCAGACACAGATATAAGTCGAACACCCTGGTACTTCAGCTGGTGACAAACTTTCTAAAATGGAAGCTTCAGTTTCTGCTAGTCTCCTTTTCTCTCTTCTTTCTTCTGTTATTTCAGGTAGATCACTCGCCTTTTCTTTCCCCTTGTTCTTCTACTTAAGGGCTTTTCCATTTAATAATCCTTTCAACCACAATTTCTTTTGTTCTGGAGAGACCTAGAACTTTTTTGTTTTAGTAGTACATTCAAAGCCAAGTTGCCAGACCCTATGACACAATCCAAAGCTTGTGTAGGTCCTGAGATTTGAAATTGTGCCCACACTGCTTACAGGTTTAAACAGAGAGGCCTCATCCTCCTCCACTGCAGACACAGTAACCAACTATATGCTAAAACTGTAGATATCCAACAAAAAAATCAATGATTGTTCTACCCAATATAAGGGATAGAAACATTTGTTTTGACAGGAGATGAGAATGAACTGGGAGGGGAAATGTCCAAGGAAAGTGAATAAGGGACTGAAACTAAAACACTATAAAAAACTGACTCCTGATGCTACTGTGATACCAACAAGCGAGATAGTGAAAAATTTTACATTAATCTGTCCCAAGGAGGATAGAAGAAAATGGCAAAAAATGACAAATGCTTGAGTTAACTCAGTAAAGTCTTTGAAGAATTAATGTCAGCAATGAAATCTGGGGAGTTACCAGAAATCCGATCAATATGGGATGGGATGGGATGAAGCATTAGCTTGACCAGAGCTACTGTTCTTGCTGTGGAAAAGACACCTTTGGTGACCAGCCCAATTCAGTTTCCGGTGTCCAGACAGGTTCAAATTAAACCAACAGATCGAATCTTTAAATAAAAAACGGTGATGACCCAGAACTCTTCTTCCTCAGATTCATTTTCAGAACTTCTAACATGAAGGAATGGGGCCACAGGCCAGTCTACAGAAAAGTGAACGAGTGCTCTCTCTAAAACAAGAGAGATCTGAAA
The DNA here is from genome assembly GCF_019279795.1 of Protopterus annectens. Classification (NCBI taxonomy): domain Eukaryota; kingdom Metazoa; phylum Chordata; order Ceratodontiformes; family Protopteridae; genus Protopterus; species Protopterus annectens. Next base: position 594,107,679 of record NC_056741.1, read on the forward strand.
GGGAACTGTCAGGTCAGCGGCCACATTGTACAGGTCTCAGAAAATCTCAAAATAGTCTCCATGTACTCACAAGGAGGGAATCGCACAGTCCATCCTAACAGGACACGAAGCAAGCTTCCATGATGGCTTTAGTGGGAAACATGATAAACAAATACAGGAACTCAATGCCCGAAACTCTGCTTAGCAAGGGTGGTGTGAAAACAAGAGTCTCTTCAGCCAGGCCCCAGGGTTGGTATGCATAGTCCCCAGATGTGTAGCTCTAAATCAGTGGCACAAGGTCTCACCAGATCAACATCTGCTGGATGTCTGGGTTCTGAACAGCAAGCCTTGGCTTTGGAGCACTACATGAATACCAGATATCCAAGGCCAGGTGTGATCCTGGGAGAAGAGTCCACATACTATCACTAACTCAAAGTGCAACTATAGAAGTACAGAAGGATGCTCTCTGGAACCAAATGAGCCTCAAGTTCCAGCCAACCAACTACAACTGAAGTAAATGGCCACACACAGTGAACAGGGTACATGAGTCTACTTCAGGTCCCAGGTAATCCACTTCCGCAATACATCCTCAGAATGATCAAAACAATATGGAAGATGATTGTCAGAGAAGTTCTTCCTTAAAATTCCATACCACTCACTAAAGTAGAGAAGTAGCAGTGACATGGAGCAATCCCAAACGGAGGGGGAGCTCACCACTGTGAAGTCTACAGACCTGTGGTAACAACCAATACGCCTCCAAAAGAATGAAAATGAAGTCTACCCTGAGGTTTGGTTCTTCTAATAGTGATCTAGATAGGATCCTTCTACTTACTCTCATGTGAATTCAAACAATTCCATCTTCCAAAAGTATCAAGGTAGGCTAGGAACTTCTCTCCAATATCTGGTGATGGCAGAGCTAGAAGGCAGGCATTTAATGCCAATGTTTCACATGTCATCTTCAAGGCAACAAAAGTACAATCTGTGATAACTAATTTAATAGCCAAAGTTTCACTTTACAGATTTTTTTATAAGTTTTATATACATACACTGTTATTAGTTGTGATAAAGTACAGTTTTGTACCTACCATAAATGTAGATGTTCGAGGATTCCATTGCTGCAGTCCTGACTATTGGTATAGTCCGCGTCCCGTCGGCCCGAATACCAGAGTATAAGGCTGACGTCGGTCAGGGCACATTAGACTGACGTCAGTACGTCAGGGTACTAATGCGCATGACCGACGTCATATCCTCAGTCTTTTCTTGCCCCAGATGTCAGAAGACCCTAAAAAGACAAGTCCCAAAACAACCTGCACCAAAAACATGTATAATATATACAACCATATATACAAAAATATAAGCATGTAAACTCACCTACACAACCACCCCTAAATACAGAGGGGAAGGAGGGAGGGTAAATTGGACTGCAGCAATGGAATCCTCGAACATCTACATTTATGGTAGGTACAAAACTGTACTATGTTCTTCGTCTTCCATTGCTGCAGTCCTGACTATTGGGTAGAATCCCAAAGCAGAGGTAAGGGAGGCTGGCAAATTATAAAGTAGTAGGAGCTGACAATATGCCTTGTAAAACAGCTGTGGCAAAACCAGCCCTAGACTTAGAGTAGATAGGAAGGTGATAATGCCTAGAGAAAGTATGTACTGAACTCCAAGTAGCTGCTTCCAGAATATCCTTAGTTGCCACCCCCCTTAGAAATGCTGTTGAAGTGGCAGTAGCCCTAGTGGAATGAGGCCTAATCCCAGCTGGAATCTCCTTGCCATGATGGGAATAACAAAATGCAATGCAAAAGCCAATCCACCTAGAAATAGTTTGTTTTGACACAGGCTTGCCCTGAGAACTCAAAGCAAAAGAAACAAACAACTGCTGAGACTGCCTAAAATCCTTAGTCCTGCTTAAATAATAACGCAATTGCCTGTGTACATCTAAAGTGTGCAAAATCTTTTCCCCTTTATTTTGAGGATCTGCAAAAAACGTAGGCAAATGAATAGTTTGGTTTAAAGCCACACTAGAAACCACCTTAGGCATAAAAGAAGGATTAGTACGTAATGATACCCTATCCTTATGGAAAATCAAAAGGGCTCTACTGCCATAAGGGCCTGCAACTCAGACACCCTTCTTGCAGAAGTAATAGCCAACAGAAAAGCAGTCTTCCATGACAAATATTTCAATTCAGCAGTAGCTGCAGGCTCAAAAGGTTGTAGAGTAAGTTTTTCCAACACAAAATTGAGATCCCAAGCAGGAGTAGGAGCTCTACGTGGGGGTCTTATATTCTTTGCCCTCTAAGAAACTGCTTGAACAAAGGATGCGAAAACAAAGGTGGGTCACAATCATAGTGAGCTGAAATTGCTGCAGCATGAATCTTTATGGAAGAGAAGGACAAACCTTTGTCCAACAATTCAGTAAGATATTGAAGAGCCACACTCAAATTAGGCTCTGAAATCTCCAAATTCTTTGCTGTACTCCAAAATAAAAATCTCTTCCATTTTTCTGCGTACACTCTCCTAGTACTAGGTCTTCTAGCTTCCATAATCACATTTAAAACTTGTTGAGGAAGTTGAGACCTGCTGTGTTTCAACACAGAATATGCCAGGCTGTTAGATGAAGAGAGTGAAGCTTGACATTGAGCAGATGACCGTCCTTCTGAGATAAAAGATGAGGAATCAGAGGTAAAGGCCATGGAGGCTCCTTTACCAGATTCCGTAGTAGTGGGTACCAGTGTTGCCGAGGCCAATCTGGAGCTATCAAAATCATCCTTGGCCTGTCTTGTCTGACCTTTAATAGTACCTTTGGAAGAAGAGGTAGAGGTGGAAAGGCATACACATGAAGGTTTTTCCAACTGAAAGACAGAGCATCCACTTTCCAAGCTGTGTGATGAAACCCCTTTGTGCAATACTTTGGCAGCTGGTGGTTTAGTGGAGAAGCGAACAGATCTATGTCTGGAGTTCCCCATAACACTGTCAGTTTCTGAAATACATGAAGATCCAGTTTCCACTCGTGGGGATCCATGATTTGTCTGCTTAACACATCTGCTAAGGAGTTCTGTGCTCCTGGCAGAAACCTTGCCTGAAGAGTTAGTTGCAAGCTGAGCGCAGTCTCCCATAAAATCATTGCTTGCCTGCATAGAGGATAAGAATGTGTTCCCCCTTGCTTGTTGATGTACCACATGACAGTTGTGTTGTCTGTTAGAATCAACACCTGCCCTGGAAGAAGTAACTCCTTGAAAGCCATTAACGCAAACTGGACTGCTAACATCTCCTTCATGTTGATATGTAGATGCTGTAGTCTGGCAGGCCACTTGTCTTGTATCCACTTTCCATTTAGATGAGCTCCCCAAGCAATGTCCGAGGCATCTGTCGTTAAAATCTGACTTGCCTCTGGCCGGGTCACAGAGAGTCCCTTGTTTAGGTGACATTCCTGAGCCCACCACAAAAATTCTTTTGAAGGCAAGGTATTATTTGAATGACAGTGTCCAAATCCTGGCAGTGCTGTGTCCATACATTTTGAGATACCATTGTAGCTTCCTCATATGCAGTTTGGCATTGGGAAGCACCAGAATACAAGATGCCATGAACCCTAATGCTTGAAGGACTGTCCTTGCAGTCAGCACGGACTGATGAGATAGTTGATGGAAGTAAAGTGACAGACTCTTTTGTTTGTCCGGGGTTAAAAGGCCATCTGGGCTGCTGTATTCAGTCTCACGCCCAGAAAGCACATGTCTTGAGAGGGTACTAGACTGGACTTTATTTCGTTCACAGAATACCCTAGGCATCTTAGCACTGCTATAACATATTCGAGATGCTGTAGAAGGTCTTCCTTTTCTTGAGCCAGAATCAGGCAGTCGTCCAAGTAAGGATAGATTTGAATTCCTTGAAGCCTGAAGTAAGCTATCACTGGAGCCAGAACCTTTGTGAATACTCTGGGCAGTAGATAAGCCAAAGGGCAATGCAGAGAACTGATAATGAGAATTTCCAGCTCGAAACCGCAGATACTTTCTGCAACTTAGCCTTATAGGCACATGAAGGTAAGCTTCCTTGAGATCTAAAGTTACCATCCAGTGATCTTTGCCCAGCAGAGGTAAAAGCTGTTGTAACGTCAACATCTTGAACTTGGGAATGTCCAAAAACGTGTTGAGGAGAGATAAATCCAAAATTGGTCTCCACGTGTTCCCCTTCTTTGGTACAAGGAACAGGCGAGAATAAAATCCTAGGCCCCTCTCTGACACAGGGACTGGCTGAATGGCCCCTATGTGAAGTAACTGTAAAACTTGCTTGTGAGCCTCTTTTCTTTGTAGAGGAGGAACGTCTGGCATGCCTTTGAAAGGGGCATTGTATGGAAATAAAATCTGTAACCGTGGTGAATGATATCCAACACCCATTTGTCTTGAGTAATTAAATCCCAATTTTCTTTGAAAAGAGACAGTCTTCCTCCCAAAGGGGCTGCCAGACGTGAATCTGCTGGCAGCTGAAAAACAGGTCATTGGGTCTGTTTACGAAAGGACTGACCCCTGCCCTCACCAGAAGTCTGAGCAGGTGAACTCCCTGTTCTAGGCCTAAAAGAACCTTGAGCCCTGCCCCTACCACGTCTAGACCTACCCCTAGACTGAGAATCATAAGCAGGATATGTCCACCCCTTAGCAGGCCAATTTCTACTAAACTTCGGTGGCTGCACCTGCAAAAAATCTTTAACAGTTTGCATAGACTTAGCTTTGTCCTCCATTTTCTTTAAAACAGCTTCCACAGGCGAACCAAACAACACATCAGACTGTAAAGGAGCATCCAAAATCCTTGTCTTAACATGCTCAGCTAAATTCTGATCCTTCAACCAGGCATGCCTGCGAAGAACAGAACTGGTAGCAGCCACCCTCGAGGAGGCCTGTACAGCATCAAAACCACATTGCAAAGAATGCTTACCCACTTGTTCAGACACATGAACCAAATCCAGCAACTCTTTACACTCAATACCTTCCGCCAAAGCATCCACCTTAGATTTCAATTGTGAAAGGAGATAATTCTGATATTTTAACATGTGAAACTGACAATTCAAAGCTCTCATGGCTAGAGTGGAAGAAGTATACACTTTCTTTCCCCACCTATCCAAAGCCCTTGCCTCTTTATCAGTGGGGACAGGATTTTAACCACAGAAGCCTTTACACCCTTAGGCCCTTGAGAAATAGTTTCTGGGTCCGCCCTAGGACTCTTAAACAAATATTTATGAGCTTCGGGCACCCTATAATACCTATCAGGCTTAACAGGAGCAGGAGGCAAAGAGTCAGGGTTCAGGGAAGCCTCTGCAAAAACATCTTCCACCACATTCAACACAGGAGGAATAGCTAAAGGCCTATGCTGGGGTAAAACAAGAACTCCCTAAGCCTTTTCCTGGAGTCAGAATAATCCTGGCCTTCCCATTTAAAGTGCTCCCTCATGGAATGCAAAGTCTCTGAAAAAGAGAAATCCTCAGGTGGAGACGCTGTAGGAGTGGAATCATCCACATCAGAATCAGAATAGGTAGGATACTCCTGCAAATCTTCCACAGAAGATTCTGAAGCCTCTGAACACTGTTCAAAACTATCAAACTCGGTTCCACCCTAGGCCTCTTATCAGGCGGGGGCATAGAACCCCTAATCATAGTAATCAAATCTTCTGCCATTTTAAGCATATGTTTCTTAGGTACAGAACCTGAAACGCTAGGAGAAGCGCCCACTGAAGCTGAAGTAGGCCTACCTCTCAAAGAAGTTTTGGCAACAGAAGGAGAGGCCCTAACTACCTTGGGAAGAGAGGAAAGAACAGTCACCTGAGAAGCCCCCTCAGCCTGGCCTACCTCCTGAGAAGGCACATCCTGTAAGAGTATAGTTTCTGCCTGGGACTCCATGGAAACTCCTGGCAAAACCTCCGGCTCCACTGAGCCTTCTAAAGAACCGACGTCCGGGACTGCCGGTTCCTCAACCCTAGGCTTCACTGTTTTATCCTTGCGCTTCTTGGAGGAAGCGGGCGACGGAGCATCCGACGGCATTTTATAATTGCAACGCTTCCCAAACACTAGCCTGGCACAGTCTAACCTCCTCTTAATAGTGCGTTTGTTAAACCTAGCACAAGAGCGGCAACCAACAACGACGTGCTCAGGCCCTAAACAAGGTATACACAAGGTATGATAATCCCTATGAGGTATCTGTTTCCCACAAGAAATACAGTTATTCACTTTTTCTGACATCCGGTAAAATACTGAGGCAAGAAAAACTAAAATGTTCCCAACGGGGTACTTAGCCAACTCTGTTTCGGTCTGAAACTCCGGTTTCGGAAATATTTCAGTACGCCAACCTGCACTCGCAAAACTGCTTCTGCATCGGACCATGCGGCAAAAAAGACTGAGGATATGACGTCGGTCATGCGCATTAGTACCCTGACGTACTGACGTCAGTCTAATGCGCCCTGACCGACGTCAGCCTTATACTCTGGTATTCGGGCCGACGGGACGCGGACTATACCAATAGTCAGGACTGCAGCAATGGAAGACGAAGAACATATTACCTTTTGCAACTAGAGTAAAAGTAACTAAATATACATATACTAATTACATTTGGAGAGGCAACACCTGATCTTACTGTTTATAATAATTTTTTATTAATTTTTATTTATTTTTTGAAAATTGATTGTTTTATTGGTATTTAGGTTGACTAACTATACTTTATACGTAGGATGAACAAAGTAATACCTTATATTTAGGATTGGTTTTATTTAATTTACTTTGTATTTCTTATGGTATACTTAGAATTATTAGGTTTAGTTGACCTTTGATTAAGGCATTATACACCATACAGGTATTGAAATACATTCTAGAGGCAACACCTAGTTTTCCAAGCACCCAATTTTTGATTCATTTTCTGTTATGATATTTTGAGAGTTGACTTGTTTTATAATCAGTGGAACTATTTTGGGTTCCAGAAAAGTTGAAACTGAACAAACATTAAAAATATTAAAAGTTTAACTTCATTATATTAATTTTTTTTCATCACAAGGGTGGATTTGAAACAACATTAGGATTTGGAGTTAAACTGTTTTTGGTCATATGGCTAAAGGTGTCACTGTATATTTAAGTACTAGACAGTTAATTAAGCAAGAGGTTGTCCTAATACACTTTAAATACGTAGTTGATCTATTATTCTAAATTTACAGTATTTCCATACCAACATAAATATGGAACTTATGATCCAATATCTAGATATATCTAGACAAATAATTTCTTTGTTGCAGGGAAATAAAGATAAAGAAAAAGAAAGACAAGGAATATAGTATTACTAGTTCACAAGCTGACTTATTTACACTACATACTCCACCGGGCACTAGCAGGGATAGAAATCATAACACAGGTTTACCAAGAGGTGATGACAACACTAACAGTGACAGAATGGGAGCATTTAATAGAATGAGTAGAACAGGGATAGCATGATTTGATATGGAAGATTTTTTTAATACCACCTGCTTTAGGTGACTCCTTGGGGAGGACCACAGGATTCTCATCGTGGGACAATTCACAGTTATTAAAGTTTGAAAAACTAGCTAAAAATACAAATCTTTACAGATGGATAATGTCTTTTTGGAACGTTCAATTGAGCTTAATCAGGTACCGAGAGGTCTTAGGGTTTTCAGGATTCCCATGGGTATCGAGGCTAATTCAGAAGCTTACGGTAATATGCTTGAATTTGATAGGACAGGATTTGATCTGATGAGAATCATCAGGGACAACATTAGCAAACTTGTCAACAAAAAGAATGATTTGATTGCACTCAAAGTATTACCTATGATTTGTTATTTGACAGTTATAGGCACAGGTTTGAGAAAATAGAGATATATCTAGACAAGTTTGTTAAAACAAGTATGGAAAGAAAGCAAAGGAAAATTTTAAGGGATACCAACGAATACAAAGAGAAAAAGGCTTACCCTAAGCCGAATACAGCGGAAGGGCATAGAGAACCAGACACAAGAAGGGAGACACTCCAAATGGAGGTTGAAATCACTCATGAGGATATAGATGAGGGAACGTTTTTTTTTTTTTTTTTTTTAGAAAACCCACTCCCCTTAAGGCGGTCCGACCAGTTAAGGAACCGGGACCGACATAATTCCTTTTCCAACGAAAGACAACCCCCACTGGCAGAACCTTCAAGGGAGAGGCAATTGGGGAGGTGGAGGTCAAAGGAGAAACAATCCCAACAACAATTCCAACAGGAATTGGCACCACAGGTAGAAGGTTTGGGATTATCAATAAACAACATTGAATACAACTCCTTTTACAATGAATGGGCATGGTCTACTATGGGCTCCACAGTTGAGAGTGTACCTGACAAGGAACCCAATGACCCACTGGTAGATTCCCTTAGTCTAGACACTAAAAAAGGAAGATTATGAAGGACCAATTGATGGATCCTTTAGCATATACAATTATTCAGATTTAAATTTCTCTGATAGTCATTTAAGTTTATTGAAAAAAGGATTTACCTATGTATCTGACTTTAAACACGACATAAGTAAGGTTATTATTAACCTGAAATTGTACACAAGACAACTAAATCTAAAATTATATTTTATGAATAAATCTATTATAGAAAAGGAAAAACAAAGTATAACAGTTAAGAGTAGAGTGTTTATTCCACCATATAATCCTCTGGTATTAGCTTTTGAACGTTTATGTACCTCCCAAATGAGAAGAATGATTGAAATACGGGTGTATACTATCAACAAAAATTTGACAGCTGCAGAAGATTTCTGTTTAAAGGAACTTTCGACGAATAGTCAATACAGAGTGAGGAAACCAGATAAGGGTGGTGGTGTAGTTATGTCAAATTTGGATTATACGTGGAATATGCAGAACATATTACATGATTCTGACACCTATGATGTGGTGTCTAAATTTAAGGTTCAGAGGGCATACACAAAGACTGACTGGCAAATTTATGATTTCCATTGTGAAGGAATAATTGATCATGACGAACATATTTTTTTGACAGTCTAACATCCGGTTATGCCCAAAATGTTCGGTATACCCAAGATATATAAAGACATTGAAAACCCACCATTTAGACCAATTGTGGAAGCCAGGGGATCAAAAACAGAAACCCTGGCTGCATACATTGATACTGTCAGTAAGCACACCCTTGACCATATACCACATATACTAAAGGATTCATGGCACTGTTTGGATTGTTTAAGGACTCTGCAAAACACCGCTTTGGAGGATTTTTGGTTGGTCACAGTTGACATAGTAAATTTATTTTCAGTAATACCTCATGATGTAGGTTTGGAACATTTTTCTAGAAGCTTGGCAAAACACAGTAAAATCCACCAAGTAAAAAGAAGTTTGTTAGTTGACTTAATGCAGATTGTCCTAGAAAACTATTATATTCAGTTTGAAGGTGAATTTTATAAACAGTGTATGGGAGTAGCAATGGGAGCCAGATCCGCTCCCATTTATGCTAACTTGGTTCTAGCCGACTGGGAGGAACAACATGTGTTGATGTCAACTTATGCATCTAATATGATTATTTATCTAAGGTTCCTAGACGACATACTATTCTTATGGAAGAGTTCAAGAGAAGAGCGGGAGGAATTTATAACTTACCTTAATCACACTACAACTTTTTTGAAGTTCACTAGTAAGGTTGAGAAGAGCTCCACTGATTTCTTGGATTCACATTTATACATCAGAGAAGGAAACATAGAATCAAGTTTATTTAGGAACAAGACATACAGTAACACCTTTTTACACTACAAGAGTTGCCACCCATACTACGTTAAGAAAAACATAGTAAAAAGTACAGTTTTGTACCTACCATAAATGTAGATGTTCGAAGATCCACATTGCTGCAGTCCTTACACATGGGTAGTCCGCTCTCCTCGGTCGGCCCGAATACCAAAGTATTAGGCTGACGTCGGTCAAGGCGCTTAAAACTGACATCAGGACGTCAGGGTACAAAAGCGCATGACCGACGTCATTTCCTCAGTCTTTTCTTGCCCCAGATGTCAGAAGGCCCTAACAAGAAAGGCCAATGCCAAAAACCAGCAAAAACTAACCAACCACCCGGGCACTAACCATATTTACAATATGTACAACACAAACCACACCACCACCTTCAACAACAGAGGGGAAGGAGGGAGGGTAAATTGGACTGCAGCAATGTGGATCTTCGAACATCTACATTTATGGTAGGTACAAAATTGTACTATGTTCTTCATCTCACATTGCTGCAGTCCTTACATATGGGTAGAATCCCAAAGCAGAGGTAAGGGAGGATGGCAAAACTATAAAGCATTAGGAGCTGCCAAAATGCCCTGTAAAATTGCAGTGGCAAATCCAGCCCTAGATTTAGAGTAAAGTGGAAGGTGGTAATGCTTAGAGAAAGTATGCACTGAACTCCAAGTAGCTGCTTCCAAAATATCTTTAGTAGCCACCCCTTAAAAAGCTGTAGAAGTGGCAGTAGCCCTAGTGGAATGAGGCCTAATCCCAGCTAGAATCTCCTTACCATGATGGGAATAACAGAAAGCAATACAAAACCAATCCACTTAGAAATAGTTTGTTTTGAAACAGGTTTGCCCTGAGAACCCAAAGCAAAAGAAACAAACAACTGCTGAGACTGCCTGAACCCTTTAGTTCTGCTCAAATAATATCGCAACTGTCTGTGTATATCCAAAGTGTGCAAAATCCTTTCCCCTTTATTTTGGGGGTTTGCATAAAAAGTAGGCAAATGAATAGTTTGGTTTAAAGCCACACTAGAAACCACTTTAGGCATAAAAGAAGGGTTAGTACGCAAAGACACCCTATCCTTGTGGAAAATTAAGAAAGGCTCAACTGCCATAAGGGCCTGTAATTCAGAAACCCTTCTGGCAGAGGTAATGGCCAACAAAAAAGCAGTCTTCCATGATAAATATTTCAACTCTGCCGATGCTGCAGGCTCAAAAGGTTGTAGAGTGAGTTTCTCCAACACAAAATTGAGATCCCAAGCAGGAGTAGGAGCTCAGCGTGGGGTTCTTATATTCTTTGCCCCACTAAGGAATTGCTTAAACAAAGGCTGAGAAAATAATGGTGGGTCACAGTCATAGTGAGCAGAAATTGCTGCAGCATGAACCTTTATAGAGGAGAAGGACAAACCTTTGTCCAATAACTCAGTAAGGTATTGAAGCAACACTTAAATTAGGTTTAGAAACATCAAAGTCCTTTGCTGTACTCCAAAATAAAAATCTCCTCCATTTATCTCGTAAACTTTCCTTGTACTAGGCCTTCTGGCCTCCAAAATAACATTCAAAACTTGTTGTGGAAGCTGAGACCCTCCAGGGTTTAAAACAGAATATGCCAGGCTGTCAGATGTAGAGAATGAAGTTTGACATTGAGTAAATGACTGTTCTCCTGAGACAGCAGGTGAGGAATCGAAGGCAAAGGCCATGGAGGCTCCTGTACCAGACTTCTCAGTAATGGGTACCAGTGCTGTCGAGGCCAATCTGGAGCTATTAAAATCATGTTTGGCTTGTCCTGTCTGACCTTCAGCAGTACCTTTGGGAGGAGAGGCAGAGGTGGAAAGGCATACACGTGAAGATTGCTCCAATTGAATGAGAGAGCATCCACTTTCCAAGCTGTGGGATGAAACCTTTTTGTGCAAAACTTTGGCAGCTGGTAATTTAGTGGAGAAGCGAACAGATATATGTCTGGAGTTCCCCATAACACTGTCAATCTCTGAAATACATGAGGATCCAATTTCCACTCGTGGGGATCCATAATTTGTCTGCTCAACACATCTGCTAAGGAGTTCTGTGCTCCTGGCAGAAACCTTGCCTGAAGATTTAGCTGTAAACTGAGAGCAGTCTCCCACAAAATCATTGCTTGTCTGCATAGAGGATAAGAATGCGTTCCCCCTTGCTTGTTGATGTACCACATGACAGTTGTGTTGTCTGAATCAACACCTGCCCTGGAAGAAGTAAATCCTTGAAAGCTATCAATGCAAATTGGACTGCTAACATCTCCTTCAAGTTGATATGTAGATGTTGAAGTCTGGCAGGCCACGTGTCTTGTACCCATTTTCCATTTAGATGAGCTCCCCAAGCTTTGTCTGAGGCATCTGTCGTTAAAATCTGACTCGCCTCTGGCCGGGTCACAGAGAGTCCCTTGTTTAGGTGACATTCCTGAGCCCACCACAAAAATTCCTTTTGAATGCAAGGTATTATCTGAATGACAGTGTCCAAATCTTGGCAGTGCTGTGTCCATACATTCTTGAGATACCACTGTAGCTTCCTCATATGCAGTTTGGCATTGGGAAGTACCAGAATACAAGATGCCATGAACCCCAAGGCTTGAAGGACTGTCCTTGCAGTCAGCCTGGACTGACGAGACAATTGGTGGAAGTAAAGAGAAAGATTCTTTTGTTTGTCCGGGGTCAAAAGGCCATCTGGGATGCTGTATTCAGTCTCACACCCAGAAAGCACATGTCCTGAGAGGGTACTAGACTGGACTTTATTTCGTTCACAGAATACCCCAGGCATCTTAACACTGCCATCACATACTGTAAATGATGAAGAAGTTCGTCCTTTTCTTGGGCCAGAATCAGGCAATCGTCCAAATAAGAATAGATTTGTATTCCTCTTAGCCTGAAGAAAGCTACCACTGGAGCCAGAACCTTCGTGAACACTCTGGGCGCAGTAGATAAGCCAAAGGGCAATGCAGAAAACTGATAATGTGAAGTCCCAGCCCGAAAACGCAGATACTTCCTGCAACTGGGCCTGATAGGAACATGAAGGTAAGCTTCCTTGAGATCCAGAGTCACCATCCAGTGATCTTTGCCCAGCAGAGGTAAAAGCTGTTGTAACGTCAACATTTTGAACTTGGGAATGTCCAGATATGTGTTGAGGATAGATAAATCCAAAATTGGTCTCCACGTGTTTCCTTTCTTTGGTACTAGAAACAGGCGAGAATAAAATCCTAGGCCCACTTCTGGCAGAGGGACCGGTTGTATGGCCCCTATTTGAAGTAGTAGAGGAATTTGTTTGTGAGCCTCTAGTCTTTGCTGAGGAGGAACGTCCGGCATGCCTTTGAAAGGAGGCAAGGTATTGAAATAAAACTTGTAACCCTGGTGTATGATATCCAATACCCATTTGTCTTGGGTAATCAACATCCAATTTTCCTTGAAGAGTGCTAACCTTCCTCCCAAAGGTGCTGCCAGGCAAGCAGGATCTGGTAGCTGAAAAAGTAGGTCATTGGGCCTGTTTACGAAAGGACTGGCCCCTGCCCTCACCCGAAGATTGTGCAGGTGAACTCCCTGTTCTAGGTCTGAAAGAACTCTTGAGCTCTGCCCCTACCACGTCTAGATCTACCCCTAGACAGAGAATCATAAGAAGGATACGTCCACCCCTTAGCAGGCCAATTCCTACTAAACTTCGGAGGCTGAACTTGCAAAAAATCTTTAACAGCCTGCATAGACTTAGCCTTGTCTTCCATTTTCTTCAAGACTGACTCCACAGGTGAACCAAACAACACATCAGACTGCAAAGGAGCATCCAAAATCCTTGTCTTAACATGGTCAGATAAATTCTGATCCTTCAGCCAGGCGTGCCTGCGAAGAACTAAGCCAGTGGCAGCCACCCTAGACGAGGCCTGCACAGCATCAAAACCACACTGTAATGAATGCTTACCCACCTGTTCAGAGACATGCACCAAATCTTGTAATTCTTTACACTCAATGCCTTCCGCCAGAGCATCCACCTTAGACTTCAATTGAGAAAGAAGAAAGTTTTGATATTTCAACATATGAAACTGGCAATTCAAAGCCCTCATAGCTAAGGTAGAAGATGTATAGACCTTCTTTCCCCATCTATCCAAAGCTCTGGCTTCTTTATCTAGAGGAACCGGATTTTTACAACAGAGGGCTTGACACCCTTAGGTCCCTGACTAATAGTTTCTGGGTCCGCCCTAGGACTCTTATAAAGATATTTATGAGCCTCAGGCACCCTGTAATACCTATCCGGTTTAACAGGAGCAGGAGGCAGAGAATCAGGATTAAGTGAAGCCTCTGCAAACACATCTTCCACAACATCCAGAACAGGGGGTATAGCCAAGGGCCTATGCTGGGGTAACAGCAAAAATCCCCTAAGCCTTTTCCGAGAATCAGAGAAGTCCTGACCTTCCCACTTAAAATGTTCCCTCATAGAATGAAGTGTCTCTGAAAAAGAAAAATCCTCTGGAGGAGAAGCAGAAGGAGTGGAATCATCTGCATCAGAATCAGAATAAGGAGAGTACTCCTGCAAGTCTTCAGCTGAAGACTCTGAAACATCCGAAGCCTGCTCAAAACTTCCCAACTCTGGCTCCACCCTAGGCCTCTTATCAGGAGGGGGCAAAAAACCTCTAATCAGAGTAATCAAATCTTTTGCCATTTTAAGCATGTGCTTCTTAGGCACAGACCCTGCTGAACTAGGAGTGACACCAACAGAAGCTAAAACTGGCCTGCCTCTGGGAGAAGCCTTGGAAACAGAAGGAGAAGGCCTAACCACCCTAGGAAGGAGGGAGTACAGTAGCTTGAGAAGCCCCTTCAGCCTGACCTGCCTCCTGAGAGACCACCTCCTGCAAAATCAAAGTCTCCCCTGAGACTCCAGAGAAGTCTCCGTCGGAACCACCGGTTCCACTGAAACCTCTAAAGAACCGGCGTCCGAACGGACGACTCATCTTGCCTGGGTTTAACTGCTTTGTCTTTGCGCTTCTTAGAAGCGGGCGCGGAGAATCCGGCGGCATATTATAATTGCACCGCTTCCCAAAGACCAGCCTAGCACAATCTAACCTTCGCAATAGTGCGTTTATTGAACCTAGCACAAAAGCGACACCCAACAACGTCGTGCTCAGGCCCCAAACAAGGAATACACAAAGAATGATAATCCCTATGCGGTATCTGTTTCCCATAAGAAATACAGTTATTCACTTTTTCTGACATCCGGTAAAACACTGAGGCAAGAAAAAAACAAAATATTCCCCAACGGGGTACTTAGCCAACTTGGATTCGGTCTGAAACTCCAAATTCGAAAAATTTCAGAACGCCAAACGGCACTTGCAACGCTGCTTCTGCATCGGACCATGCGGCAAAAAAGACTGAGGAAATGACGTCGGTCATGCGCTTTTGTACCCTGACGTCCTGATGTCAGTTTTAAGCGCTTTGACCGACGTCAGCCTAACACTTTGGTATTCGGGCCGACCGAGGACAGCGGACTACCCATATGTAAGGACTGCAGCAATGTGAGATGAAGAACATGGTCAGTTTATTTAGGGCATCTCGTATAGTAAGTGAAGACGGTGTATTTTTAGAAGAAATTGAGATGCTAATAGGTTTATTTGAGGAAAGGGGTTACCCCATGGATTTATTACTATCAATTAAACCTGATATTATTCAAAGAAGGGGAAAAGACTTTAAACCAATTTTATTAGATAATGCAAGGGAAGCAGAAAAGGTCCCTGGTCACCAACAAAATCACAAACCGAAATGGAAAGACACACAAACAGGTACGGTGTTGCAATACAACATGTCTGCTAAATTGAAGGAAGTTATTGAGGTAGGATGGCACAATATATTTCCTGCAGACATGTTAAATACATTAAGTGATGGTCCAAAATTTATAAACAGTAGGGGTGTTAATATTAAGGAGCTTTTGGAGAAAATAGCAAAACCTACCAGTCAAAAAACAGCTAGGATGGCTAAATGTGGAAATTGTAAAGCTTGCAAATTCATTAACGACGGTCCTTATGTTCAAATTGGGAATTACAAAAGGTCCCTGACCTGTCCAGGTTATTGTAATTGCAACACAAACATGGTAATTTATGTAGCCACATGTTTATAATGTCCAGCGTTTTACATTGGAATGACTACAAGAAAAATAAGGCAGAGGACACTGGAACACTTCAGGGATATAAAAAATAAAAAGTCAACTAATTCTTTATTTGTTCATAGTAAGGACTGTATGAATTTTAAAAAAAATTCACATTGTTATTGACAGATTATACACCAAACATTTTGGTGGAGACTACAAAAATATGCTTCAAGTTAGGGAATGCATATGGCAGATTAGAAGCCAGCACAAGACCTGGTATTAATGACACTATTTATGACATGTTTATTAAAACAAAGCTTTAAGTATTTGAAATATCACAATTTTGCAACAGGGAAATATTAAAGTATCTTTTACAGGAAAGACTTTTTGACAAATGTATATAATGAAAACAGTTATGTACTCACCATAACGATCGATGTATGTGGTCCATCTCGCCTACATTCATTACTGATGGGTTCGGAGCACAAAATCGGCTCCGACTCTGCCGAATATTTTCTAGCATGAAGTGGAGCAGCCAGGCTTGTCAACCTGAGTGACTGTAGGGAGGGGTGGAACTGTCCCAACATGCGAGTCAATAGGTCTGGCACTGGATCTAGAGTCCGAGGACCGTCCACTGTGTACCGCTGAAGGAAGGGGAACCAGACTTGGCGGGGCCAGTGCGGAACAATTAGAATCATCTTGCTTCCCAAGTAAATGGCTTTCTGAATCTTGGTAAAGTACAGTTTTGTACCTACCATAAATGTAGATGTTCGAGTTTATACCCTGCTGCAGTCATCACACTTGGGTTATCCTGCCGTCAGGCGGTCCCGCAGTCGGCCCGAATTCCAAAGTCATGGTCCGGTGTTGGTTGCTGTCGCTTCTTCCCTGACGTCAGAGCGCCAGGGGTATATCAGAGGCATCCTACGCCATTTTCTTCAGTTTTTCTTGCCCCAGATGTCAGGTGCCCCTAATAGGTAGGAAAAAAAAATATATATATATATATATATATATAGATATATATATATATATATATATATACACACATATAGATATATATATATATATATATATATATATATATAGATATAGATATACACATACATATAGCTATATGGAAAAAATAAAACAAAACCCTTAGGCACAAGCAAATACACCACAGAGGTAGCATAGTATAGAGTGGTAGAGATAAGTTCAGCTAGTTCAGAGGGGATGGATGGAGGGAGGGTAACCTGGACTGCAGCAGGGTATACACTTGAACATCTACATTTATGGTAGGTACAAAACTGTACTATGTTCATCGTGTTACCCTGCTGCAGTCATCACACTTGGGTAGAATCCCAAAGCTAAGGATGGGAGGTGGAGTCAAACAGGGTTAGAGGAGGCTAGAAGGCCCTGCAAAACTGCAGTGGTGAAGCCAGCTCTAGTCTTAGAGTAAAGTGGTATGTGGTAATGTTTGGTGAAGGTGTGTACTGAACTCCAAGTTGCAGCTTCCAGAATATCCTTGGTTGGCACCCCCCCGAGGAAGGCTGTAGATGTAGCTGCTGCCCTGGTAGAGTGGGGCCTTATGGTAGCAGGATCTGGTTTTCCATGGTGGGTGTAGCAAAAACGTATGCAATGTCCTATCCATTTGGAAATGGTCTGTTCTGAGATGGCCTTTCCTTGTGATGCTGTAGCAAAGGATGCAAAAAGCTGGTCAGATTTTCTGAAAACCTTAGTTTTATCCAAGTAGTAACGTAGCTGCCTGTGAATGTCCAAGGAATGCAGGAGTCTTTCTCCTTTGTTCTGTGGATTTGGAAAGAAGGTGGGTAAATGGATGGTTTGATTTAGAGCTATACTGGATACGACACCTTAGGCATAAAGGAGGGGTTAGTTCGTAGAGAAACTCTGTCTTGATGACAAATGAGGAAAGGCTTTACTGCCATTAGTGCCTGAAGCTCTGAAACTCTTCTAGCTGAAGTGATTGCTAGCAGCAGGGCAGTCTTCCATGACATAAACTTTAAGTCATCTGAAAAAGCTGGCTCAAAAGGAGGTAGCGTGAGTTTTTCCAGAACAAAGTTGAGGTCCCAAGTAGGTGTTGGTGCTCTCCTGGGAGGCCTAATGTTTTTGGCCCCTCTGAGAAACTGCCTTAGGAGTGGATGTGAAAATAAGAGAGGATCCGTGTTGTAGTGAGCAGAAATTGCTGAGGCGTGGATTTTAACAGATGAAAAAAAAAGCCCTTTGTGTAACATCTCAGTCAGATATTGCAGAATCTGAGGTGTGTCAGGCTGAAGGGTATTTTGGCCTTTAGCTTGGTTCCAGGCGCAAAACCTTTTCCATTTGTTTGAGTAGGCTTTCCTGGTGCTGGGCCTTCTGGCCTCCAGAATAACTTCCATAACAGCTTGTGAGAGAGGAGCTGGCTGGTTGCTTAGGTGATTTGCCATGCAGCCAAGTTTAAGGTTTTGAGCTGGCTGTGTAGAATCTGATTGTCTTGCTGTGTGAGCAGGTGGGTAATTTGTGGTAGAATCCATGGTGGGCCCTGGGCCATATTCCTTAATAGTGGGTACCAGTGCTGGCGTGGCCAGTCTGGGGCAATGAGTATCATTCGGGGTCTCTCCATCCTGACTTTCAGTAGCACCTTTGTGAGAAGGGGTAGTGGAGGAAAGGCATATACTGTTAGCATTTTCCAACTGAAAGAGTGCATCCACTTTCCAAGCTTGATGGTGAAAAGTCCTTGTGCAAAACTTTGTTAGCTGATGGTTTTGAGGACTGGCAAACAGGTCTATGTCTGGGAGCCCTCATTTTTGAGTTATCATTGCGAATACTTGTGGATCCAGTTTCCACTCGTGGGGATTCATGATGTTTCTGCTTAGGTCGTCTGCCAACGTGTTCTTTTTTCCTGGCAGGAATTGAGCTTGTAATTGAACTTGGTAAGCCAATGCTGTGTTCCACAAGGTCATTGCTTGCCTGCATAGAGGGTAGGAGTGTGTACCCCCTTGTTTGTTTATGTAACACATTACTGTGGTGTCTGTCCTTATGATAAGCTGTCCTGGATGCAAGAGGTCCTTGAAGGCTGTCAGAGCATTTTGTACAGCTAGCATTTCTTTTTGATTGATGTGCAGATTCCTTTGATCTGCAGTCCATAACTCTTGAACGCACCGTCCTGCCATGTGTGCCCCCCAGACATAGTCCGATGCATCTGCTGTCATAGTTTGCCTGGCTGGGGTAGGGTGAAAGGCTGACCCTTGTTGAGTGACATGCCGGTGACCACCATAGAAACTCCTGTTGAAGGCAGGGAATGAGATTTATCATTGTTTCTAAGCTGTGGCTGTGTTGAGTCCATACGCTTTTTTAGGTACCATTGTAATTTCCTCATACGCAGTTTTGCAAATGGTATTAGTAAGATGCCATGAAGCCCAAGACCTGCAGAATTTTTCTTGCAGAGAGTTGGGTCTTTGTTGCCATTGTTCTGAAGTATTGAGTTAATTGTAGCCGTTTGTCTGGCGTCTGATAAGCCATCTGGGCCGTTGTATTCAAGCTGGCACCCAGGAATGTCATATTTTGTGAGGGCACTAGTTTTGATTTCTTTTCGTTTACTGTGCACTCTAGGCAACTTAGTTGTTTTACAAAAGCCAGGTGTTGTAAGAGAATGTCCTTGCTTTCTGCTTGGATGAGACAGTCATCCAGGTATGGGTACATTTGAATTCCTCTGTCTGCAGTATGCAATTACTGGTGCCAGGCATTTTGTGAAGACCCTGGGCGCAGTAGATAAGCCAAAGGGCAGTGCAGAGAATTGGTTATGGGTTGAACCTGCAATGAAACGGAGGTATCTTCTGCAATTTTGTCTGATAGGGACATGCAGGTATGCCTCCTTGAGGTCCAATGTTACTAGCCAAGCTTTCTTGCCCAACATGGGAAGAAGCTGCTGTAGTGTTAGCATCTTGAATTTGGGTACTTGCAAGAAGGTGTTTAAAATTGAAAGGTCCAGAATGAGTCTCCAAGCATTGTCCTTTCTGGGGACTAGAAAGAGCCTCGAGTAAAATCCTTGGCCTTGCTCCTGCGTAGGTACCAGTTGAATGGCTCTCATGTCCATGAGAGCTGTAATTTGTTTTTGTGCCTCTGCCCATTGATTTTGTGGCAGGTTTGGAAATGGAATCTGTATCCATGTGAGATAATGTCTAGGACCCATTTGTCCTTTGTGATGATGCGCCAGTTGTCTGAAAAAAGTGCTAATTTTCCTCCCAAGGGAGCTGCCAAGAGGGTTTTGCTTGGCAGTTTGAGGTTAAAGTAATTGTATTTGCCTTCTAGTGGGGTTTGGGACCTGTCTTCTCCTCCCTTCTGTATTGTAGTGTCCCATTGGAGAGGTTTGTAAGGGATTTGTGCTTGTCCTCTGCCCCTTGGGCACATGTACTTACCCCTCTGTGGTCTGTCAGAAGCTGGAAAGGACCAGTTTTCTGTTGGCCAATTTCTGCTGAAGAGTGGGGGCTGTACCTGTAAGAAATCTTTGACCGTCTGCATAGATTTTGCCTTATCCTCCATTTTCTTTAAAACCTCCTCTGCTTTAACCCCAAATAAGATATCCTGCTGTAAGGGTGCATTCAGTAACTTTGCTTTAACATGATCAGGCAGAGATTGTTCCTTTAACCAAGCATGCCTACATATAACAGACCCAGTAACAGCTGCTCTAGAGGAAGCTTCCAAGGCATCAAAACCACATTGTAAAGTAGGGTTGCCCACCTGTTCAGCTGCATGCAACAGATCTTGCATTTCCTTGAATTCAGACTGTTGAGGGTGCGTGCCATCTTTTGTTTTATTTGAGGCATTAGGAATTGCTGGTATTTAAGCATGTGAAATTGACAATTTAGTGCTCTCATAGCTAGAGTAGTTGAGGTGTAAACCTTCCCCCACCTATCTAGTGCTCTGGAGTTCCCTTTCCGAGGGTACAGGATTTTTAGCCATAGAAGCCTTAGCCCCTTTGGGACCCTGGGAGATTGTCTCTGGATCAGCAGCAGGGCTTTTGTAAAGGAATTTGTGAGAGTCAGGCACTCTATAGTATCTATCTGGTTTGGCTGGAGCAGGAGGCAGAGAATCTGGATTTAGATTAGATTCTAAGACATCATCCACTATGTCCAAAACTGGGGGGATAGCAAGTGGTCTGTGCTGGGGGAGTAAAAGAAACTCTCGGAGCCTTTTCTTTGAGTCAGAGTAGTCCTGACCTTCCCAGTGGAAATGTTCCCTCATGGTGAGTAAGGTTTCCCCAAAGGAGTAATCTTCAGGAAGAGAAGCTGAGGGAATGGAGTCTTCAGCATCAGAATCTTCATAAGGGGGAAAGGAGTAATCCTGTTCCTCAGAGGAGCCTGAGGAAACAGACACTTGATCAGAGGAGGCATAATCCTCCTCTTGTCTAGGCCTTTTGTCGGGGGGGGGGGGGGCCTGATCAAAGAAATCAAATCTTCAGTCAATTTAAGCATCTGTTTCTTAGGCATAGGGCCATGACCTGGAGACTGAAGTGTAGGCTTTTTTGGTTTTAGAGGAGTCTTAAGCTTAGCATAAGATTTTATGGTGAGGGTAGTCGGTCTGAAGACACCTTCAGAAACTGAAGGTGTTTCTGCAGCACCGGCTTCCCCTACTGCAATGTCGTCGGTAGGGCC
Source organism: Protopterus annectens (assembly GCF_019279795.1). NCBI lineage: Eukaryota > Metazoa > Chordata > Ceratodontiformes > Protopteridae > Protopterus > Protopterus annectens. Next base: position 594,129,125 of record NC_056741.1, read on the forward strand.
TAAGGAAAATGGCTGTGTTGGCCTAAAACTCTCTGCTGGGGGATCCGATGCGGTCTGGGGATCCAATTTGCGGTAGCCAGGGGCTGCGTAGGCGCATCACTGAAAACCGGAGAACCGGTGATCAGCCCAGCCAAGGCCTCGGAGTCTGGCTTGGATCTAGGCTACCTGTCTTTATCCTTGCGTTTTTTAGGCACGCCGGTAGTCGGTTGCTCCCACTGCATAGTGTAATTAAATTTTCTACTGAAGTAGTGTTGTGCGAAATCAAAGCGTCGCTTTATAGTTCGCTTATTGAACCTAGCACAAAACCGACAACCAGTGACGTTGTGGTCTGGGCCTAGGAAAGGTATGCAAAAAGAATGAAAGTCCTTATGAGGTATTTGCTTCCCACAAGAAATGCAAATGTTAACTTTTTCTGACATTGGACTGAGGCAAGAAAAGGTTCCCCAATGGGGTACTTCGCTTTGAAGACTTGGGACTGAAACTCGATTCGAAAATCACAGGTGTCGGCCGACCGGCACTTGCAAACTGCTTCTGCTTCGGGCACCGCACGGCAAGAAAGATTGAAGAAAATAGCGTCGGATGCCTCTGATATACCCCTGGCACTCTGACATCAGGGAAGAAGCAACAGCAACCGATGCTGGACCAAGACTTTGGAATTCGGGACGACTGCGGGACCGCCTGACGGCGGGATAACCCAAGTGTGATGACTGCAGCAGGGTAACACGGACATCAGAGGAAACGGAGGAAAGGCATAAAGCAGACCAAAAGGCCAACCGTGGACTAGAGCATCCCTGGGTGACTCCCCCTGTGGGGGGATCAGGGTGAAGTAGTTGCTGAATTTGGCAATGAGAGGACTGGCAGAGAGATCACAGCAAGGCTGACCCCACCTGCTGAATATCTGAGTTGCAACTCGGTTGTTCAGAGACCACTCGTAAGGCATCAGAATAGCTCTGCTAAGCCTGTTTATCACGTTGGATTTTCCCGGAATGTGCGTTGCTACTAGAAACCGTTTGGAAGACACTGCCCAATTCCACACTCTCATACCTTCTCCGCAAAGGGGGTAAGACTTGGTTCCTCCTTGCTTGTTCAGGTACCACACAACTGGCATGCTGTCCGAGTGAATAGCAATCGTTCCCCGGGGAAGAGAGCGCTGGAGTGCTTGCAGCGCTAATAGCACTGCTCTCATCTCTAGGGCATTGATGTGTAAGTGTACCTCGTGATCCTGCCACGTGCCTTGGACCATTCTGCCAGATAATGCGCCCCCACCCTCTATCTGGGAAGCGTCTGTGGTCACTGTGGCAGCAGGAGACAAAGGAACTAGATTCCTCCCCTTGTTCAGGTTGGAGGAATATAGCCACCAACGGAGATCCTGTCTGCATTGTTCCATGAGGAGAATTGGATGAGAGTGAGTGAATTTTTGAACGGACCACTGGACTGAAAGGAGCCACTGGAGGATACGCATGTGTAGCCTGGCTAAGGGCACTAGCATGATGGTCTCCGCCATGGATCCCAATAGCTGAAGAACTAACCTGGCTTGAACCTTCTTGCGGGGCAACAAAGCTTGGACCTGAGATTGCAACACTGTTATCCTTTCTAGAGGTAGAAAGGCCCTCATTTGAACAGAGTCTAGCTCTGCGCCTATAAATACAACACGCTGTGAGGGCAGCAAGGCAGATTTTTCCCAGTTTAATGTAATTCCTAGCCTTTGGCAAAGGGTTATGGTAGCCTCCCTGGCTTGAATGAGGAGATGCCTGGTGGGGGCGGTAAGGAGCTAATCGTCCAGGTACGGAAACACATGGAACCATAGACGTCTCAGGAGAGCTGTCACCACTGCCAAACACTTGGTAAATACCCTGGGACTGTGGTGAGACCAAAGGGCAGGGCTTGAAACTGGAAAAGACTGGCTCCCAGCCAAAAGCGTAAATGATTCCTGGATGCCTTGTTTATCTTGATGTGGTAATAGGCATTCTTGAGGTCGATGGAGCACATCCATACTCCCTCTACCAGCAATGGGAAGATAGATTGAAGAGTGACCATTCGGAATTTGGACTTCAGGACGTAGTGATTCAATCGGCTGAGATCCAGAATGGGTCTCAGGTCCCCTGTTTTTTTCGGCACCAAAAAGAGTCTCGAGTAAGTTCCTGATCCGATCTGGTCTGAGGGGACTGGTTGGATGACTCCTTTTCTTAGCAGCTTTGACATCTCTAGTGCTGCTTGATCCCTTTGACTGGGTGGAACGTCCGGGATTTTTTTGATTGGGGGAGGGGGTGAAGCAAAGGGAATGGTGTAACCTCCGGTAATTATTCGAAGAACCCATCGATCCTGAGTGATGCTCTCCCAGGCTTGAGGATGCCTTAAAAAATGGCCCCCGACTGGCTCCGGAATAGCACAGTCGGGCGATCCCTCAGGGATGCTGACAGGAAGATCTGCCAAAGGAGTTGCAGTCTTCCAAATTGCGGGGGCCTCCTCTGCCCCTAGGATGGCGTCTTCCAGAATAATTCCCCCCTCCTCTGCCTCTGGAGGGGGGCTCACCATGAGTGGTGGGGAAAGACTTTTGTGTCTTCTTGAACCACATCTTCCCTCTTCTCTGAGCCTTGGGAAAAGGCCTAGAGGGAAGAGAAAAACGGGCCCCTACGGCAGATAAAGTCTTACCTTCCTGCTCACATCTGGTGAGAGTGTCCTTCACTTTGGGTCCGAAAAGACAGGACCCATCAAAGGGGGCGTCAGTGAAGGAAGACTTGAAGGCCTCCGTGAAGTAACATAGGCGCATCCAGGCTTGCCTCCTAAGAGCCAAACCTGAACTAGCTGCCCTACTCGCCCATTCGGCTGCATAAGATATGAGCCTCACGGACGAGTTGACAATGGAACCAAGGGTAGACAACTGTGCGTTAACAGTCTGCACTACCGCCTCAGGCATGTTACCCGTCAAGGTATCTCCCAACTCTTTGAGGAGATCTCTCTGGAGCCGAGAGAAGTGACAAAGGTAATTTAGTGACCGCAGTGTAAAGGTCGCTGAAGACAGGGTAAACTTCACATGCCGATCCATACTCCTGGACTCCTTGTTAGGAGGATGGACAGAAGAAGAAGCCTCCGCAACTTCCTGCTGAGTGGCTGACACCACCACCATGGCATCTACAGGGACCCCTTTCATCAAGAACTCTTTCCCTGGGGGAGCAGACAGGAACTTATTCGGACGACTGGGCAACGGTTCCACGGAATCAGGGTGCTCCCACACCCTTCGACAAATCAGGTCCAGGAGTTCATCGAAAGGTGGAGACACCCAGGAGGTGGAAGGTTGAGCTCTGAAGGCCTTGAGGAATACAGACTCCTCCTCAGAGGGGGGCTTGGAAGGCCAGTCGCCTCTCTGCCTCTATCTCCAGGATGTCGGAGAAGGAGACATCGGAGGACAACTTAGGGGACCCCTCTGCATCTTCGAGGTCGGTATCCGAGGTGCTGGACTCGTCTTGAGAGTCTATGTGCTTCCTCTTGCACAACTTCTTCCTGGGAGGCTCCTCAAGCACAGACTCTTAGGGGCCCTCAGAAAGTTGGTGACCACTCATGGGGGTGTCCTCAGGCCTTCGAGCTCCGCTGTCCACAGATAGGGGGACGTCAGAGGCTCTAGCCGGGGTGTATGGGGACGGAGTGACCGATGTGTGGCCAGTGTGCTCCTCATGGCCTCAAAGGCGGGCCCCCCCCCCCGAATCCGAGGACTGACCCGTCTCAGTGACCACAACCGGAGTCTGTGTCCCCCTAGCCGAAGCGCCGAGGAGGAGACTCTGGGCCGACAGAAGTCCCAATGCATCCTCCTCGGGCCCGACCGAGGAAACCAGTGCCAAAACCAGATGATGGAACCGAAATGGTTGGAGCCGACGACGGCTCTGATAAACCCGCCAGGGGTATCGGAGCCAGCTCAAGGACATCACTCTGCGCCGAACACTCCGGCTCTGGTGACACAGAGGTGCTCGGAGGAATCATCAGTACCGACAATGGGGTAGGCTCCGGAGCAGACTGGGTCGGAGCCGAAAACAATTTGGCTAACACCGGCGACTGAAGGAGCCTCTGAACCACCCAATCCATGTCCAAATCAGACAACCTCGAGGATTTGGAGGAAACGGAGGGAGATGAGGATCTCTTACCTATGGACTCCTGTCTAACACTGGGTGACCAGCTCCGAATTGGCTCCAAAATGATCGGAGCTGAAGTCGACTCCAGTACCACAGATACCTCGTGCGGCCCCAAGGACAATGGAGCCGAGGAGGCAGTATCCAAAAACAGAGCTCTTGTCCTGTGGCTCCGAAGCCAAAGGAGCCGAGGAAGTAGTAACTATTTTCAATATCTTCACCGGGGGCTCTGAAGAACTAGATGGAGCCGGAGATCTTTTCTTAATTCTGGTAGATTTAGACTTGCCAGTAGAAGAAGTAGACTCTAGATCCTCTTCAAAAGCGGGCTTGACTAGGCCCTTCAAAATCAGTTTATTTTTCCTTTCCTGCAGCACCCTAGAGCTGAAGGAATGGCAGACACTGCATGATTCTTGTAAATGAATCGCACCAAGGCAATAAACACAGATGGCATGCCCATCTGTAATAGACATTTTATAACTACATTTAGAGAATTTTTAAAACCCGGAGGGTTTATGCTCCTTTTGCTCTTTCGACATGTCCAACAATATCCAAACACTCAGCAACAACAGGAGGAAGGCGGGAAACACTACTGAACACAGGAACTCTAACTCAAACGTTCCCTAGGAAAAGGAACAGACAACAGAACACACTATAAAAGGAATGCGAAGGAGAGGACTAGGTCCCTCTAAATTAAACGGGCCTAGCCCGCCAAACACAAGGGATACCACACACACACTCCAAAAAACTAACCGAACAGGCTCAAACACACACAAAACAGCTATGAGAATAGCTTTTTTTTGTATAAAAGAGAAATACAAAACTTTAGAAAGTTTAGTAAGAGTGTACTTAGCCACAGCCAAGCGCGAGACCACGTCCTAACTCAACGAGTAGCAAACTAGATCTGGGGGTTGAGGCGAGGTGTATCCTGGGATACCGGTTAGCCCAGCCAATTAGAGACTTCGTGCTAGAAAATAATCGGCCAAGTCTGAGCCGGTTCTCGGCTTCGAACCCATCAGTAATGAATGTAGGCGAGATAGGACCACAACATCTTTAAGTTTTTGTGTGGTGAACTTTTTGATAAATGCAATTTTTGAAATACTATTAAGAGTTAATTCCCAGGACAATTGATTATAATTACATGGTGGTGCTTATTGGTTAAAATGTTATTTGAATTTGAAATATAAAGGACTGTAACATTTTTTAACTGACTCTGAAGATGCCCTATTTTGGGTGAAAGCGCTAAGTCACTTTTGAGTGTACTGGATGCTGTGATTTATTTTCTTTTATTAAAGCTGTTTTGGTGATTTTACCCCTGCATCACCAGTTTTCTTTTTACACGTTTCAAGTGTCAGCATTGGATTATCATCAAGAGCAAGGCCTGAATTGCGGAAGTGAGAAAAAATGGTTAGTTAAGTTCCAGCATATGTATGTAGGCAATGAATGACACCACTGTATGTGCACACCTGAGCACACAATCTCCAAAAGAAAAAGGTATGCAGCTGTGATTAATACAGAAGGCAAGTTTTAATGCTGACACTACACATAACTTGACACTATTACTTGCATAACTGTTGCTGACTTGAACAAAATTCAGCCACTCTTGCCACTACACAGAACTGCTACTGGATACAAAGGACTATTTACATCCTTGGAAAACTGAATTTAGAGCGCCAACCCTAACACACAATGTTGGGTAAATATGACAAAGTAATAGTATTACTTAAACTAAAATGCACTGCATCGTAAAATTCAGAAGCATATCAAATTAGGATTTAAAAATGGAGAAGCAAAGGTATCCTAGAACAAAAACATGAGTCATTATCATAACTACATCTCAACTATTCATGTAAAGCATTGTTCTCTTACCTGGACAAGTCGAGACTGTGTGGTACTCTAGCCAAGTCATTAACAAGGCCTTTTTTCAAAAAAAGTCTAATAATGTTGTTCATGCCATTATGCTGCGTTTTTGAGGTAGAATTACTGTAGAAACTAGATGCTGAAGGGCAAGATTCCATGATGGTGCTAATAATGCACATGACTGCTTGCAACCTGTAACAACGAAACAAATTACCCTTAGCATGGAAACCATTACTATGAATAAGAAAAATCTAGAAATGAGTTGGTGATGTAGGTACAGAATAGCTGTGTAAAATCTTACCATAACCATTAATCTCCTAACCATAGATGTCCTTCTCTTCCATGTTGCAGTATTTCAGGTGTGGGATTTCATGCCCTCAGGCGACTCTTACATTGGCTCCTATACAAAAGCTTCAGCTTGGCTGTTGCAGTGTGCGTGGGATGTCACACGTAGGGCCATAAACCAGGAGCCTTAAATGTGACATCTGCATGCACAATCCTCAGAACTTGAAGGCCAGCAGGCAGAGAAGGTGGCCCAGCAGGAGGAATTCCAGTTGTTTCCAAGTGTGTAAATTGGAGACCTACTGTAATGTAGGTAGTACAGGTAAGGAATATGACCTGGGGGGATTAGAGGGTGGGAAGGAATACTGCAACAAGGAAGAGAAGGACATTTATGGTTATGGTAAGATTTTACAGAACTATTCTACGTCCTTCTATTCCTATGTTGCAGTATTCTAGGTGTGGGAGCATACCACAGCTTATGGGGATGAGAGGGTGGTAGTAGATGAAGAGGGTTCTACAAGACCCTGCAGGATTGCCCTGGCGAATCCTGTCCTAGCTCTGGAAACGTGGTCCAGTTTGTAATGCTTGGTGAACATGTGGATAGTGGCTCAAGTGGCTGCTACCAAACTGGATGCTGTGTCTAGGCACTTCATGAAGGCCCTTGAAGTGGCCACAGCTCTAGGGGAATGGGCCTTGATTCCTCTTGGGTGTTCCTTTCCATGGTGGGAGTAGCAGAAGCAAACAGTTTTCCTGATCCAGCATGCAATGGTTTTGCTTGGAGACTTCCTTGCCCAGGGCTCTGGGGTGGAAGGAGACAAAGAGCTGGTTAGTCCTCCTGACGGTCTTGGTCTTGTCCAGGTAAAACTCAAGTTGTCTTTGCACGTCCAGGCAGTGCAGAATCCTCTCTCCTTCTTTAGAGGGTGAGGGGAAGAAAGTGGGCAGATGAATGGAATGGTTGAGAGAGAAGTCATTAACCACCTTAGACATAAAGGAAAGGTTGGTTCGCACAGGGACACCCTGTCTTTGTGGAAGATGGTGTAGGGGGACAGGCCATTAAGGCCTGCAGTTCTGACACTCTTCTGGCTGATGTGATGGCCACCAGCAGGACCATCTTCCATGTGCACATCTGTAATGAGGAAGACCCAGACAGTTCAAAGGGGTGCTGGGTTAACTTCTCTAAGATGTAGTTAAGGTCCCAAGGCAGGGGGATAGGTTTCCTAGGTGGTCTCATGTGCAAGACTCCTTTAAGGAAGAGCTTTACATAGAGCCTGGCAAGCAAGGGGGATTCCAGGGCAGGCAGGCTGATATGGCAGAGAGGTGTACTTTTACAGAAGAATAAGAAAGCCCACAATATCAATTGACACAGGTAGTTTAGAACCAGGGGAACCTCAGCGGAGCTTGGGTCCACTCCCTTGTTCAGACACCATTCTGCAAATCTTTCCCACTCAGCCAGGTAAGATTTTCTGGTGGTAAGTTTCCTTGCCTCCCTTAGGACTGAAAGCACGTCCTCTGAGTAGTGGTGTCTGAAAGGGATCAAAATTTCATCACCCACAGAGTCAGAGACATCTGTTAAGTGTGGGTGTAGGAGAGTTCCTTTGCACTGTGTCAGTAGGTCCACCTTGTAGGGTAACTTGAAGTGACTGCCCTTGGCTAGTTTGTCAAGTAGGGGGAACCAGTGCTGCCTTGGCCAGTAGGGAGTCACTAACAAGATTTTTGGTTTGTCCCTCTGAATTTTCAGGAGGACTTTCTGAATCAGTGGGAATGGGGGGGGGGGGGGCATAAAGGAACTTTCCCTCCCAAGGGAAGCTAAAGCATCCACTCTTCATGCTAGAAAACGTTGGGAGGAGGCTTGCTCTCTAAAGAGAAGCACAGCGCCAAAAATGTCTATACTCCCCCTTAAATACAGAATCTGGCTGTAAGCCACTAAAGTCCACATTATGGTCAATACTTCAAGCTTCCAAGGTCATTAGTCAATCCCAGGTTATCTCATAGGTGGATACCTGACCCTCCACAAAAAGGCTTCCTAGTTCATGTTTACTTTTATATGGATGGAAGAGAGTTTTCTAAGGGGATGGAGGTGGGATGGTGATCTCTCTCTAATACCAACTTCCCTTTCCTGACTTTTCTATAACAACCTGAGACCAGCTAAACCTATCTCATACAGCCAAGATCAAAATTACTGTCTGCCCTTAAAATAAGCCATCAGTTGCATCTTTATGACAGCTTTAAGCAAATGCTCTTCAAAAGGTGGATACCAGTCACAGAGTCTCCACAAAAATCCTTATATTAACTAGTCACCATAAACAAGCTTCTGAAATTACATTAATAAAATTATATTTCAAATTCATAAAAAAGTGATGTACTCACCATAACGTTCCACGTGTGTTGTCCAGCTTCGCCTTCATTCTTATGTTGTGTTCGGATCCAATCCTTGGATCTGTCTCTGCCTATTTTCAAGCTCGAGGCTTTCTGACAGCTTGCGGCTAAAATCCCTATCCCAGCATGCACCAGAACCCGCTTCAGATCTTGTTTACCCTAATTACAAGGCTATGAGTATTTCAACGAAATAACTAGAAGCTGAAGGTCAGAGGTCACGGTAATCCAAATGTATAGACACTGTCTTCTAGGAGTAGAGAAGGGTATGGGGAAGGAAAGTGGGATGTAAGAATGAAGGCAAAGATGGACAAGACACATGGAACATTATGGCGAGTACATAACTTCTTTATGTGGTGATGTCCTCTCTCACCCTCACTAGGTTGGGACAATATCCCTAGCACACAGTCGCATGTGGCTCAAGGGAGAATATTCCTCAGAATCGCGGAACCAAAAGAGGCCCTATTCCTGGAGGCCAAATCAACTTTGTAATGAGTGATAAAAGGTATATGGTCTAGCCCATGTTGCTGCAGCACAAATTGTGTCAATTGGTAATTTAGCCAGAAAAGCTGAGGAGATTGCAATGGCTCTTGTAGAATGGGCTTAAACTCTTTCTGGAAGATCTTTACAGTCTGAAAGCCATTTAGAAAGTGTATCTTTAGAAACAGAAGAACTTTTCTTTGAATCTGAAAAAGAAACAAGAAACAGAAGAACTTTTCTTTGAATCTGAAAAAGAAACATCAGATTTTCGTAATTCTGCAGTTCTGTGCAAGTAAAAACATAACTGTCTATGTACATCCATTTGATGTAATATGTATTCTGCCTTGTTCTCATAATTTGGGAAGAAAACTGGTAATTCTATAGTTTGGTTCAAATTTGACTCAAACTACTTTAAGCAAAAAGGAAAGGTTTGTTTGCAAGGACACCTCCTCTCTCTATGGAAAAACCAGTATGGGGGCTTTATTGGCAAGGCTTGCAACTCTGACGCTCTTCTAGCAGAGGTGATTGCTATTAAGAAAACTGTTTTCCAGGTCAAAAATTTAAATTCGCAAGACGATGCTGGTTCAAGAGGAGGAAAAACTATGTGGGATAGTACGAAATTTAAGTCCCATGGTGTTGGAAGGTCTCTGATAGGCGGTCTTAAAAACAAGGTACCCTTAAGAAATGCTTTGCATAGTCTAATGAGACATTAAGCTGGAGCCGGAGTCTCCTAAATGAAAATTGGAGATCGCTGCTAGCTAAACTCTAATAGTAGCTGCAGCAGCACAGTCATTAAACAGTTTTGCTCGGAAAGCTAGAATGAAACTGACTGGAGCAGAAAAGGGATCGATTTGGTTATGAGTAGCCCATAAGGAGAATCTCTTCCATTTGCTTTTATACATCTTCCTTGCTGAAGCCTTATGAAGAGAGATTAGAATGTGTAACTGGAGAGGAGAGGTTTGGAAACCTGGCTATCACTGGAATTGGAGCAGCCAATCTGTCAGTTTGAGGGTCTGAAGGGATGGAAGGAGCATTCCTGATGCACGAGTCAAAGTTTGGAACCGGGTCCAGAATCCATGGCTCCTCTTGAAGATGAGGCCACAGGAAGGAGAGCTAGATTTGATGAGGCCAGTACACAGAGCAATGAGTATCAAGTCCCTTCCCAAACAACTGGCTTTCTGAAGTACTCTGGGGATTAGTGGAAAAGGAGGAAAGGCACAGAGGCGGCCCAGGGGCCAATCGTGAACAAGTGCATTCCTTGGCGACTCCCCTGGAGGGGGGATATAAGGGCAAAGTAGCTGCTGCATTTGGCATTCATGGATGTTGTAAAAAGGTTGCAGCAAGAATGGACCCATTTTCAGAAAATCTTTTCTGCTACTTCCTGTTTTAAGGACCACTCGTGAGGCATCAGAATAGCTCTGCAGAGTCTGTCTGCTATTATGTTGGATTTCACTGGAATGTGCATTGCTATCAGAAAACGTTGGGAGGAGGCTGACCATTGCCATACTCTCAGGGCTTCTTGACAAAGGGGGTAAGATCTGGTTCCTCATTGTTTATGTACCATACAACTGACATGTTGCCTGTTTGGAATGCAACCGTTCCCAGTGGGAGAGAGTCCGGAATGCTTGCAATGCTAAAAACACCAATCTCATCTTTAGGACACTGATGTGCAAGTCGGGCTCGTGATCCTGCCAGGTGCCTTGGACTGTCTATTGCAGATAATGCCCCTCCCCCCATAGGCATCCGTGGTCACTGTGGCCACTGGTTGGGGGAGTACAAACAGTTGACCTAGAGTCACCCGAGTGGAGTAAAGCCACCAACGAAGATCATTCTTGCAAGTTTCTGTTATGATTATTTTGTGAGACACTGGCAGATCCTGCACCAACCACTGAAGAATTTTCATGTGCACTTGTGCTAGGGGGATCAAAACCATCGGTGCTGCAATGATTCCCAGGGCTTTTAGAACCATCTCCGCTTGAGCTTCATTCCTTCCTTAAAAGTTATGTCACCTGCTGTCTTAAAACTTGGATCCTTTCTGGAGGAAGTCTGGCTGTCATTTTTGCTGAGTTTAATTCTGCCACTATGAATACCACATGCTGAGAATGCACAAAGGCAGATTTTTCATAGTTTATTGTAATCCTTAGTTGGGAGCATAGTTGCAAGGCTGTGTCCTTTGTTTTTATTAACAGATGCCTGGTTGTAGCGGTTAGGAGCCAGTTGTCTAAGTATGGAAATACCCAGAATCCTAGACACCTCAAGTGAGCCATTACTACTGCCCTACATTTGGTGAACACTCTGGGGCCTGTACTGAGGCCAAAGGACAGAGCTCGAAAATGTCACTGACAGGCCCCCAACTGAAAGTGCAAGTGTCACCTGGATCGCCTGCCCATTTTTATGTGGTAGTACGCATCCAGGAGGTCTACAGAGCACATCCAATTGTCTTGTCCCAGGAATGGGAGTACTGACTGCAGTGTTACCATCTGGAACTTAGTCTTTTTTACGGATTTGTTCAGCATGCTGAGATCCAGAACTGGTCTCCAGTCCCCTGTTTTCTTTGAAACTAAACAATCTTGAGTAAGTTCCATATCCTATTTGGTCAGAGAGGAGACTCTGGATTACTCTCTTGTCTAGCAACTTTTGAATTTCTAGAGTTGCTCATTCCTTCTAACTGGGTGGGACGTCCGGAACCTTTTTTATCTTGGGAACAGGAGGGAAAAAGGATGGTGTAACCTCTGAATATAATGCTTTGTACAAGTTTGTCTTTTGTCACTTGTTGCCAGGCTTCTGGGTACAAAGACAGGCGACCGCAGACTGCCTCCAGAGCTGGACAGTTGGGCCTCCATTCAGGAGCACTGAAAGGGCCTACCAAAGAAATATTCTCCGTCACCCTAATTCTTCGGACCCCCTCTGCCGTATGGTCAGTGTCTTCCATTATTACCCCCCCCCCCCTGTCTCTGGAAGAAGTTTCATCACGTGTGTCCTGAAAAGATTTCTGATTTCTGGAATCACGTTTTACCACTACCTCTATAACCTTTGGCATAAGGTCTAGTAGGCATGGAAAAATGGACTCCTATGTCAGACAGTCTTTTTCCTTCCTGTTCACACCTGGTGAGTGTCGCCTTCACTATGCCCAAATAAAGACAAGCCATCAAACGGGGCATTTACAAAGGAAGATTTAAAGGGCTCCGCAAAGTTACATAAATGCATCAAAGAATGTCTCCTTAGGGAAAATCCAGAACCTGCTGCTCTACTTGCCCCATCTGCTGCATATGAGATGAGTCTTATGGAAGTGTTGACAACTGAATTTAAGGTAGAGAGCTGAGAGGATACTTTGCCCACAACCCCTTCAGCTACTTAACCTTGGAGTGAATCTCCTAGCTCTTTCAGGAGATCCCTCTGCAGTCTTCTAAAATGAGTGAGGTAGTTCAGCGATCAGAGAAAAAGCCGCTGAAGAAAAAATGTGCTTTCCATACTTGTCCATCGTCCAAGACTCCTTGTTCGGGGGATGAACAAAAGATGCCTCAGAGTTCCTTCTTGGTGGCTGCTGCTACAACCATATCATCCTTAGTTGGAAACCCCTTGACTGACGGGGAAGTAATAAATCTGTTTGGCCTCCTAGGAACAGGTTCCACTGAATATGGGTACTCCCATGCCTTTCCAGAAACTAGGTCCATGAGTTCATCGAAAGGTGGAGACACCCAAGAGGTGGAATAAGAAATCCAAAAGTCTTCAGGTACACAGAACTCCTCCACAGAAGGGTCGGTGGACTTCCAGCCACCTCTCTACTTTAGCATTTCCAGGATGTTTCCAAAGGAGACATCAGGAGATGACTGTGGGGACCCTTCAGCTTTGAGGTCCGTATAAGAAGTGAACACCTCTGGAGAGTAAGTGCTTCCTCTTACACAGTCTCTGAGGGATCTTCTCAGAAGGGTACTCTGGGGAGGTTTTGGAAGAGTGGGAGGTGCCCTGTGGGGAGTCTTGAGGCCTAGAATCACTGTGCCCCTGTGGATGCAGGGGTATACAGGCAGACACAAATGCTTTAGGGGGTAGAAAATCCGGAGACAACTGTGGAACTGTCTGTGGGAGGCAGCACTCTCCTCAACACCTCGAAAGCCCCCCCATCCCTGATTCGAAGCTGAGGGACCTCACAGGAACCAGAGACAATGGACCCAAACTCAGCAGAGCCGAGGACCCAAGAGGCAAAGTGGGATCCAACTGTCCAATCAGACTCACCTCCCCCAGGCCAACTGGAGAGTATCTTGCTCCTAGACTCCTCTAGCTCAGATGGAGCCAAGGATGTCATAACCATAGTCAGATCCTTAGAACCAGTAGTAGATCTCGGGTTCGAGAATTCCACTAAGACCAGATCTCGGAATTGAGAATTCCACTAAGACCAGCTCGGGATCTTCTTACTCCGAAGCCAGGGGTTGGATTGGAAGAGGAATCGGAGCAGAAGAGGTGGATGAGGTAGGATCAGAAACCCTCTGGGTAGGACAAAACAATAACTTGGCCAGTGCCTTCAATAGCTTCTGTACCACCTGATCAATGTCATCTGACAGACTCCTGGAAGACCAAGTTGAGGAGACGGGAGATTTTGATCTTTGTAGGATCAGAGATCTGAGTGTAGGGGAGATCGGTTCCAAGGCTGGAGACTGGCTCCATAATTCAAACTCAACCGGCACTGAGCTAGAAGGTGTCGGACCGGATGAAGATTTGTCAGATCTGATAACTTTTGTATCACAGGAGAACAGTTTTGGCAACATTTGTGTCGGCTCCAATAAAGTGGAAGAGGAAGACCTCTTTACGGATTTGTCAGACTTTTGGGAGAGGGAGACTTGTTAGATTTGGATGAACCTGGACCTTCTTCCAATGCCTCTGAGAAGGCATTTTTTAAAAAGCCCTTTCAGTATTAAATTGTTTTTCCTCTCCAGGACTGCTCTATGATTGAAAGCATGACAAATACAGAGATGGACGGCCCAAAGACAAACACAAAGTGGGTGTTTATCACTCAGAGGTATTTTCTTTCCACAATGGTCACATTTTTTGAAACCCACTGGTTTTGAATCCTTGCCAGACATTTTGAGGAAAAAACTACAGGAAAAGAAACAGAATAAGTAGTTAGACAAAGCTTTCTAACTTAAAAGGGCTAAGTTACAGTTCTCTAACTTAAATTGTATCTAAACTATGACCAGAAAAACTTACAAGAAAATAGAAATGAAAAAGGAAGGAAATAACAGTAGGATTAAAAGCTCTCTAAAAAGGCAATTTAACAGTAAAAAAGCACCAGGAGAGGGACAGTACGGCCTAACGAAAGACTACGTTCAACTACAAAACACAACGGCGACAAAAATATTTACTGAGTTATAAAACACAATTTAAGGTAAACACCAGAGAAAAAATTCACAACTTTGAAAGGCAAAGCAAGGTAAAGAAATAAAACACAGCCAGAGCTAGCAGATGAACACCCGATCTTGTTTAGCTGCAACGAGATCTGGAGAGGGTTCTGGTGCATGCTGGGCTAGTGATTTTAGCCACGAACTGGGAGAGAGCCCTGAGTTTGAAAATAAAGGCTGAGAGAGATCTGAGGATCAGATCCAAATTCTACCTAGTAAGAATGAAGGCGAGATAGGACATCACATCTAATACAGTCTGTAAAATTAAACAGCTGGGCACTTCTACAAATGAAATGCAAATTACGTATTTTTTTTACTAGAAGGCATGCAAAAAAACTTTTTATCTGCTTCTATCATTATCAGAAGTTAGAGTGTTTCCTGAATTCTATCTACCAGTAATATTTAAATCTAAACAGGATTTGAACAGTCTTACAGGCAAAAAATTTCAGGCTTTTGGTCACAGAACTATAGTCCTCTGACAATACTTCCAAAGCAAGACAGAAACTGGTTAACTAACTCCTGCTCTGTTACCAAGACTTTGAGATTCATATTTCCTATCAGGATTTAATTGTCAACAGTCACATAACACCGCAAAAGCTACTCCCAAATAAGGTAATGCACTCTCTGACTTGGACTAACATTACAATAAACGTGAGCTGAATGTACAACAGACATGCACACGTTTTGCACAATCAGCATCTTATAAATTCTATACATTTTGCATAGTCCAAGATTTACTGAAGACAACAACCAGATATTTTATAAGAGCATACTACAGCTTCTGTACATGTTTTACTAAAGCCAACTGCAATCTTTACTTAACTAATGAAGCAGCTATGACTCTAGTGGAATAAAGCAGTGCACTGATCAGGCATCTGCTTAAAATAGAAGATGTAGCAGAGATAAATACTTAAGACACACAACCCTGACCAAAACTAGAATGGCAACCTTGTGGCCCAATGAACTAGGCTATAGGAAATGTTTCCTGCCTGACTTACTCCTGCCCATATCTCACCACACAGTGCAAAAGGTACGACCTACAGTTACAATACTGAAAAAATAAGGACAAGTAAGAAAGGCCAGATGAACAAAGATGTCTGCAATAATCTTGCACATAACAGAATTAATCCTAAAGGAAAAACAGTTCTGATTGGAAATTAGGAAATGTTCTTTTGCAAGGGCATGTAGTTCACAAATACTGTTTTGCCGTGAGAACAAGTAGTGTGGAAAACATCCAAGCACAGCTCACAACAACCAGAGAGAACTTTTCAATACACAAATATAAGATCCACTGAAATAGTAGGTTCAAGGAAGAATGTATTACTATGGCTAGCTTCTCAAATACAAAAGCGCAAATCCTAAGGCTGTACTGGCTCACAAAAACTTCAAAAGGAAGGTGTCTCTCATAAGACTTTAAAAGCATCCAACCATGCCAAGGAAGAAAAATACTGGCCAGGACATGCACTGGAGATGCTAGACAAAGATGCTGACAGGAAAAATTTCATAAACTTGAACCAAAACTGCCATGCCACATAGCTTCAACACGTGCAGAACTCATCAGAAAATGCATCTAAACCCATTAAATTTATCACAGTTAGTAAAATGTGCCCACTTCTCTCAACTGTTTCCCAGGCACTGGCTTTAGGAGATTATGGAGACAATTCTCTCTGAAAAGGTAATACCAGTATCAGCTCCTGGAACTTGGGAAACTGAGATGAATGCCTCAGTGTGTAAGGATTTCATTGGTTTCAGAAAAGCTGCTTTCTCCAGCAGATGGGGAGCAGAAAGAGGGAACCAGGTAGGCTGGGGCCTATGGGTGCTATGAAGATACCTTGGCACAGAGAAGCCTTGCTTTTTTGATGAACTTTATCATCATCTGTCCATCAAGAGACATAGGTGCCACCCCTGGTCAGACACCTATTTCTTGATGGACAAAGGCAGATGTTAAATTATGTCCTGACTACTTTAGGTAGAATTATCTGCAACTGGTACTGGGTCAGGGATGCAAACTAGTTAAAACAGGACTTCCCCATTTCCATAGAATTCTTACCACTGAAGACTAGACGGATTACACATGCTCAGTCTATACACCAAGGAATTATGACTTCCTTCAAATATGGACTGCCACTAATAACTGACCTGCAGCCATGACCCACACTCACACTCAAAAGCTTCCACAAACAGAAATGTACAAGTTCCCTAGTTGACTTTATATGCTGATGTGCTAACCCAACAAGCATGGATTTCTGAAAGATCTAAAGTGAAATAAACAAAAATGATGTAATCACGATGACAGTGGACCCACATTCTCCCTTTCCGTCTGGTTCAACCTGTTGGTTACTGCATCACAGACTGGCAATACCCTGAAGACTACACCTCTAAAGCTCAGCCTCCACCACACATAATATCTTGCCCTACTAGGATTACCTCAGATCGAGTTTGGCTAACTCTGCAAAAGCTTCCACCATGTAACCCTAAAAGAAAATACTAAGGACCCCAACATAGGAGGAGCACAAACATCTCTGACTCGGTCGACCCATGATCAAGGTACACACTTATAAGGTAGGACAGGTGGAAGGAAAGGTGAAGACAGACAGACAACACAGATCTATCATTAAGGCAAGTATAAAATATCTGTATCTGATGTTGTCTTTTCAGTATGAGTTCAACCAGTAGGACAGAGTTCACAGCCACATAAAACCCTAGGAATTTCTTACAAATTCAAATTGGGCAACACAATGAAACCAAAGGAGGCCTCAGACTTTGAATGTCCAATTTCAGTGGGATGTAAAAGTATGCAGACTCACCAAAGTAACAGTAGCACAATCAACCAAAGCAGTTCAGAAGAAAAAATGCTGTAGAGATAGCCATAGCCCTAGCAGAATCACACTTAACTTGTGAAGCAAGGTCTTCTCTTTCAAACTATTCCCAAATGAAACACAGCCAGCCACTTGGACAGAATAACTTCGGACAGTGACACACCCAACCAGGGCTTTGAAAGAGACACATGGCTGGATCAGACTTCCTGAAATTTTTGGTTCTATCCAAATAAAACCTGAACTGTCGATGGACAGAGACAATGGAGCTAATACCTTCCTTTACTAGAAAATTCAGGAAAGAACCATGGCAAGTGAATGGTCTGATTCAAGCTGTTCGCTGGTGTCACCTTTGGAAGAAAAGCACAATCTACTCAGAGAGACAGCCTATCTTTATGACCAATCAGATATGGAGATACTGTTGACAGGGTCTGGAGTTCTGACACACACCTGGAGGAGGTAAGAGCCACCAAAAATAAGGTCTTACAAGACAACTTCAAGTCAACCATAGCTGATAGGCCAAACTGAGGTGTGGCAAGCACTTGCAGCGAAAAAGGCAAGTCCGACAGGTGAACAGGATCCTGGACTGGAGGACACAACAAAAAGATTACCTAGAGAAAGACTTCCAAGAATTTTAGAGCCACCAATAGCATATTATCTTTGTCAATGTGAAAGTTGGAAATTGCTGACAGCTGTACTTTAACATTACAGTAAAGTACAGTTGTGTATACTTACCATAAATGTAGATGTTAGAGTGTATTCACTGTAGCAGTCATTACATATTTGGGTAATCTGCTGGCAGGTTGCCCTCAGTCGGCCTGATTAAAGTCTTGAGTCCTGCATTGGTTGCTGTCCCTTCTTCCATGACATCAGGTCGTCAGAGGTATAAAACATGCAGCCAACGCAATTACATCAGTTTTTCTTGCCCCAGATGTCAGGTGCCCCCTAATGGGGAGCAATAAAATACAAAAACACAAAAGTATACCTCCAACCAAAAGCAAATACACCAAAAAGGCTTTTAAGTGTAGTAAAAGAAAGTAGAGGTATAGCCAGAAATTAGGGGGCTGGAGGGAGGGTAACCAGGACTGCAACAGTGAATACACTCGAATATCCACATTTATGGTAAGTGTATACAACTGTACTATGTTCTTCGTGTTTCACTGTTGCAGTCATTACATTTGGGAAGATTCCCAAAGCTATGGTTGGGAGGAGTTTATACAGCATTAGGGGCAGCTATAAGGCCCTGCAAGACAGCAATGGCAAAACCAGCTCTGGATTTAGAGAAACTTGGTAAATGAGAATGCTTGGTGAAAGTATGTACAGAACTCCAGGTAGCAGCTTCTAGGATATCCCTGGTAGGAACACCTCTGAGAAAAGCTGCAGAAGTAGATGCAGTCCTGGTGGAGTGAGATCTGATCCCCTAGGGGATAGGTTTTCCATGGTGCTTATAGCAAAAATGAATGCAATGGCTTATTCATTTAGAAATGGTTTGTTTTGAAATAGCCTTCTCCTCTGCCCCTGCAGCAAATGCTACCAGCAATTGTTCAGATTTTCTTCAAGATTTAGTCCTCACCAAATAGAATCTAAGTTGTCTGTGCACATCCAAGGAATGCAGAATTCGTTCCCCTTTGTTCTGTGGATTGGGCAAGAAGGTTGGAAAAATGAATGGACTGATTAAGAGCCACACTGGAAACTACCTTGGGCATGAAGGATGGATTGGTCCTTAGAGATACCCTATCCGCATGAAAGATTATGAAAGGCTCCACTGCCATAAGGCCTGTAAATTCAGATATCCTTCTAGCTAAAGTGATTGCTAAAAGGAAGGCTGTTTTCCAAGAAAGAAATTAAGTCTGCAGTAGCAGCTGGCTCGAAAGGAGGTAGAGTGAGTGTCTCCAAAACAAAGTTAAGGTCCCAGGCAGGGGTAGGGAGCTCTCCTGGGTGGTCTCAAGTTTTTTGCTCCTCTGAGATACTGCTTGAGCAGTGGATAAGAGAAGACAGGTGGTTCTGTGTTATAGTGAGCTGAAATAGCTGAGGCGTGGATTTTAATGGAGGAAAAAATACAGGCCCTTGTGAAGCATCTCAGTTAAGTATTGCAAAAATCGGAGGTAAATTGGGCGCTGCTGTGCTTATCCCTAAAGATTGTTTCCAGGTACCGAATCTTTTCCATTTGTCAGCATAAGA
Source organism: Protopterus annectens (assembly GCF_019279795.1). Classification (NCBI taxonomy): domain Eukaryota; kingdom Metazoa; phylum Chordata; order Ceratodontiformes; family Protopteridae; genus Protopterus; species Protopterus annectens. The sequence goes on from NC_056741.1 coordinate 594,148,628, forward strand.
TTTTCTAGTACTAGGTCTCGCCTCCAAGATGACATCCATCACAGGTTTGCTGAGGTAATAAAGGTGAATTTAAGTGATTAGCCAGGCTGCAAGGTTCAATGTTGGAAGCTGAGGGTGCAGAATTTGGTTCTCCTGCTGAGACAGCAGGGAAAGGGTCTGAGGCAGGTGCCATAGAGATATCTGTGACACGCTGCGCAAGAGGGGGTACCAGTGTTGGCGCAGCAAGTCTGAAGCAATCTATCGTGAACACTTGGGGTGGTGATGACAGCAAACGGTAGCACACTGAATGGAGAATGATTGGCTCCCAGCCAGAGGGGTAGAAACCGCCTGTATGCTTCACTATCTTCATATGATGGTAGGCATCCTTGAAGTCAAATCGAGCACATCCAGTCGTCCTTCCTCAAGGGAGGAAGAATGGACTGCACCGTGACCATCCGGAACTTGGTCTGTTTGACAAAGCAATTCAACTTGCAAGTCAATAAATGCAATATTCATGCATATCTTGAGACAGGAGCTTATGGACACACACCACACATTTCTTACAACCCTTCTCCATAGCAACACTCAAGTATAACTACACAAACCACACATGCTATACTACTAAAACGCAAACAGAAATGACAAACCCTAATGAATACACGGTGGGAAAAGCCAAAAAAACTAGAAACATTCCTTACATCTAACTACCAAAGCTACACTAACTGAATAAGAAAATTACACCAAAACAACTAATCACCCTAAGCTACATGAAAGGGAAAACTAGACTACATGCATTCAAAAAAAGGAACAAAAGACCAAGCTGCTGTCCAGGAAGACAGCAAACAACAGCTAACATAACATTAGTAAGGAAAGGTATTATGGGTAGAGGATGTTGAACTTAGGTTCTGAAGTCTAAGATATGGCCATTCTCAGATCAGATTCTGATCCATTAACCCAGAGGCTGAACCCGGATATAAAAGATATCGGATCTGTTCACATTTTGATGTGAATCTGGAGTTCCTCGGGCAACTACACTCCAACCATTTACCATTAATTTAGATTGTCAATCATGGAGAATATGCAACTGAATGCTCAATGAAAAACTGTTGGCAGACTTCCAAGATGGCTGCACATTGAGTAACAACTTGTTTCTGGCTCTCCCAGTGTGAAAATAGAAATCCAGCAGAGAAGGCCACAGACTTGTGTTTATGGGTAAATTTCAGTAACTGGCTAGTAAATGCACTGCCTGGGTGCCAGGAATAAAGTAATACAGAAGACCTGGAAAAATTTCAGCTACAAAAATGTGGAAGTAACAATGACTGGGGAAAATTCTACAGCTGTTCAGCAAAAAAGCAACGCAACCTACAGAGAGGACTTTCAGTAACATACAAGACAAATGCATACAGACCTGGTTAAAATAAACAAAACAGTGATTTGGTATATTAACACGAACAGCAAAAGGCTGCAGAAACGGAAGAAGCTTTAAACATATATTCAGATGAGATGATAAAGCTGCAAAAATCAGAGGTCGACATGAAGAAAAGGATAGCTGAATATGAGACTGCTCAGGAAGAAAGGTTTAAAAAAAAATAACAGAATTGGAGAACATAACACATAGGGAAAGACTGACATTTTCAGCTATACCAGAGAAGCTGGAACAGACTGCATTAATTTTATTAAAACACAAATAAGCAACTGGACTGGTATCCCACAGCAGGAGTTGTTAATTGAAAGGGCACATCATGTTTATGCTCCAAACCTTGCAATAAGAAAGCAACCTAGACCTTGAATAGTAAAGATGCAATTCTATCAGCAAGAGGAGTTGAGTTTGACAAAACTGTGGCAGAAGGACAAAGTATTAAAAGTGGGAGACAGCAGCATATTTGTAGAGAATGACTACTCACTGTACACCAAACTAAAGAGGAGCAAATTTATTCCACTATTCAGGGAATGTCAAGATGCAAGTGTGAGAATCAAACTGCTGTACCCAGCTGCCTTCAAGGTATTCTTCCTTGGAGGGAAAAAAACTTTTTTTGATGAAGTACATGCTGACGTGGAAATACAAAAGTCTGCCCAACAGAAAATACTCTGTGAAAGATAAGGAGATTCTGATTCTTGTTTTTCTGGTAATAAAGACCACAGACAGACTTGTACCTGTGAAATCTTTTCAATTTTTTAAACAGAAAATGTTGGAAAGAAGGAAGGGAGCATGAGAGCTGACCAGAAGAACAGTGAAGTACATTGGAAATGACAGCGAGACAGGATTTCGCAGAGAAACAGTAATAAAACCAGTAACTTAATATGGGATTATAATGCAAAAATTATATTGTAAAATATGACCATCTGGAAATATTGGACTTTTTCAGAATTTATTGGACTTGTGAGGGACTCTAAAGCATATACCCTACTTCATAGGAAGTTACTAGGCTAATAACCCTGAGGCCCTTATAAGTCTAGCCAAGAGTTTAGCCTATGTTTAGACAGGTCAGCACACAAAGCCCCGTCTAGCAAGGACACAGGTGGAATCCCAGGGGTGAATATTCTGTTTTCCATCCAGTTACCCAGGTTGTGCTTGAAAAGAGATAAGGTTCTCTGCTTGATGAGGAGAGGGAGCCTATTCCACAGATGGCGGAGTCTATGGGACACAAATGTGTCCCACCAAGTCCTATTGATGTCACAGACCATGCTGAGGTCACTCAGGTGGGTTACTCAAGCGGAGCTTGACTTGCGGATACGCAGCAGTCCCACTGCTTTGCATGCCAGACAGAGATAATCTCAGAGGAGTCTGTATGAAACTGAGTAGAGGGACAGGGCTTTTAGCCTGTGTAGGGTAGATGTTTGAGATCCTGGATTCTTCTGGTGAGGAACCTCTGTGGTCTCTCCAGCTGCTGCATGTACTTTGCGAGATGCATGCTGAAGGAGGCGTTGTACTCAATAATTGGCCTTATAAGAGAAGAATACAGGGATGTTATGACCTCCTTGTCCCTGGATGAGATGCACTTAATTATGAGGTTGGCCATGTAGAAAACTTTCCATACAACGGAAGCGATATGGTGTTATCAAAAGTCAGGTTGCTATCAACCTGGGTGCCCAAATCTCTCATGACTGATTGTGTGCTTAGGACGTTATTAATGTGATATGTGGGGACGTCACTCTCCTCAAAGGGGATAATAATGCATTTTTTTACATTTAGTTTGAGGCCATGTTTCTGGCACCAATCATTTGTTTGGGTGAGACCCTCGTGGAGGACGTTCAAATCAATTGGGGAATTGATGACTGTGCTCAGCTTGCAGTCATCTGCCAGCTTGGTCATACATAAGCCAGTGGTTTTGGCCAGCACCTCAGAAAAATATATCCTGAATAATAGAGGCCGCAAGACCGATCCCTGGGGTATGCCGCTCATTACAGGTCTACTGCTTGATGGGTAGCTTCCCCTATTTTGATTAAGTGGGTTCTATCAGTGAAAGAGTTTGCTACCCATCTGATAACATATGGATTGATGCCTAGTTGAGAGAGTTTATCTATTATGCCTAAGTGGGGAATAGTGTTGAAGGCTTTGGCCAGGTCAAAGCAGGCAGTGTGCACCCTCTGCTCCCCGTCCATGGCTTTTGGTGACTGTCTCAAAGTAGTCGACCAGATTTAACACACATGCCCCCCCTTTGATAAAGCCAAACTGTGCGGGGTTGAGTGTTTCGACATTGCCAATGTCCCTGTAAATGAGGTCTATGACTATCCATTCCATGGGCTTGCAGATAAGGGTAGTTAGGCTGACGGGACTATAATTTCCTGGATCGGTGGATGCTCCACCTTTGTGTAAAGGAATGACCGACGCTGTCCTCCACTCAGCTGTGACAAAGTCATTACTCAGGCTTTGGTTGAACAGGGTGCCTAATGGTGCTGCACATTCACGCTTGAGTTCATGTAGGATGCAGCCTGGGATGACATCGGGCCCCATGGAGGCTGTATTTTTTGCATTTGAGAGGGCAGAGATGACCTGTTCTCTAGAGATAAGGGGAGGGGGACATGTACTGGGGATGTCCTGATTTACTGATGGTGGGGACAGAGGGCTGAAGTTTTCACGGAATCTGTCAGCCAGTAGGTTGGCTATATCTACAGCATTTGTGTATGTGGTTGCCTTGAACACCAGTTCTGAACAGTTTTCATGTCATTAATGTTCAGAAAAGTGCTTTGGGGAGGGGAAGAGGAGGGAGAAAGTTAATTGTAAGCAAATATTTTTTCTTACATAGTATTAATTTTGTGGCATGTGGTTATGTTTACATGCTATACAGTAAAGTCTTTATCTGTTATCTGCAAGTGTCATGGGGATTTAAACAGGTGCTGCTGGGGGTTTTCTTGTTCTCTCTCCCTCTCTCTCTTCTTGTTCAGTTTTACGAAATTTAGGCACTGCAATGCAACCAAAAAAGCTTGGTTAGAAAGCATAATAAAAAAATAAATAAATAAAAATTATGTGTGTTCTCATTCCTGCATGGGGGAATGACTGCATTAAAGACCTTAGATTGATTTAGTAACAAGTCTAAAGAGAAGTAAATGAAAAAGAGCACTGAATATTAGAAGGCTTTTTTCTAGCAAATACAAGTATGCTTAGTAACAATTCAGCAGCTAGTCTTCATGTTTCGATGGAAACAGTCTGTTAAAGAGAAACTGGCTGCCTGGTTCTCATGTCTCCATTTGGACAATCTAATAGTCTGGTGAATAGTGACTGGCTGGGGAAAAAAGACTACGAATAAAGTACAGTTGTGTACACTTACCATAAATGTAGATGTTGTGTACACTTACCATAAATGTAGATGTTCAAGTGTATTCACTGTTGCAGTCATCACATTTGGGTAATCCTGCTGGCAGGTTTCACTCAGCCAGCCTGAATTCCAGAGTCTTGGGTCCTGCATCGGCTGCTGTCGCCCCTTTCCTGACGTCAGGTCGGCAGGGGTATAAAAGATGCGGCCGATTCAATTTTCTTTAGTTTTTCTTGCCCCATATGTCAAATGCCCCCTAAGACGGTAGCCACATTACATATATATATATATATATATATATATATATATATATATATATAAATAAATACATGCACCAATATAAACTTTACCTTCATCTACAGGCAAATACACCACATAGGTTGTATAAATCAGAAAATCAGAGAAGGAACGATAGGTTCCATCAGAAGAAAGGGGGATGGTGGATGGGTAACCTGGACTGCAACAGTGAATAAACTCGAACATCTACATTTATGGTAAGTGTACACAACTGTACTATGTTCTTCGTGTTTCACTGCTGCAGTCATTACATTTGGGTACAGTCCCCAAAGCTAAGGTTGGGAGGCTGGAGCTAAACAGCATTAGGAGTGGCTATGAGGCCCTGCAGAACTACAGTGGCAAAGCCTGCCCTGGACTTAGAGTAGAATGGCAGACGGTAGTGCTTTGTAAAGGTGTGCACTGAACTCCAAGTAGCAGCCTCTAAAATGTCTTTGGTAGGTACTCCCCTGAGAAAGGCTGCTGAAGTGGCTGCAGCTCTGGTTAAGTGTGGCCTAATGCCCTTAGGTACTGGCTTGCCATGGTGTACATAGCAGAAACGAATGCAGTGACCTATCCACTTTGAAATAGCCTTTCCTTGTGATGCTGCAGCATATGCCACTAGTAATTGCTCTGTCTTTCTGAAAATTAGAAGTTATGTACTCACCATAACGTTCCATCTGAGTAGGTGTATTCATTTGTCTGCAACCTGTGGGTTATGGATCCGATATCGGATCCGAACCGGCATAGTTTTCCAGCTATGGATCCAAGCTCTCAGCTCCTCCCCTCACCCATAATGCCCTGCTCTACCCTCATGACCTCAGATCGAGTTTGCCAAAGCAACAATACCCTCAAAAGGGTAACAAGGAATATGCAGGAAACTGAAAGGCCAGGGGGATAGGAGGGCGGGATGGTTGCAGACAAATGAATACACCTACTCAGATGGAACGTTATGGTGAGTACATAACTTCTAAATCTGAAGTAGGATATTCATTTGTCTGCAACCTGTGGGACAGAGTCCCCAGCTACCTGAATCTTGGGCGGCCATCATGGAAGGATATTCCGGAGCACCGCGGAGCCAAAGGATGCTCTACCCCTAGATGCAAGATCCAACTTATAGTGAGAAATAAATGTATGAGATGAAGCCCACGTGGCTGCTGCACAAATATCATCTAGAGGAATCCTAGCCTTGAAGGCTGCCGAGGTAGATACTGACCGGGTTGAATGGGCATGAACACTCTCCGGTGCGGGCCTTCCTGACGCTTGATAAGCCAATAAAATGCACTGTGAAATCCAGCGGGACAGAGAAACTTTAGAAATTGGCTTGCCCAAATTGAATTTTGCAAAGGAAATAAACAGCTGGTCGGATTGCCTATGACCAGCTGTCCTGTTGAGATAAAATCTTAGTTGCCTGTGAACATCTAGTGAGTGTAGCCTATATTCACCTTTGTTTTCATACTTAGGGAAGAAAACAGGAGGTTAATGGATTGATTGATGTTTGCTTCAGAAGCGATTTTAGGAAGGAAGGACGGGTTGGTCCTGAGGGAGACACGGTCCGGATAAAAACCAAGTAAGGAGGTTTAGCTGATAAAGCTTGAAGTTCAGAAACTCTCTTGGCTGATGTAATGGCTACCAAAAGGCTGTCTTGTAAGACAAGAATTTGAGATCCACTGTAGCCGCTGGCTCGAAGGGGAGCGGTCAAGGCCTGTAGGACCAAAGAAAGGTCCCAAGGAGGAACTGCTTGCTTTATAGGGGCCTGAGAAGGAAAGTACCCTTAAGAAATGTTTTGCACAATTTGGCTGACATAAGAGGATTAGACTCTTGACCAATGTGATAGTGAGAAATTGCCGCCAGTTGAACTTTGACTGTGGAACTGCTGGCACCATCATTAAAGAGAGAGGTTAGAAAATCAAGCACTACAGGGAGAGGAACCGTGAAGGATCTAGGCCTTGCCGCTCCACACAGAGAAACGTTTCCATTTGCTTCGTAAACCTTTCTAGTGGATGGTTTATGAGCCGCCACCAAAATAGCCTTTACCGTGAAGAAATACCGAGTCCTTATCAGGAGTGGAACTGGAGCAGCCAAGCGGTCAGCTTCAGGTTGTCCAGGTTCGGAGGAGGAATGCAGGATGGATGGGATATCAGATCCGGAATGGGATCTAGAATCCAAGGAGGATTCACCGAGTGAGACCTTAGGAAGGGGAACCAGATCTGTCGAGGCCAGAATGGAGCAATGAGAATCATTCTGCAACCCACCCGAGAGGCTTTCTGAAGAACTTGCAGCATCAGAGGCAAGGGTGGATAGGCATACAGAAGACCGGGTGGCCAAGCATGCACCAGAGCGTCTCTTGGGGTACCTCCGGGAGGAGGTATTAGAGCGAAAAACTGTCGCACTTGGTGTTTGAGGGAGAAGCAAAAGATCGCATGAAGGGTTCCCCACCGTGCGAATATGCGTTCCGCTACTTGACAATTGAGAGACCACTCGTAAGGGGTCAGAATGGTGCGACTGAGCTTGTCCGCTAGGATGTTGGACCGACCGGAATGTGCGTTGCTATGAGAAAGCGATTGGTGGAGATTGCCCATTCCCAAACTCTCATGGCCTCTCGACAAAGAGGGTAAGACCTTGTTCCCCCTTGCTTGTTGATGTACCAGACAACAGACATATTGTCCGATTGAATCGCAATTGTTCCCAAGGGAAGAAAGTCCTGAAGTGCTAGCAACGCTAAGAGCACTGCTCTCATCTCTAGAACATTGATATGCAGTAAGGTCTCTGAATCGCTCCACGTGCCTTGGACTGTCCGCCCGCAGTGCCCCCCACCCGAGGCGGAGGCGTCCGTGGTCACCGTGGCGAGAGGGGAGAAGCACAAAATGGGCGACCCTCGTGGAGATCCGGGAGTGGAGCCACCACAAGAGGGACCGCTTGCAAGCCTTGCTGATCGCTATGGGATGATGCATGGGAGAGCAAGGTATGACCACTGTACTAAGAGCGTCCACTGTAGAATGCGATATTGAGCCTGGCAAGAGGAAGAAGTGCTATCGACGGCCATGGACCCTAGAGCCCTCAGGACCAACTCCGCTGGAACAGAACATGAATGGAGAATGGCCCGCACCTGGAGCTGCAGATTTAGAACTCTGTCCGCAGTGAGGAAGGCTCGTAAACTCCTTGTGTCTAGTCTGGCCCCTATGAAATCTAAGAGCTGAGTGGGTGCCAGGTTGGACTTGTTTGTATTTATTGTGATGCCCAGAAATGGAGCAAGATGGAGAAAGGAGTCTCGGGCCGAGAGAAGTAGATGCCTTGTTGGGGCGGTAAGGAGCCAGTCGTCCAGGTAGGGAAAGACCTGCACCCCCTGAAGCCTCAGGTGGGCCGCTACCACTGCTAGTACTTTGGTAAACACCCTGGGGGCTGTGGTGAGACCAAAGGGAAGGACCCGGACTGGTAGTGACTGGCTCCCAGCCGGAAGCGGAGAAACCTCCTGGAGCGTCTGTCCATTAGGATGTGGTAGTACGCGTCCTTGAGATCTATCGAGCACATCCAGTGGCCTTCTCCCAGAAGGGGGAGAATAGATTGTAGAGTGACCATTCGGAATTTTTCTTTGGGGACTGCCAGGTTCAAGAGAGAGAGGTCTAGGATTGGTCTTAGTTCCCCTGTCTTTTTTGGCACTAAAAGAACCTGGAGTAGAACCCTGATCCGATCTGGTCTGGGGAACGGGCTGGATGGCTCTTTTCTCTAGCAGATGGCCAATTTCTGCCAAAGCTGCCTCCCTTTGACCGGGTGGTACGTCTGGGAGGGACTTCATCTTTGGAAGGTGAAGGAAAGGAATGCGATATCCCCTGGATATGATTTGGAGAACCCAGCGGTCCGATGTAATGGACTCTCATGCCGCTAGGTGCCCAACGTCCCCGACTGCCTCCAGAGTAGAGCAGTCGGGCAACCCTCAGGGTTGCTGCCCGGGCCGTTCAGAGAAAGGTTCCCTGGACCCGAAGTTTCTGGGAGCCCCTCTGCCTCTAGGGCGGCGTCCTCCCTGTCCTCCTCTGCCACGGAAGGACTGGTTGTCCGGAGCAGGCTGGGACTGCTGCGACTTCCGGAACCACATCTTCTTCTGACCCTTTTGGTTCCTAGAATAGGGCCTCTGGGGTGCAGAGAAGCGGATTCCGACGGCAGACAGCGTCTTCCCGTCCTTCTCGCTCTGGGTCAACGTCTCGCGAACGGTCTTGCCAAACAGAGCAGAACCATCAAAGGGGGCGTTCGCAAACGACGCCTTGAAGGGCTCAGAAAAATCGCAGTGGCGGAGCCAGGCCTGACGTCTAGTGACCAGTCCTGTCCCCGCAGCTCTAGCGGCGCCCGTAGCATGGGAGAGTAGCCGCATAGAAGTATTTGTGACTGACCTAAGAGTGGCCATTTTGGTGGAGTGCAGAGCTCTGTCCTCCTCCGAAATGGACTCAGGGGGGGATGCAGCGTACTCCTTAATAAGGTCTCGCTGCATCCGAATAACATGTGCCAAATAGTTCAGCGCCCTTACCGAGAAGGTCGCCGAACTGAACATCCGCTTCCCAAGCGGTCCATCATCCGAGACTCCTTGCTCGGTGGGTGGACTGAGGGACTCTCCTGAGCCAGTTCCCTCTTTGTGGCGCCGCCATCAACATGGCATCTACAGGAGGCCCCTTACTCCAATGGGTCCTGTCGGAAGGCGGGCTAAGGATTCTATCAGGTCTTTTGGGAATTGGCTCCACGGTGTCCGGTTCCTTCCACGCCCTGGTGGTAATAAGGTCCACCAGGGGTCGGCAGGGGACACCCAAGAGGTAGACGGGCCCGTTTGAATGCCTCCAAGAACACGGACTCGTCCGAGGAAGACTTGGGGCAGACCACCCCCTAATACGGAGCATTTCCATGATGTCTCCGGAGACATCCTCGGGGTGACCGTGGGGAGCCTTCCCTTCCTCCAAGTCCGTGTCTTCAGTGAGAGACTCAGGAGTCAATGTGCCTCCTTTGCAGCTATGCGAGGAGCCTCCTCTGGGGGCTGTCAGAGGAGTCCTCGCAGCAGCAATTTGCTCCATGGGAGCAACTTGGGGCACAGAAACGGGCTGTCCCAGGGGCCGGATGGTGGAAGCCTGGCCCAGTGCAGAGGGAGCGGGACGGAGCCGAAGCAAGTGCCGGGGTCCGGAGACCCTCAACAGAGCCCTCTCCACTACATCAAAAGCCGGGAGCCGACCTCGACCAAAGGATCCGACAATCGGCACCCCTCGGATCCGAAGAGTGGATCGGAGCCGGCGCAAGCACTCGGATCCGGGACAGTGCGCTCCGACACAGACGGGCGCCGAAGGAGCACTGATCCCCGGATCCGGCTCGGATCCAGGCTCCGAGATCGGATCCGACGCACTCGAGGCATGGTCGGATCCGGTACCAAGTACTATCGGCTCCGACCTCCCCGGCCCGGCTGCTCGGCTCCAGTTGCTCCAACCCGGTAGCGGGTCGGAGAAGGAGCAATAGGCTTAAAAGGGTGTTGAGCTCCCCCCCGGAGGGGGGGAGGCAAGAGCACTCCCATCTGCATCTGGGCCTGGATGAACCTTCTCATCATCCGGTCCAGATCAGCATCCGAAAGGCTATGGGTAGATCTCGACGAGGCTACCGAGGTAGGCCTGGAATGCCTCCTCGATAGCCTCGACGGAGATCGGGTCTCCTCCTCCTCAGGACCCGGTGAGAAGCACACAGGTGACCGGAGCCGAGAAGGAGGAGACCGCACCGACAAGGAAGCCGGGGGAGAAGCCCGCTTGGCTGGCGGGGCCGAAACAGAGGTCTCGGCCCGCCGCTTGTGGTGCTTCTCCTCCGTCCTTCTTAGAAGCATCCCTCTCCTGTCCTGAAGCGGGAGTTTGAGTCCCAGGAGCAGGAGGGGTGCCACAGGGGAACAACTGCAGCCGCAGGAGTCCCGAAGGAGCGGAGGTCGGAGCCGAGTCCGGCGGTAAAAGACCCGCCAAGACCAGCTTGGACCTCCGCTCCCTCAGTGCCCTGGGGTTGAACCCTGCACAAATGGAACAACCAGATGTGAGGTGTTCAACCCCAAGACACTTAACACACGAGTGTGGCCATCAGCCGGTGAGAGCTTATGGCCACACTCGGAGCATTTTGAAAATATGGACTTAGGCTGTTCAGCCATAGTCTATAACTAACCTAAAGTTACAGAAAAGTAACTTAAACAATAAAAGAAGCACACAGGCCTCACACACACTCTACGTACCAGCGAGGGGAGGGAATAAAAATTACTACTGAAAATTAAAATAATCTAAAAACAGTCAATAATAATAGGAAACCTACAACTTTCACACAAAAAAAGTTAAAGAAGGAAAAAATTCTCTATTTTTTTAACAAGAAAAGTCTACTTAGCTGAGAGCTATGAAATCCACATCTAGTTACCAGCGCGGCAAACAAGATCTGAGGTCATGAGGGTAGAGCAGGGCATTATGGGTGAGGGGAGGAGCTGAGAGCTTGGATCCATAGCTGGAAAACTATGCCGGTTCGGATCCGATATCGGATCCATAACCCACAGGTTGCAGACAAATGAATATCCTACTTCAGATCTTTGGTTCTGTCCAAGTAGAATCTAAGCTGTCTGTGTACGTCCAAAGAATACAGAATTCTTTCCCCCTTGTTCTGTGGATCTGGGTAAAAGGTTGGTAGGTGCATAGTTTGGTTGAGAGCCACACTGGACACCACCTTAGGCATAAATGTTGGGTTTGTCCTCAGAGACCCCCTGTCTGGATAAAAAATGATAAAAGGTTCCACAGCCATGAGTGCCTGTAGCTCTGAAACTCGCCTTGCAGAAGTTATTGCTAGGAGCTGAGCTGTTTTCCAAGATAAAAACTTTATATCAGCAGTAGCCGTTGGCTCAAAAAGAGGCAGGGTGAGTTTTTCCAAGACACAGATGAGGTCCCATTGCAGGCACTGGTGATCTCCTTGGAGGTCTTAAATTTTTGGCTCCTCTGAGGTACTGCTTTAACAAGGGATGAGTCAACATCTTGAATTTTGGTATATCCAGGAATGGGTTTAAAATAGAAAGGTCGAATATTGGCCTCCAGGCCTTGTCCTTTCTGGCTACCACGAACAGTCGAGTAAAATCCTTGTCCATGCTCTTGCTCTGGTACTTGTTGAATGGCCCCCATGTTCATGAGGGATAAGACTTGTTTTTGTGCCTCTACCCATTGATTATTTTGGCAGATCTGGCCAGCCATTTGCCCTTGGCAGGGTACGGAAATGGAACTTGTAGCCCTGTGACATATTTAGGACTCATTTGTCCTGAGTTATAATGTGCCAATTTTGTGAAAAAAGTGCTCATTTTCCCCCTAAGGGTGCTGCCAGGAGATAGGAGCTTGGTGCAGGCAAGGGGAAAGTCAATGGGACTGTTTCCTGTATGGTTGTGATTTGTCTTCAACTTTGGAGGTAGAAGCCCCCCATTGCTTTGAGCGGTATGGACCTTGCGCCTGGGATCTGTCTCTAGAGTGTCTGGATCTGCCCTTTTGAGGTCTGTCTGACACAGGAAAGGACCAATTCTTTGTTGGCCAGTGTCTACTAAACCTAGGTGGCTGTACTTGTAAAAAATCTTTGACCGTTTTGCATAGATTTAGCTTTGTCCTCCATTTTCTTTAATACCTCTTCTGCCTTAACACCAAAGTATCATGCTGTAAAGGTGCATCTAATAATTTGACTAACATGATCAGGCAGATTTTGTTCCTTTAACCAAGCATGCCTCCTAATTACAGAACCTGCAACTGCGGCCCTGCAGGAGGCCTCTAAAGAATCAAATCCACATTGCAAAGTATGCTTTCCAACTCGTTCAGCTGCATGCAATACATCCTGCATTTCCTTGTTTTCTGCACATTCAGAGTTTAACAACATTTTCTGTTTAAGCAATGCCATGACATGTTGCTGATATTTGAGCATATGAAACTGACAGTTTAAGGCCCTTACAGCCAAGGTAGCATATGTGTAAACCTTTTCTCCCCATCTATCCAGTGCCCTAGAATCTCTGTCAGAGGGAGTAGGGTTTTTTGCAGCGGAAGCCTCAACTCCTTTGGGACCCTGAGAAATAGTTGCTGGGTATGCAGCAGGGTTTTTAAAAAGGAATTTGAGAGAGTCAGGAACCCTGTAATATCGGTCAGGCTTAACAGGAGCTGGAGGTAAGGAGTCAGGGGTAAGACTAGACTCTGAAAACACATCTACAATGTCTAACACAGGTGGGATGGCTAGTGGCTTGTGTTGAGGCAGTAAAAGGAAATCTCTGAGCCTCTTTATAGATTCTGAAAAATCTTGGCTCTCCCAGTGGAAATGCTCCCTCATGGTATGTAAGGTTTCCCCAAAAGAATAGTCCTCAGGAGAAGCTGAAGGTATAGATTCTTCAGCATCAGAATCCTCATAGGGAGGAAGAGAATATTCCTGATCAGAAGAGGAATCAGAAGAAATGGAAACCTGATCTGAAGATTCATGGTCAGTCTCTTGCCTAGGCCTCTTATCAGGAGGGGGATGGGAACCCCTGATCAAGGTAATCAAGTCTTCGGTCATTTTGAGCATCTGTTTTTTGGGCACAGAGGCCTGACCACGTGGCTCTTGAGTTTGTTTCTTTGCTTTGGAAGGTGTTTTAGTCTTTGCCTGTGAAGCTGAAGTCTGTTTGATGTAAAGATGTTTAGGTCTGAATACACCATCAGAAGCCGGTGCCTGCTCAGCGGCTCCGGACCCATCTGAAGGGATAATATCCGAGGTTAGAATACTTTGAGTTCCCAGAGGCATGACCGACTCCATGTTGGGAGTCGGTAGCGGCCTGCGGCTCTAAAGTAGTGGGCGTCAGGGGATGCGAAAGCACCTCACTGAGAACCAGCGACTGGCTTATGAGAAGCTTCGTCGGTTTTGGGGCTCGGTTGTCTCTCTCCTTTTCTTTGCATTTCTTGTGAACTCAGGTAGTCGGATGGCTATCCGACGACATTTCTGGATAATTAAACCGGCGTCCGAAATAGTTTAAGGCAAAATCATATCGACGCTTAATAGTGCGTTGGTTAAATCTAGCACAAAACCGAAAGCCAGATACGTGATCAAGGCCTAGGCAAGGAATACAGTAAGAATGAAAATCCTTATGAGGCATTTGCTTCCACACAAGAAATACAATTAACTCTTTCTGACATGGGTCTGGAGCAAGAAAAAAGTTTCCCCAACGGGGTACTTAGCTTTATTGAAGACTTCGGATCTGAAACTCAAACACGAAAATCTCAGGAGTCGGCCGACTGGCACTTGCCAACTGCTTCTGCTTCGGGAACCACACATAAAGAAAGACTAAAGAAAATGGAGTCGGCCGCATCTTTTATACCTCTGATGACCTGACGACAGGGAAGGGGCGACACCAGCCAACACAGGACCCAAGACTTTGGAATTCAGGCCGGCTGAGGGCAACCTGCCAGCAGGATTACCCAAATGTAATGACTGCAACAGTGAAACACGAACAACATCTGCAATGATGCTCATGGGACAAAGGATCTAAAGAGAAAAAGCAGTTTAGCCTTTTTATCCATCACAGAGGGCTGGTGGACAGGCAGAAGAGGAAGCCAAGAAAAGGGATGAAGCTGGAGCAGACCAAAATGCAGAAGACAGTGCAGGATCAGCTATGAAGATGAATTTCAAATCAGTACTGAACGGTGCTCACCTGCCAGTAGTCAGGAAAGTAAACAGTGAAGTCAACAGAGGAGATTTCACCACTGATGCCAACTGCTGGTCCTGAACAATGAGCCAAGGGTTTCTTTTATTGTTACTATGGTCAAGCCATAAAAAGCTGACCTCAAATTGACAGCCTCATTAAAAGAGCAGCACTTGCCATCATAAAAATTCAGAGGGAATCACAGTGAAAGGTGGAACCATGGGGTCTGGCTACAGACCCACTGACAAAGGCTTTGACAGAGTGTCACACAGGACTGAAGAGGAACTGTACAAGACCCTAGAGACAAAGGTAGCAGATAGAAAAGGCACACTAGCTCCAGTGTGAAATACTGTAGGAGTCACAGGCACTGGCCAACTGCTGCTGCACCATCTTCCAGTAATCAAACTAATGACCAGAGGAGTAAGGGCTTGACTCTGCATCAACTATCTCAGAATACTGGACTCCAAAATAATACATACCTCTCTGTCAGACCATCTTAACTGGAGATTCCATCAGGATAGTACTACAGCTGTGCAAGTAAACTTACAATAACAGTAGATGCCTGAATAGATCACGACTGCAGTGGCCCAAGCTATTTGAGTTGTATCTTGCCCAAGGATAAAACCTGTTTTCAAAGCTTAAGGGCATTTTCCACTCGTCCTAACTGCCAAAAGTTTGAGGAGAGATGCATACAAAAAGCAAATTACAGCAAGAAAAAAATCAGCTTTCTTGCTTCAAGAAGGGAAGTAACAGCCATGAAAGAAGAAATGCTAGGAGAGGAGAACCATAATTACAGTGGATATAAGAAGTGTACACACTCCTGTTGAAATGTCATTTTTTTGATATAAAAAAAAAATGATTCGGCAATAAATCATTTCAAAACTTTTTCTGCCTTTAATGTGACCTATAACCTGTACAATGCAACTAAAAAATAAACAAATCTGTTAGGGAAAAAATATCAAAAATAAAAAGCATACAATAAGCTGGTTGCATAAGTGTGCACTTACCATAAATGTAGATGTTAAGAGTGCCTTCACTGTTGCGGTCATCACATTTGGGTTATCCCTGCCAGGGTAGCCCTCAGCCAGCCTCAATACCAGAGTCTTAGTACTTCTGCGTCGGACGCTGTTGCTTGAGGACTGACATCAGGTCGTCAATGGAATAAAGGAAAGCAGCTGACGCCATTACATCAGTTTTTCTTGCACTAACCTGTCAGGAGCCCCCAAGAGCCCCCAAAGAAGGAGGCCAGGCTCTGGTGGCAGAACCCCACCAGTGGAAAATAAGTACCAATATGCCCGTTGTAAGAAAAGGAGAAAACAAGGAAGATAGATAAAAAAGAAAAAGAAAGAAAGAAAAAAAAAAGAAGGGGATGGAGGGAGGGAAACCAGGACTGCAACAGTGAAGACACATTTATGGTAAGTGTACACAAGTGTACTATGTTCTTCGTGTTTCACTGTTGCAGTCACAGTTGGGTAGATTCCCAAAGCTGAGGAAATGGGTGGAGGCAGTCAAGAAAGCTAGGGGCTGACTAGCATGCCCTGAAAAACTACAGAGGCAAACCCTGCCTGGATTTGGAAAACAGAGACAGGTGATAATGCTTGGGTAAAGGTGTGAACAGATGCCCAGGTGGCAACCTCCAGGATGTCCCTGGTGGGGACTCCTCTGAAGAAAGCTGCAGAGGTGGAGGCTGCTCGGGTGGTGTGTGTCCTAACCCCCTTGGGGGGAGGCTTGCCATGCTGTTTGTAGCAGAAATGGATGCATTTTGCTATCCATTTGGAAATGGTTTGCTTGGAGATGACACTGCCCTCTGCCGCTGAAGCAAAACTAACCAGCAGTTGATCAGACTTTCTGAAGGGTTTAGTCCTGTCCAGATAGTATCTGAGCTGTCTGTGCACATCTAGAGAGTGCAGAATCCTTCCCCCCTTGTTTTGAGGTTTAGGAAAGAAGGTGGGCAAATGGATGGATTGGTTGAGAGCCACACTGGACACCACCTTAGGCATGAAGGATGGATTAGTTCTGAGGGATACCCTGTCTGCATGGAAGATGAAGGGTTCCACAGCCATGAGTGCTTGCAGCTCAGACTCTTCTGGCTGAAGTGATGCCCAGGAGTAAGGCTGTCTTCCAGGAGAGAAATTTTAGCTCTGCAGAAAAAGCTGTTTCGAAAAGGGGCAGGGTGAGCTTTTCCAAGACAAAGCTAAGGTCCCAAGCTGGTGCTGGCACCCTTCTGGGGGGCCTCAAGTTCCTAGCCCCTCTGAGGAACTGTTTAATCAGAGGGTGTGAAAAAAGAGACTACGCAGTGGGAAGATGAGCAGAAATAGCAATGATTTTTTATACAGGAGAAAGAGACAACTGTGTTGAAGAGGTCAGCTAAGTAATCCAGGATGACAGGGATGGAGGGCTGTGCCGTATTGGCCCCCTTAGCCTGGATCCAGGTGCAGAACCTTTTCCATTTGTCTAAAACTTTCTGGTGCTAGGGTGTCTGGTCTCTCAGATAACATCCAGAACCGGTTTACTGAGGATGGCAGACTGATCAGAGTTCAGGTTATAAGCCAAGCTGCCAAACTGAGTGTCTGCAATTGGGGGTGCATGAATTTCCCTTCCCTCTGGGTTAGGAGGTTTGGAATCTGAGGAGGATTCCACGGCGGCAGTGGGGGACAGGCTGCACAGCAAGGGGTACCTATGCCATCTGGGCCAGTCTGGAGCTAAGAGAATGGTCCTTGGTTTTTCCTCCTTAATTTTGAGCAGTACCTTGGGAGTGAGAGGTAGGGGAGGAAAGACACAGACCAAGATGTTTACCCAGGTGAAGGACAGGGCATCCACTTTCCATGCCATGCAGTGATGCTTCCTGGTGCATTTGCTGAGCTGATGGTTTGTGTGGGAGGCAAAGAGGTCGACCTCCTGGGTTCCCCATTTCTGAGCTATTGGTAAGAAGGTGTTTCTGTTGATCTGCCACTCATGGTGGTCCAAAAGTGTTCTGCTTAACTGGTCTGCCAGGGAGTTGAGAGAACTTGGTAGGTAGTGTGCTAACAGTTGCAGTTGCATGGAAGAGGCTGTAAACCAAATGGTCATGGCCACCCTGCACAGTGGGTAGGAGCGAGTCCCTCCCTGCTTGTTGGTGTACCACATCACAGTGGTGTTGTCTGTTTCGATCGGGAGAACCCCTGGAGAGAGAAGGGGTTTGAAAGCTATCAAGGTCTGCTGCATAGCCATCATCTCTTTTTTGACTGATGTGCAGGGGGAGTTGCTGGGGGTTCCATTGGCCCTGTATGCACCTGCCGTCCAGGTATGCATCCCAAGTTAGTCTGAAGCATCTGTGGTGAGGGTGTGGGTGGTGGGGTGTGGGGAGAAGGGCAATCCCTTGTTGTGGGAGCAGGCTGTTGCCTAGCAAAGAAATTCCTTCCTCAGGCAAGGAATAATAGGTAGTTTCTCCAGATCTTGAAAGTGTTGACACCAAAGGCTCTTTAGCTACCACTGAAGTTTCCTCATATGCAGTCTGGCATATGGAATGAGGAGTATGCAAGATGCCATGAACCCCAGGGCTTGCAGGATTTTCCCTTGCAGAAAGCTGGGGGCCTAGTGGCCAGTTGAGAGAAGTAAGCTGATAGGAAAATTTGTTTCTCTGATATTAGGCATGCCATCTGGGATGCTGTGTCCAGACTTGCTCCCAGAAAGATTATCCTTTTGGTGGGTACCTGTTTGGATTTCTTTTCACTGATTGTGTACCCTAGGGGGGTTAGTAGGTCCTTTACAAAAGCCAGACCTCTGAGCAGCTTTTCCTGGCTGTCTGCCTGAATGAGGCAGTCTAAGTAGGGTTAAATTTGAATATTTCTTTGTCTGCAAAAGGCAATGGCCGGAGCCAGGCATTTTGTGAAAACTCTGGGAGCAGTAGATAAGCCAAAGGGAAGTGCAGAGAACTGAAAGTGTTGAGATCCTGTCCTGAAGTGGGGATGTGTTCTGCAGGACTCCCTGACGGGAATATGGAGGTAGACGTCTTTTAGGTCCAAGGTGGCTAGCCAAGCGTCCTTACAGAGCATGGGTAGCAGCTGCTGGAGGGTGAGCATTCTGAATTATGGGATCACCAGAAAGGTGTTTAGAATGGATAGATCGAGGATGGGGCGCCAGGTGCCATCTTTTCTGGGCAACAGAAAGTCTGGAGTAGAAGCCTTGGCCTATCTGCTCTGCAGGAACTTGCTCTACTGGCCCCAAGGAGAGCAGAGAATTATTTGCTTTTGAGCCTCTGTCCACTGATTTGGTGGTAGATCTGGGAATCCTTTTGAGGTTGGAAGGGTGTGGAAGGAGAATTTGTACCCCTGAGACACAATGTTCAGAACCCACTGGTCCTTAGCAATGGTGGCCCAGGTGCTTGAGTGAAAGGAGGGTTTTCCTCCTAGGGGTATGTGAAGGTGGGCAGAGGTGAGGTTGGGAGGGGGTGAGTCACTGAGTTCTTACCGTAAGGGGGTGGCTTAGAACTTGCTGGTTTTGAAGTGGAGGCAGTCCACTGCTTAGATCTCTGCAACCCCTGGAATTGTCTGGGAGGTCTGCTTCCATGGGGCCAAGGCTGGCCCTGTTTACTAGGAGCAGGAAAGTAACAGTGCTTGGAGGAAAAATGTCTGCTGAACCTAGGGGGCTGTACCTGTAAAAAAATCTTTAACAGTCTGCACAGATTTTGCTTTTTCTTCCATCTTTAAGACGACTTCTGCTTTAGTACCAAATAAGTTATCTTTGTGCAAGGGTGCATCCAACAATTTTGATTGGACATGGTCTGGCAGGGGTTGTTCCTTAAGCCATGCATGTCTTCTGATGACAGATCCAGTGACTGTTGCCCTGCAAGAAGCTTCTAAGGCGTTAAAACCACAGTGCAAAAGTGTTTAGTAACTTGACCAGCGGAATGCATCAAGTCCTGTAAATCTTTAGATTCTACCCATGCAGGAAAGGAGGACTTATGTTTATGGAGTTTCAAAGTATGTTGCTGATATTCAAGCATATGGAATTGACAATTTAGTGCCTTGATAGCAAGAGTAGCTGAAGTGTATACTTTTTTACCCCATCTGTCCAGTGCTTGGGAATCCCTGTCTGAGGGGGTGGGATTCTTAGCTGAGGTTGCTTTAATCTCTTTTGGCCCTTGAGTAATGACCTCAGGGTCTGCTGTTGGATTTTTAAAAAGATATTTGTGAAAGTCACGGACTCTGTAGTACAGTTCTGGTTTTCTGAGAGTAGGAGGGAGGGCATCTGGAGTCAAGCTGGATTCAATGAAGACATCATCCACATCTAGGACTGGGGGGATGGCTAAGGGCCTGTGTTGTGGAAGGTCCAGGAACTCTGAGTCTCTTTTTAGACTGTGGGCAGTCTTAATTCTCTCATTTGAAATGCTCCCTTAAAGTATGCAGGGTTTCCCCAAAGGAAAAATCCTCTGAGAAGCTGAAGGAATGGATTCCTCTGCATCAGAATCTTCATATGTGGAGAGGGGCTGCATGTCTTCTTAGTCAGATACAGCAGATTCATCTGACTCTTGTTCAGAAAAAAACTACAGGAAACAGATCTCTTCTCTTCTGAAGGAGTGGCTTGGCTTCCCCTTATCAGCATGATAAGGTCTTCTGCCATTTTAACATTTGAGACTGAGGCAAGGGAGTAGTTGTCTGAGCACGGGTAGTCAGTTTCTTGGGGGTGGTTCGACCCCTGGGCCTAAGGAACTCGGTTGTTTTCGAAAGAATGGTAGCTGTGAAAGAAGGCGCCAGTTTATGTCTGGTTTATGCTTACGTGATCTGCCTGGGAACTGTGCAAGGAGGGTATGTAGGCTGCCTGTAGGGTAATTCCCTGTGAGGTGGCCATATCCCACACCTGCAGAGCTAGTCTCCACAGGAGGTAAGATTTTGTCCCGCCCTGTCTGTTGAGATACCACAGGACTGTGGTGTTGTCCGTGAATATCTTGAGAGATCCTTTCTCTAGATAGGGTAGGAAAGCCTGTAGAGCAAGGAGGATTGCTCTGATTTCTCTGTTTATGTACTCTAGTTTGTCTTTGTCTGTCCACAAACATTGCACATTTCTTAGTCCTATGGTTGTTCCCCATCCCAGATCAGAGGCATCCATATGCATGGTATGAGAGGGTGTGGATGCTTGAAGAGGGAGGCCTGGGTTCTTGGTCACCTGTTCCACCCACCATTGCAATTCCTGCTTCAAGCAGGGAAGGAGGGGAACCCTGAACTCTAGGGGATGGGAGTGTTGAGTCGACACTGACTGAAGATATTTTAGTTTCATGTGCAGTCTCGCTAAGGGCAACATGGGTATGGTGGCTGCCACGTAACCCAGAAGTCTCAAAAATGCCTTGCTGTCAATTCTGAAGCTTGAAGGACTTCCAGTAGGGGGTGTGAAAGAGACACCACCCCTTTCTGGTGGTAGGAAGGCATTCATAAGGTCTGTCTGGATTCTGAAGCCCGGGAAGACAATGTCCTGTGTGGGCTCCAGGTGAGATTTTGGTAAGTTTATAAGGAAACTCATAGACTGAAGGAGGAGCAGAAGGACCTGGGTGTGAAAAAGAGCAGCTTTCTGATTGGGTGCCTAAATTAGAAGGTCATCTAGGTAGGAGAATACTTGGATGCCCCTTGTCCTGCAGTAAGCGATGACTGGAGCCAGACATTTTGTGAATACACTGGGCAGTGGAAAGCCCAAAGGGCAAGGAACAAAAATGAAAATGTTACGAGCCTGCCAGAAATCTGAGATTTCCTGAAGGTGGGCTTTATTGGTATGTGGAGGTAGGCATCCTTTATGTCTAGGGTTGCCATAAATACTTGTGGTAGGAGGAGGGGAAAGAGGGTAGGAAGAGTGAACATCCTGAAGGTAGGAACTTTTAAAAAGGGGTTGAAAGGAGAGAGGTGCAGGACAGGCCTCCATGGTCCGTCTTTTCTGGGTACCAGAAAAATTCTGGAGTAGAATTCCTTTTCTTTTTGATTCTGTAGGCACTTTTTCTACAGTGCCTTGTATTAGTAAGGTTTTCAGTACCTGTCTTAGGAGGGGTAGCTGACTGGTGAGGAGGCTGAGGCATGCCCAGCCTTGTTTGTGGGGGGGGGGGGGGGGGGGGATCCAGGACATAAAGTAACTGTTCTGTATGATGGACAGAACCCATTTGTCTGAGACAATGAGAGACTACACAGGGAGACAGTGAGAGAGACGGGCAGACAGGGAGAGGGATGGGAAGACGGACTGGCAGGCTGTCAGAGAGTACCTGCCCTATCTGGAAGGGGAGGGGCCTTTGGCTGGAGAAAGGAGAAGCCCTAGTCGGAGAGGCTATCTTTTGGGGGTCTCGTGGACCTGGGGGGAGCAGAAGGCCTTGAGTTTTTTCTGATGAATTGTGTCTTGGCCGGGTAGTTCCTGTGGAACTAAGGGATGCGCGAGACTAGCAGGTGTTTCAGGTCCTGCAATTCCTTGCCTTTTTGTTGCAGGGATTCAAGAGCTCAGCCACTTTTCCAATGAACACGAAAGCGTGATCCAAAGGAACATCAACAAGTTTGAACCTGAAGTCATCAGGGAGGGGCTGAAGGCATAGCCAAGAATATCTTCTTAATGCAGAAGCTGATGCAGCTGACCTGGCTGAGGCATCAGCTGCATCATAGCTGCATCTTAAGGAGCGTCTATTCACCTGAGAGGTGAGAGCTAGCAGGCAGGTCAAGGAAGTCTTGGCTGCAGAATTTGGGATGTCAGCTAATTCTTAAGTGACCTTGTCCAGTAGTGCTAAGAAATACTTCATGTGAGTTTGGTAGTTAGTGGCCCTGAATGACAAGGTGGCAGAAGTGTGTATTTTCTTGCCCAACCTTTCCACTGTCTTGCTGTCGTTATCAGCTTAGAATGGTAGTGGTAGGGAGCAGCTTGGAAATCCTATCAGTAGAAATGGGGATAATGGCTGCTGCAGCTGGAGGGAATTTTATCAGAAATTTCTGTGTCTCAGGGACTTTGTAGAGTCTATCTGATCTCAAAGGGGCTGGAGGTTGGGAGTCGGGGTTGATGGAAGCAGTTATACTTCATAATTTCGAAAAACTGAAATCCCGAATTTCAGTAACCAGAGACCATGAAGGTGAAAACTAGAATGCCGAAGTGCATAACAGCGAATTTGTACATCTCAAATCCGCACTTATGCATTTCCGGTACGTCGCGTGTAGTGTTATGGCGCCTGAGATTGCAGGTGAGTGAGTGTTTGTGCGTGTTTTTGCACATTATATATGTGGGTAAGGGTAGGGAGGTGTAAGTGTGAGCGTTGGATTTGTTGGTGTTTTTGTGTGCGTGATGTGTATTTGTGTGCGAGCGAGTGGAGGATGGCGAGGTGCAAGTTTGTTTTTTTTTATGTTGTGTGACCTCGGAGTTGGTATACAGAAGTAGGGGAGTGTAGGGGTGCATGCCCCCCTGCTTATATGTAGTGTAGGGTTGTGTGGTTTGTGTGCTGTTGGTGGAATGGTGTGTGTTACGTGGTGTATGGTGTATGTATGTTCGTGACGGTGTGATTCGGGATTGTGGATTTCGGTATTCTGAATGGTTCGACTTTATAGTCTCAGGTTACTGAATTTCGGGATTTCAGTAATTCGAGATTATGAAGTGAAACCATGGAAGCAGAGGCAAAGGTATCCAGGAAGGCCAGCTGAATGGGGAGAATAGCAGAACGACTGCGGGAGTCCATCTGCATAAGGTCATAAAACCTCTTTTGTAATTCCATCATATCTAAGGCTTCCCACTTAAAGTGATATTTCATCATGTTGATAGTCTCCCCAAAGGATCGATAGTCCACTGGGGAACTAGGCTCAATACGGCCTTCCTCTGGAGTTCCATATCCTGGGGGGGGGGTCTGAGAGGAGTAGGAGAGGGAAATCCTCTGATGAGTCAGATGGTTCCTACCCCTCCAAATGTTCTACTCTCCTTTCAGGAATTAGAGGTCTAGGACTTACGACAGGAGGAGCTGTGGTAGGGGTCCCTGTAGTAGTAGGCCTAAGGGCCATAAAGGCATTAAATAAACTATGGCTGAAGGCCTGCCAATCAGGCATGCTTTCAGAAGCAGGAGATACATTTTTTTTTTCCTTAAGAGGCCTAGCTGGCATCCAGCTGGGCGTGGGCCTCAGGGCATACTTGGGAATGGTGGCTGCAGAATTCAATGTACCCGCAAAAAGCACCAGTAAAACCTCTAAGGACTTGCCATCCACTCGAGATTGTGTGGCTTCTTCCGAAGTACCCACTTTATCCGCACTGGCAGAAGCCAAATCCTCGAGACTGAGGAATGGTTGGTAGAGGTGCAGCTGAAGAAGCAGGCCGCAGGGTCTTCACCCTCTTTTTGGCAGTTCCGACAAGGCGTCAGATGCGGTCTCCATCCCTAATGCTACTGGTTTTAGTTGTTGGTTTTCTAGGTACAGATGCAAGGTCCGAAGATGGCAATGAAAGATCCTGGGGACGAAAGACTGAAAGTGCAGTTCTCGTGGTCGTGTTCCCTAACTAAACAAGAGAGACACTGATCGAGTGAGTCTTTGTGAGGAATCTGACTGTCACACTTACACTTGCCCTTTCCGGATGACATGAACAGACTATGAAAAAACAGCAGGACTAAAAAGATCCCCAAATTGGGTACTTAAACTGAATTTTTCTTAATCTGACGTCCACGAGACGCAGGAACACCTGGCGTATAACTAGCGGCTGAAAAGTTCTGAGGGCTGGTGTGTGCAGACGTCACATTTGTGGCCCAACACTTCAGCTGCCACGTCAGATGCCCGATGCAGCTAGAGGATGATCTGTCAAACGGAGTGTTGACGAAGATTTAAATGGAAACCAAAAAAGAAAAACCCAGCACCCAAAATTCACGTGTAGCCTTCCAGCAAAAAGACTCAATTCCATGAAGACTAAAAAGTAATTAGACCAGTGAGGTCATACTGGTTTCGGCAAAAGCCTTCCTCAGCAACCACACATCAAAAAAAATATATATGAACTATTCATTCACAAGCCCTTATATGCAATATGGTAGCGCCCTCTAATGAATAAAAAATATATTACAAATTATATAACAAAATATTTCAATATCACAAAATATCTGCATATACAGGAATTCATAATAGATATAAAATAATAATCCATTACAAAATATTTCAAAATTGTTCATTCAATCCTGGTGAAAATAAGGTTCCCAATTTAATTATCCACATTTTTTCTTTGTTCGTTAATTCATGTAATACATGAGCCTCATTATTTCTAAACCTGATGCGGTCAATGACCATGAAGCTGAAAATCCCTGTTGAATGTTTGAGTATATGTTTATATAAAGAACTCAAACCTTTCTTGTTCCTAATGTCACTTAAATGTTCACAGACCCTTATTTTAAAGGGTCGGGAAGTTTGTCCCACATAAAATGCCCGACAGCTACATTGGGTTAAATAAATAACCCAACTGGTACTGCAATTAGCAAAAAATGAAACATTATAAACATGTGGAGAATTGTGAGAAGTGAAACTGTCTGACTTTAGCACCCTCGGACAATATGAGCAATGGCCACATGGATAGCAACCCAATGTAAATTGTCTAGTTATTGTTGTTTGTACGGTTGAATTGGGAAGATGGTTATATACCCTTTTATAATGGCTAAATAAGGATCCCAATGACAGCCCCTTCCGAATGGAATAAGAACACTGATCCTTGACATAACTATTTAATGTGTTATCTGACTTTAATAAATGCCAATGTCTTTGAATGATGTTCATAAAACCCCTGGTGTTTCTACCATAAGTAGTAATCAATCTAGGCTCCTGAGATTTATCTGGTCACTTAGCATGATATAACAACAACTGTGACCTATCTTGTTGATTAGCAAACCGACTGGCCCTAGTAATATCACCCGCTTGATATCCCGTTCTTAAATCTGGATATTAATTCCTGTTGATGATGGGCGTACGTGGAGGAATCGGAACAAATTCTCCTGATACGGAGAAATTGTGACTTAAGGATATGTCTGATTACATGTTGTGGGTGGAAGCTTGTAGCATGAAGCAGGGTGTTGAACTGAGGAAACTTTCTAAATACCTCACTCTCCAAAGTGCCCAATTCCGTTCTCCTAATAGACACATCCAGAAAAGTGATCTCCGACTTACTATAAGTTAACTTAAATTCCACACCCCACTTGGTGCAATTCAAATATTCCAGGAATTCAAACAAGAATTCCTCATCTGCTCTCCACACCAACCAACAGTCATCAAGATATCTCTTCCAAATATCTCATTCATTCATGTAGATGTTATGATTGATGTCATAAATCAATTGTTCCTCCACGTACATCATAAACAGGTCTGCATAACTAGGGGCAAAAGAAGCCCCCATAGCAGTACCTTGAATCTGCAAGAAACACTTATCTTTGAAATAGAAGACATTGTGGGTGAGTACCAATTCGGCCATACAAACCAGAAGTGTTAAAACCTGGTTTGTACACATTCGCCCGATCCAGCCAATATTGCAAAGCAATAAGTCCTGCCCAATGGGGGATACTGGTGTACAAGGAGGTGACATCCAAAGTACACAAGCGCCAGTTCGGTTCTAATTGCATATCTGATATAATGTCAAAAAACTGGGTGGTATCCTGTATCCTCGCCTGTATCAATGATAAAGGTTTGAGATATCTGCCTCTGCTTCATAATCTACCCAATTCTGAACCACCACTGCCCCACCCTAATCTGCCGACAAAATGGTAATCTCACGATTCTTAAGATCTTCCACACATGATTTTTCCTGTTTATTAAGATTATCCTTGATCATATTATACTTGCTCAAATGCAGATGTAAATCCCTAAGAATCTCATTTTGAAAAGACTGTACAATGGGTGACACTGGTGGCATGAATTAGGTGGAAGGCTACACGTGGATTTTGGGTGCTGGCTTTTTCTTTTTTGGTTTGTTCAAATGGTACAGCCGTGCATCAGCCATACGTACAGGTACTTCGTTTGTTGTTGAAGATTTAAATGGCTCTGCAAAGTCATACAACCACATCCAGGCATGTCTCCTGATGGCTACACCTGAACCCAATTGTCACCCCTTAGGCAGTGTGTGCAATTAGCCTCATGGATGAGTTAGAAATAGATTCCAGGGTGGCGAGCTGAGAGGCAAACTTGGTCTCAGACCCCTTCAGCTACTGCTCCTTTAAGATCATCTGATAGATCTTTAATCAGATATCTCTACAAACTGGTAAAGTGCGCCACATAGTTCAAAGACTTGACAGAGAAGGTTGATGAAGTGTAAACATACTTCCCAAAACTATTCATAGTTCTAGACTCCTTGTTAGGTGAATGGAGAGTAGGACTTTCCTCTGAAAGTTCCTTTTTTATGGCTGGCATATCACCACAACATCTAAAGGGTTAACTCTTAGTCCAATGCTAGTCTTTAGGGGCGGATAGGATCCAGTCAGGCCTCTTGGGGATCGGCTCGAGTCAGGAACTTTCTAGGCCTGCTGAGAGATCAGTTTAATAAGCTCGTCAGTGGGCAGAGAGCAAAGAGGAGAGATGGGCACGAAAACTTCCAGGTACACAGCTTCCTCAAAGGAAGGCTGGAGGGAAGTCCAGCCACCCCTCCATTTCAGGATTTCCAGGATGTGCCTGAAGGAATCATCAAGGGGTGACCTGGGGGAACCTTCCCTTTTATTAAAATTGGTATCCTCAGTGAAGGACTCCTCTGGGGAGTCTATGTGCTTCCTCTTGCACTTTTTCTTTGAAGGTACTTCCTTGGTGGGATGCTCTGAGAAAGTATCAGAAGAGGAAACCACCAAGTTGGATCGCTTCTGAGGCTTTTGTGCCCCCTGTCCCAGGGAAGAGACTGGTTGAAGTTCCAGTCTCAGGGATACAGACACTGACTGGCCCGACAGGGGTGGCAAGGACTCTCCACAATGGACAAGGCCCTCTCCATGACATGAAAAGCCCCCCCTCATAGAAGAATGAGAGCCTGCAACCAAAACAGACTCATTGGGAACCGTGGTTCCCACTCCGCTCAGAAGAAGCTGCCTCTGAAGCAGAAGCCTGGGTCAAGCCCACGAACGCCGAGGCACCGAGTGGCATGGAAGGCTACAAAATAATCAAAGTTGAACCCTGCCTCTTAGAAACAGTGACAAAGCCCCGACCTCAGGAGGTCTCCGGTTCAGCCAATACAGAAGAACTCAAGGCACATCTCGGTTCTGAAAAAGACTAACCGGAACTGAGGCAGTCGGAGTCATGCAGGTCAGTGCCAGGGGACTCCAAAGGGTCGGCTGGAGATGGAGAAAAGGGTCGTCTGGAGTTGGAGAAATGTGCGACTGTCAAAGGAGGACCGATTCCGGAGCAGAGTTGCCTGGGAGCTGAAGATGGAGCTTATCCCCTCATTGTCAAGAACTGGTCAACCAGTATCATGAAGTCCGATACAGATAGACTCTTAGTGGCCCGAACAGATGATGCCAAAGAATGACCTAGGTGATCTTAGTTCCATGAATGGGCTGGGTGTCTGTCCAAAAATGGATCGACCGAAGGGGAATATGTAGTGCTTGGTAAAGGTAATAGAGGTGGGTCTGCTTCAGTATCAATAAAACCACTGGTGCAAAAGCTGCAGGTGTCTGTTCCATAGCAATGCTCAGTGCCAAATCACTCTTGCCTATCAGTGCTGTGGAAGCTTTTAACAACAAAGGCTGCATGGAAAATTTGGTAGGTGGTTCCGAGGAACTTCTTGGAAACAAATGAGATTGTTTCTTTGGTTTAGAAGATGAGGAAGAAAAAGATGACGAACTGGGTTCAGTTTTCGGACTAGATATGGCCTCAACGTCTCTCTTTAACAGACCTTTCAAATACTAATTTGTTTCTGTGCTCAGTCAAGGTCCTGGAGAAGAAACCATGACAAATGGCAAAATCCTCCTGTAGGTGGATAGTGTCTAAACAGCAAATGCAGCAGACATGCCAGTTTGAATTGGACATCCTTCGTTCACATTTTTGGCACCTCTTGAAACCAGAAGTCCCCTTGGAAGATTTATCATCCATGCTAGCTTAATAAGGCCTAGCGCTGACAGCACTCACAGACATACAGAGGGAAAAAGGGAGAACAAGCCTTATTTTATATTAATTTAATGCAGATGGAAAAGAAGGGAAGAAGGTACCAGCAATGGTAAAGTACAGTTGTATACACTTACCACAAATGTAAATGTTAGAGTGTATTCACTGTTGCAGTCATCACACTTGGGTTATCTGCCTGCAGGTAGCCCTCAGTTGGCCAGAATACCAGAGTTTTGGGATTTCTGCATCGGATGCTGTCACCTAATCCATGACGTCAGGGCATTTAAAACATGCAGCAGACGCCATTACATCAGTTTTTCTTGCCCCAGACGTCAGAAGCCCCCAAAACAGGAAGCAATCAAATGGTGTGGAACACCTCCAGCAAAAAGTAAATACCATATCTATAAGATTATGGGCAAAAAAGAGGATAGGTAGAAAGTACAGAAAGACAGGGGGCTGGAGGGAGGGTAACCAGAACTGCAACAGTGAATACACTCAAACATCTACATTTATGGTAAGTGTACACAACTGTACATTCACTGTTGCAGTTATCACACTTGGGATGATTCCCAAAGCTGAGGAAGGGTGGAGTCAGTCAAGAAGTAGTAGGGCTGGTTAGCAGGCCTTGTAAAACTGCTGTGGCAAATCCAGCTCTTTATTTAGAAAAGATAGGCAAGTGGTAATGTTTGTGAAGGTCTGTACAGAACTCCAGGGTGCAGTTTCCAGGATGTCCCTGGTAGGAACTCCCCTGAGAAAAGCTATAGAGGTTGAGGTAGCCCTAGTGGAATGAGGCCTGATCCCCTGTAGAGTAGGTTTTCCATAGTGTTTGTAGCAGAATAGGATGCAGTGTGCTATCCATTTAAAAATGGTTTGTTTAGAAATGGCCTTGCCCTCTTCCCCTGTAGCAAAGCTGACTAGCAGCTGATCAGATTTTCTGAAAGGTTTACTCCTGTCAAGGTAGAACCTGAGCTGTCTGTGCACGTCCAAGGAGTGCAGGATCCTTTCCCCTTTATTCTGAGGATTAGAAAAAAAGGTTGGCAAATGGATGGATTGGTTTAAAGCCACACTGGATACCACACCTTGGGCATAAAAGATGGGTTTAGTCCTGAGGGTAACCCTGTCCGCATGAAAGATAATGAAGGGTTCCACAGCCACAAGGGCCTGTAACTCGGACACTCTTCTTGCTGAAGTGATGGCTAGCAGTAAGGCTGTTTTCGAAGAGAGGAATTTTAACTTTGCTGTAGCAGCAGGCTCAAATGGGGGAAGCGTGAGATTCTCTAGTACAAAGTTAAGGTCCCAGGCAGGAGTGGGAGCTCTCCTTGGGGGTCTTAAATTGTTAGCGCCTCTCAGGAACTGTTTGACCAGAGGTGGAGAGAAGAGGGGTGGGCTCAGTATTTTAATGAGCTGAGATGGCAGAGGCATGAATCTTAATTGATGTGAAAGATAGGCCTTTGTGGAGCAGCTCTGCTAGGTAGTTTAGGATTTGAGGCAAGGAGACTGGCTCCAAGAACTGTATCTATCCCACTTTTCTGAATAGGATTTCCTAGTACTGGGCCTCCTGGCCTCAAGGATAACATCTAGCACCAGTTTGCTGAAGGTTGCTGGTGATGTATTCAGAAAATAAGCCAGGCTGCCAGGTTCAGGGTTTGCAGTTGAGGATGCAAAATCTGTCCCTCCTGCTGGACATCCTGCTCCCTCTGATGTAGGTGCCAGGGTGGCACTGCTGTCAGATTGCATAGGAATGGGTACCAGTGCTGGTGTGGCCAGTCCGGTGCAATAAGGATTGTCCTTGGCCTGCCCTGTTTGACCTTGAGTACTCCTCCTGGAAGGAGAGGCAGAGGGGGAAAGGCAGAGACAGAGAAGTTTTCCCATGTGAAGGACAGGGCATCCACTTTCCAAGCTTTGCTGTGGGGATTTCTGGTGCAAAATTTGTTTAGTTGATTGTTTAAGGGGGGACGCAAAAAGGTCCACCTCTGATGTCCCCCACCTGAGTATTAGAAGTTTGAATGAGTTTGGTTCCGGTTTCCACTAGTGGGTCCATTAGATTTCTGCTTAAGACGTCTGCCAGTGAATTTTGCCTGGCAGGAATTGAGCTTGCAGGTGCACTTAGTTGCTTAAGGCTATGTTCCACAGAGCCATGGCTAAACTGCATAGTGGGTAGGAAGGAGATACCCCCTGCTTGTTTATGTACCATATCACTGTGGTGTTCCCTGTCTTTATCAAGAGTTGTCCTGGAAGGATAAGGTATTTAAAGGCTGTCAGAGCATTCTGTACAGCTAAACTTTCTTTTTGATTGATATGTAGGTGAATTTGTCCTGGGCTCCATTTGCCTTGAATGCATTTGCCAGCCATGTGAGCCCTCCATGCATAGTCTGATGCATCTGTTGCCAGGGTTTGGGTGGCGAGGGGTTGATTGAAATGGAGTCCCTTGTTGTGGTTGCAAGCCTCTGCCCACCAAAGGAACTGCTCTTAGACAAGGAATGATAGGAATTGTTTCCAGGTCCTGAGATTGCTGGCACCAGAGACTAAGTACAACTGACGTTTCCTCATATGCAGTCTTGCATATGGAATTAGTAGAATGCAGGAGGCCATGAACACTAGGGCTTGCAGTATTTTTCTTGCAGATAGCTGGGTTCTGGTGGCCATTAGTTTGACTAGTTTGTCAAATAATCCTGCTTTTCTGGAGTAAGGAATGCCATCTGGGAAGTTGTGTTCAATCCTGCTCCCAAGAATACAATCTTTTGGCTGGGCACCTGATGTGATTTCTTTTCGATGATGGTGTACCCCAGAGAAGTTGGAAGTCTCTTTACAAATGTCAGGTGCTGAAGTAGCAATTCCTGACTGTCCACCTGAATCAGGCAATCATCCAAGTATTGATAAATGTGAATTTTTCTCTGCCTGCAGTATGCAATGGCTGGAGCCAGGCACTTTGTGAATACTCTGGGTGCAGTAGATAAGCCAAAGGGAAGTGCAGAGAAGTGATAGGTGCATACAGCCTGCCCTGAAACGTAGAAATTTTCTGCCAGATTCCCTTATGGGATGTGCAGATAAGCTTCTTTTAGGTCTAGGGTGACTAGCAAGGAGTCCTTGGCTAGCATAAGAAGCAGCTGTTGTAGTGTAAGCATTTTGAATTTTGAGACCACCAGGAAGGTGTTGAGAATGGACAGGTCCAGGATAGGGTGCCAAGAGCCCCTCTTTTCTGGGCACCAGTAACAGTCTGGAGTAGAAACGCTGTCCTCTTTGCTCTATTGGAACAGGTTGAATAGCCCTGATACTGAGAAGGGAAAGCACTTGCTTTTGAGCCTCTGCCCACTGGTTTGGAGGAAGGTCTGCCAAGCCACTTGGGGTTGGCAGTGAGTGGAAGTAGAATCTGTATCCCTGGGATACAATGTTTAGGACCCATCGGTCCTGGGTAATGGATATCCAGTTTTTGCATGCAGAGTGAGTTTTCCTCCTAGGGTTCTAAGTACTTGAGCATGGCTGGGAAGGATGATAGACAAGTCATTGTGAATTTTTTCCATAAGGGGGTGGCTTACCACTCCCTATTTGAGGGTAGACCACTCCATTGTTTAGATCTCTGTGTCCCCTGAGACTGTAGCCTTGGTGGTCTGTTTCCCCTGGGTTTGGGCTGAGAAGACCTGGTAGGGACTGGAAAGGACCAGGTTTTTGAAGGCCAATGCCTACTGATTCTAGTTGGCTGTACCTGTACAAAATCTAACAGTTTTCATAGATTTAGCTTTTTCCTGCATCTTTTTTAAGAACCTCTTCTGCTTTTGTAACAAACTAACATTCCTGGTTTAATGGAGCATCTAGTAATTTTGCTTTGACATGGTCTGGCAAGATTTGTTCCTTCAGACAGGCAAGCCTTCTCAGTACAGACCCAGTGACAGCAGCCCTGGCAAGATGCTTCTAAGGCATAAAAAACACACTGCAAAGTATGTTTACTGACTTGGCTTGCAGACTGCATTAACTTTTGTAAATCTTTATTTTCTGCAAAATCTGGAAGCAACATTTTTTGTTTAATTAGTTCCATAATATGCTGCTGGTACTTCAACATGTGAAACTGGCAATTTAAAGCCCTGATGGCAAGAGTTGCAGAGGTATATACCTTCTTGCCCCATCTGTCCAAAGCCCTCGAATCCCTGCTCGAAGGGGTAGGATTTTTGGCTGTAGTAACCTTAATACCTTTAGGCCCCTGGGAAATGGTCTCTGGATCTGCAGTAGGATTCTTAAAGACAAATTTGTGAGAAGTCAGGTACCCTATAGTACCTGTCAGGCTTTCTAGGAGCTGGTGGTAAAGTATCAGGGGTAAGACTGGATTCCATGAAAACATAATCTACAATATCCAGGACAGGCGGTATAGCTAGAGGCTTGTGCTGAGGCAAGTCTAAAAATTCTCTGAGTCTCTTTGTGGACTGTGGGTAGTCCTGGAATTCCCAGCGGAAATGCTCTCAAGGTAAGCTAGGTTTCACCAAAAGAAAAGTCCTCTGGAGAGGAGGCAGAGGGAATGGAATCCTCTGCATCTGGATCTTCAAAGGTAGATAAGGCTATGTCCTGGTAATCAGAGGGATCAGAGTTATCGGACTCATGGTCTGTTGAATCAGAAGGGAAATCAATTCTTTGTTTTAGAGGGGGAAGGCTGGCTTCCTCCAATTAGAGTTATAAGGTCTTCAGCCATTTTAAGCATTTGTTTCTGTGGCATGGGAGCTTGAGCATGCACTTTGATTGTCTGTTTTCTAGGCGAAGTGCGAACTCTGGGCCTGAGAAACTCAGTTTTAGACTTAAAGTAGCCGGTTTAATACAAACATTGAAAGGTTGGAATACACCCTCAGAAGTGGGTGCCTGGACAGTGGCTCCGAACCCATCAAAGGTAGAGACATCCGCAGGGTCCATAATTGAAGCAGCATCTCGTGGCATACCGGACTCCAAATGGGTCTCAGCAGAGGCCTGCGAATTTGTAGAAGCGGATATCAGGGGCTGTGAAGGCACCTCACTGAGTACCGGCGGACTGGCGACTAGCTTAATGGAAGTATCGTCGGCAGTTTAGGACCTATGCGGTCAGTCTTTATCCTTACTTTTTTCAGAAGATCGGTAGTCTGATGGCTTACGGAAGCCATTTTGGAATACGGAGAAAGAGAGCAAAAGAATTTAGCAACAAAGCTAGCCCGACAACGAATAGTTTGGGCGTTAAGGCACAAAACCGACAGCAAGGGGTGTCGTGGTCTGGGCCTAAACAGGTGACGCAGTAAGAATGAAAATCTCTGTAAGGTATTTGCTTTCCACAGGCAAGACAATTGTTAATGTTTTCTGACATCAGTTAGAGCAAGAAAAAAAGAATCCTCAACGGGGTACTTAGCTTTAGAAGACTTCAGGTTTGAAACTTGAACAACAAAAATTTCAGGTAGCGGCTGACCGGCACTTCCGAACTGTTTCTGCTTCAGGCTCCCGCGCGGCAAGAAAAGCTGATGTAATGGCATCGGCTGCATCTTTTATACACCTGAAGTCATGGAAGAGGCGACAGCATCAGACGCAGAAATCCCAAGACACTGGTATTCGGGCTGACTGAGGGCTACCTGCAGGCAGACAATCCAAGTGTGATGACTGCAACAGTGAAACACAGAACATCAAGTAACAAAATGTTTAATATTCCAACAAGTAAAGTACAGTTGTGTACACTTACTATAAATGTAGATGTTCAAGTGTATTCACTGTTGCAGTCATTACATCTGGGTAATCTGCTGGCAGTTTGCCCTCAGTCGGCCAGAATTCCAAAGTCTTGGGTCCTGCGTCGGTTGCAGTCTCCTCTTCCATGACGTCAGGGGGTATAAAACATGCAGCCGACGCCATTTTTAGTTTTTCTTGCCCCAGATTGTCAGGTGCCCCCAAAAAGGTAGCAAAAATATGTATATGTATATGTGTGTATGTATATATATATATATATATATATATATATATATATATATATATATATATATATATATATATATATATGCATCAATATAAACTTTACCTTCATCTACAAGCAAATACACCACATAGGTTGTAGAGGATAGAGAAGGAAAGATAAACTCCAGAATGAAAGGGGGATGGCGGGAGGATAATCTGGACTGCAACAGTGAATACACTCTAATATCTATATTTATGGTAAGTGTATACAACTGTACTATGTTCTTAGTGTTTCACTGTTGCAGTCATTACATTTGGGTAGAATCCCAAAGCTATGGCTGGGAGGCTGGAGCTAAACAGCATTAGGTGCGGCAATAAGGCCCTGCAGAACTGCAGTGGCAAAGCATGCCCTGGACAGAGTAGAGAGGCAAAGGACAATGCTTTGTAAAGGTGTGAATGGAACTCCAAGTAGCAGCCTCTAGAATGTCTTTGGTTGGTACTCCTCTGAGAAAGGCTGCTGAAAAGTAGCTGCAGCTTTGGTGGAATGAGACCTAATGCCCTTGGGCACAGGTTTACCATGGTGTAAGTAGCAGAAACAAATGCAGTGGCTTAACCACTTTGAAATAGCCTTTCCTTCTGATACTGCAGCATATGTCACTAGTAATTGCTCAGTTTTTCTTAGAGCTTTAGTCCTGCTCAAGTAGAATCTTAGCTGTCTGTGTACGTCCAAGGAATGCAGAATTCTCTCTCCCTTATTCTGCGGATTTGGATAAAAGGTTGGCAGATGAATAGTTTGGTGAAGAGCCACACTGGAAACCACCTTAAGCATAAATGTAGGATTTGCCCTCAGACGCACCCTGTCTGGGTAAAATATGATAAAAGGCTCCACAGCCATGAGGGCCTGTAGCTCTGAACCTCTTCCTGCTGAAGTAATTGCTAGTAGCAGAGCTGTTTTCCATAAGAACTTTATATCAGCGGTAACAGCTGGTTCAAATGGAGGCAGGGTGAGCTTTTCCAACACATAACTGAGGTCCCATGCAGGTACTGGTGATCTAGGAGGCCTTACATTTTTGTCTCCTCTAAGATACTGCTTTAGTAAAGGATGAGAAAAGATTGGTGGCTCTGTATTGTAATGAGCCAAAATGGTAGAGGCATGGATTTTAATTGATGAGAAAGATAGACCTTTGTCAAGTATCTCAGTCAAGTATTGTAATATCTGAGGAATATTTGGTTTTGCTGCATCAGTTCCTTGTGCTAGATTCCAAGCACAGAAACTCATCCATTTATCAGCATAAGATTTTCTAGTACTAGGCCTTCTGGCTTCCAAAATGACATCCATCACAGCTTTACTGAGAGGTGTTGTTTGTATAACTACATGATCAGCCATGCTGCCAGGTTCAGTGTCTGGAATTGATTGTGCAGGATCTGACTGTTTAGCTGGGACAGTAGTCGAGGTCTTTGAGTTAAGGTCCAAGCTGGGTATTGAGACAAGTTCCTTAGGACTGGGTACCAGTATTGGCAGGGCCAGTCCGGGGCAATTAGTATCATCTTTGGTTTCTCTTGTCTGACCTTTAGGAGGACCTTGGGAAGAAGAGGCAGAGGAGGAAATGCGTAAACTGATATGTTTTTCCAACTGAAGGACAGGGCATACACTTTACATGCTTGCCTGTGATAAGTCCTTGTGTAGAATCTTTTCAACTGATAATTTTGAGGAGACGCAAATAGATCTCTGTCTGGCCTCCCCCATTTCTTTGTTATCATGCTGAAGACTTGTGGATCTAGTTTCCAATCGTGAGGATCCATAAGGTTTCTGCTTAAATCGTCTGCCGGAGTATTTTGCTTTCCTGGCAGGAATTGAGCTTGAAGATGTATTTGGTAAGTCAAAGCCGTGTCCCACAGTGCTATGGCTAATCTGCAAAGGGGGTATGAGTGTGTGTGCCCCCTGCTTGTTTATATACCACATGACCGTGGTGTTGTCCGTCTTTATCAGTAGTTGTCCTGGATGAAGAAAGTCCTTGAAGGCTGTTAGGGCATTTTGAACAGCTAGCATCTCTTTCTGGTTGATATGTAGCTGCATTTGTTTTGGGGTCCATATGCCCTGAATGCATCTTCCCACCATGTGGGACCCCTGGCATAATCTGATGCGTCTGTTAAGGTTTGGCTGGCAGGGGGTAGAGTGAAGGCCCATCCCATGTTTTGGTGACATGCCTTTGCCCACCATAGAAACTCCTGTTGTAGGCAAGGAATGAGAGGAATCATTGTTTCCAGACTGAACATGTTGACTCCATAAACTTTTTAGGTACCATTGAAGTTTTCACATATGCAGTCTTGCATATGGAATCAGTAGGATGCAAGATGCCATGAAGCCCAAAGCCTGCAGAATTTGTCTTGCAGATAACTGGGTTTTTGGTGCCATCAGTTTGAAGTAAGTAGTCAGTTGCCTTTGCTTGTCTGGCATGAGGTAAGCCATCTGGGCAGTTGTATTCAAGCTTGCACCCAGGAATGTTATC
This sequence comes from Protopterus annectens, assembly GCF_019279795.1. Classification (NCBI taxonomy): domain Eukaryota; kingdom Metazoa; phylum Chordata; order Ceratodontiformes; family Protopteridae; genus Protopterus; species Protopterus annectens. The sequence continues at coordinate 594,185,709 of NC_056741.1, forward strand.
TTTTGAGAGGGTACCAGTTGTGATTTCTTTTCGTTTACTGTGTACCCTAGGCATGTTAGGAGCCTTTTCACAAAAGCCAGGTGTTGAAGAAGAATGTCCTTGTTCTCTGCTTGAATTAGACAGTCGTCCAAGTAAGGATATATTTGTATACTACTTTGTCTGCAAAATGCAATTACTGGTGCCAGGCACTTTGTAGAGACCCTGGGCGCAGTAGATAAGCCAAAGGGCAGTGCAGAGAATTGGTAATGCATTAAGCCAGCCTTGAATCTGAGGTATCTTCTGCACAACTGTTTTATTGGGACATGCAAGTATGCCTCTTTTAGGTCTAATGTCACCAGCCAAGCATTCTTGCCCAGCATGGGCAGAAGCTGCTGCAAAGTCAGCATTTTGAATTTTGGAATGTCCAGGTATGTGTTCAAAATCAATAAATCCAGTATTGGCCACCAGGCCTTGTCCTTTCTGGGTACCAAGAACAGTCTTGAGTAAAAATCTTGTCCTTTTTCCTGTTCTGGTATTGGCTGAATAGCCCCCACATCCATGAGGGACGTAACCTGTTTCTGTGCCTCTGCCCACTGATTTTTTGGCAGATCTGGCCAACCGTTTGCCATTGGCAGAGTATGGAAATGGAATCTGTATCCCTGTGATACTATGTTTAGCACCCACTTGTCCTGGGTTATTAACTGGCAATTTTGAGCAAAAAGTGCTAATCCCCCCCCTCCCCCAAGGGTCGTGCCAAAAGATAAGTGCTTGGTGTAGGCAGAGGGAAGTTATTGGGACTGTTTTCTGTAGGTTTGCACTTTATCCCCTCCAGATTTGGAGGTAGACGTGCCCCATTGCTTTGATCTGTATGAATCTTGTGCCTGGTATCTGGAACACTTAGGGCATCTGGATTTGCTCCTTTGAGCTCTGACACAGGAAAGGACCAATTTTGTGTAGGCCAGTGTCTACTGAATCTTGGTGGCTGCACTTGTAGGAAGTCTTTTACAGTTTGCATAGACTTAGCTTTGTCTTCCATTTTCTTTAAAACCTCTTCTGCCTTAATACCAGGGCATCAAGCTGTAAAGGTGCATCTAGCAATTTTGCTTTAACATGATCAGGCAAATTTTGTTCTTTTAGCCAAGTATGCCTCCTAATCACAGATCCAGTAACTGCGGCCCTGCAGGAGGCCTCTAAGGAATCAAAACCACATTGCAAAGTATGCTTTCCAACTGCTCAGCTGCATGCAATAATTCCTGCAATTCTTTTTCTGCACATTCAGAAATCAACATAATTTTCTGTTTCAGCAATCCCATATGTTGTTGATAATTGAGCATATGAAATTGACAGTTTAAGGCCCTAATCGCCAAGGTTGCAGATGTATAAACCTTTTCTCCCCATCTGTCCAGTGCCCTTGAATCTGTCAGAGGGGGTAGGATTTTTTGCTGTTGAGGCCTTAACTCCCTTTGGACCCTGTGAAATAGTTTCAGGATCAGCAGCAGGGTTTCTAAATAAAAATGTATGTGAGTCAGGGACCCTGTAATATCTGTCAGGCTTGCTGGGAGCCGGAGGTAAGGAGTCAGGGGTCAAGCTCGACTCCGAAAACCATCATCCACAATGTCTAAAACAGGGGGTATGGCTAAAGGCCTATGCTGAGGGAGAAGGAGGAAATCCCTGAGCCTCTTTTTTTGATTCTGAGAAATCTTGGCTCTCCCAGTGAAAATGCTCCCTCAAAGTATGCAATGTTTCTCCAAATGAATAATCCCCAGGAGGTGATGCAGATGGTATAGACTCCTCTGCATCAGGATCCTCATAGGGAGGTATAGATAATTCCTGATCAGAACAGAAATCAGAAGAAATAGAAACCTGATCTGAAGAATCATTTATTTATTTATTTTACATTTGTTGACCGGGCTAGTCTAACTGGATATATGTCCATTTTCAGTAGAGGCCCGGGGAGAAAAGCTCCTCGCACTAGCAGTGACAAAGAATACAATATATAGTAGTAGTCAAGTGAATTACAGTACATTTGGCTACATTGGTCAGAACAAAAATTGTACTGAGTCGTTTAGTAGGTTGAAGTTAATATCAAAATACAGAGAGAAACAAATTTTTTTTTTTGTTATGAAGTAGATTATAAATTACAAAGTAGGCAGCATAGAATAGTAGAGCTGAGAAATACAGAGAGCAAGAAGGGGAATGAGATATCAGTCAGGGTTGGAGCATGGACAAAGCCAGTGAGATTTAAGATGTTCTTTAAGATGTTTTTTAAATAGGAAAGTGGAAACAAGGGTGGAAAGTTCCGTAGGAAGCTGGCTCCAGTTTTTACCTACTGTGTCGGAGAAACGAGAGTCCCCAGCTTTGTTTTTTGACTTAATAGTGGAAACAAGGAGCTTATTAGCGGAGCGTAGAGTTTCAAGGTTTCTGTAGGGTGTAATCAGATTAGTGAGGATAGGGGTATTGTTAGGGTGATAAAGGATCTTTTGGGTGATAAGCTGTTGACAAAGTAGTTGGTTTTGCAGTTCTAGCCATCCCAGTTTGAGGTTGAGACAGTGGTGAGTTCTAAATGGGGTGCCAGTGTCAAATCTGGCTATATTATTATAACTGGTGGAAAGTTAGGTAAGGTTTTTAGGTAGGTATATATTGCATAAGCATAGAACAGGGTAGAGATAAGGTGTGTCTGGGCAATAGTCATTTTGGCTGAAGGGGTAAGGAAGGGTTTGATTCTGTAAAGGGTGCCTAGTTTTTTGTTGACAGACTTTACTGTAAAATTAATGTGGTCATCATAGCTAAGGTTATCAAGTGTTACTCCTAGTAGACGGGTTGTAGTGTCTGGGGTTATGTTAGTTGCATTGTCTGAGGTTATTGTGAAGTACAGTTGAGGTGATTTTTGAGTTGGAGCAACGAGCAATCATTTTGTTTTTTTGGGGTTCAGGAGGCAGTGTTGCATGAACCAATTTTCAACACTGTTGAATACAGTCTGAGTAAGGGACTGGAGAGAGGCTATGGTCTTGGCTGAACAAATGAAAGTAGAGTCATCTGTATATTGTATGCTGGTGGGTTGAGGAATTTTGGTATGTAGATACTTAATAAACAATGAAAAGAGTAGAGGTCCTAAGACAGAGCCTTGGGGTACTCCAATATTCACTGGGAGGGATGTATAAAGATTATTATCCCAAAGTACTGCTTGCTGTCTGTTTTCCAAGTAGGACTTAAACCATTGTAATGCTTGTGGATCAAGTGATTGGGCTTTTAGTATGTCTATAAGTATGTTATGGTTCACCATATCAAAGGCTTTTGAAAGGTCAAAAATAAATAGGAGAGAGGAAAAAGTGTTATTACGAGTTTTATTTACGAAGTCAGAAAAGGATAGCAGGGCAGTGGTTGTGCTATGGAATGGCCTGAAGCCATGTGGGCAGTTGGCAAGTAGATTTTGGAGAAGGTGGTCAAGTAGTTGTCTGTGAATGCATTTTTCCATCTTAGCTATTGGAGAGAGTAAGGCAATAGGCTGAAAGTTGGAGAGCTCCGTAGATGACCCACCTTTATGTAATGGGTGGATGTGGGATATTTTCCATATAGCAGGGATTTTGCTTTCTAAAATAGTTCTATTTATAAGGATGGAGATTGGATAGGCTATGGCTTTTGCTGCAATTTGCAGGTATTCAGCTGGCAGACAGTCAGTGGATGGGGTGCAAGGTTTTAGTTTTTGAAGGAGGTTGCAGATAAGGGATGTAGATACAGGTTGCATTAGAAAGGTAGGAGAAAAAGTCTTAGTGGTATTTAATGGGGAAGTGGTCATAGGTAGTAGAGTATTGGCTAGGGTTTGAATGGCTTCAGTGAAGTAGTTATTAAAGGCATCGGGAATCTGGTTGGAGTTATTATGGTTGAATCCTGCTGGGGCAGGAGTTGAAGAGTACCCTGGCTAAAGAAGTTTGTTTAAGCCTGACCAGAATTTTTGTGGTTTTTGTTGATGGGTTTTTGTTGGAGATGAAGGCAATACTCTTTTTTGTCTCTAAGAATATCTTTCTTGGTGGCATTTCTTAACTGTTTAAAGTAAAGGTGATCTGATGGACATTTGGAGGCTCTCCATTTAGCCCAGATTTTATTTCTAAGGAGAATGGTTTGCCTAGTTTGTTTAGTGAGCTAGGGGGCAATTTTGGTTCTTATTCAGGAAGAGCGATAGGGGGCATGGCAATCTAGGATTTGAAGAAATTTAGTGTTAAAGTAGGTCACTGCTTCATCAAGTTGAAGATGAGACATTGGTGACCAGTCACATGCTTTCAGTTCATTTAGGAAGCTCTCTGGATTAAAAAATGTTTTGGAGCAAGAAATTTTAAAATTATTAGTAGTTGGGATATGGACCCTGTTTAATAAGAAGAAGTTATGTTCTTACCATAACGTTCCATGTTAGTTGTCTTCTTCTCGCCTTCTTTCTTGCTGGATGGGTTCTGAGCTGATCCTCGGCTCCGACTCAGCCTACACTATAGCTCGAGAGCTATTTTTACCGGCTTGAGGCAGCCCTATAACCCACAATACCATGCGCTAACTCCCCAGATCTCGTTTGGAAGCTAAGACATAGTATAAATATATTATTATAATCCTCATTTGCAAGTACGGACTCCCTGCTAGTAACACTAAAGATACGGGGAAACCGTAACATGTTGTATCTCAAGAAATGGAAGGACTCAGAGACCTCAAGTCTGTCCAGGCTAGGGGGCAGGAGGGAGGGACACAAGAAAGAAGGCGAGAAGAAGACAACTAACATGGAACGTTATGGTAAGAACATAACTTCTTAATGTTAAGCTGTCATTCTCGCCTTCATTCTTGCTGGATGGGACAGCGTCCCTAGCACCTTAGTCCTGGGTGGCTCAATGGAACAGACTCCTGAGTACAGTGGAACCAAAGTCAGCTCTATTTCTGGAGGCTATATCAAGTTTGTAATGGGCAATAAAGGTATGTTGGGAAGCCCATGTAGCTGCTGCACATACGGCATCTAATGGCAACCTTGCTTGAAAGGCTGTTGATGTTGATAGTGCCCTGGTTGAATGAGCCTTAGGCCTAGACGGAAGTTGCCTGTGTCTCGACTCATAGACAAAGGTAATAATAGATGTCAACCATCTGGAAAGAGTAACCTTTGATACTGGAAGCCCTTTCTTTCCTGCAGCATAAGAGAGAAAGAGCTGGTCTGACTTTCTGAGTTGTTTTGTCCTGTCTAGATAATACCTTAGTTGGTGATGAACATCCAATTAATGTAATTTCTGTTCAGCCCTGTTGGAATAGTCTGGGAAAAGACAGGCAAGTCAATGGAGTGGTTTAGATTTGCTTCAGAGGACACTTTCGGTAGGAAGGAAGGATTTGTTCTGAGAGTTACCCTGTCTTTGTGAAAGACCAAATAAGGGGGATGGACAGACAAGGCTTGAAGTTCCGATACCCTTCTGGCAGATGTTATGGCTACTAAAAACAGAGTTTTCCAAGAAAGAAGCTTGAGGGAGCAAGAGGCTGCAGGTTCAAAGGGAGGCAGAATCAATGAGGTTAGAACCAAATTCAAATCTCGTTGTGGGGGCAGATCCTTAACTGGAGGTCTAAGCAAAAAGATGCCCTTGAGAAAAGCTTTACAGAGTTTGTGGGACATAATATTTGCTTCTGAGAGCCCCACATGAAAATTAGCAATGGCCGCTAATTGTAACCTGATAGTGGCTGACTATGACCCTGAATGAAAGAGTTCCGCCAGAAAGTCTAGAACCTTATGAATGGGTGCATGGAAAGGATCTAAGGACCTAGCTTGTGCCCAGAGCGAAAAACGCTTCCATTTACTCGCATACGTCTTCCTAGTATTGGACTTATGGGAAGCCAGAATGATATCACGGACAGAAGGAGAAATAAGGGAAAGCCTGGATATGGCTCGAAGTGGAGCAACCAAGCTGTGAGGTTGAGGGAATGAAGAGACTGATGCAGCTTACCCGTGAGATGGGTCAACAGATCCGGAAGGGGTTCCAGATGCCAAGGCTGTACCAGTAGGTTACTGTGCAGGAACGGAAATCATACTTGTCGAGGCCAAAACGGAGCAACGAGGATCATTTTGGATCTCAATGCGGTTGCTTTCTGAATTAATTGCGGGATCAATGGTAAGGGAGGAAAGGCATATAGAAGACCCCGGGGCCAATCGTGAACAAGAGCATCTCTGGGGGGATGGCCTGGTAGAGGAAAGAGTGTGAAGAAGTCGAGGCACTTGCTGTTTTGAGGAGTTGCGAAAAGATCGCAAGGCTGGCCCCACTTCTGAAATATTCTGTCTGCTACCGCTTGATTTAGAGACCACTCGTGAGGCATGAGGATAGTTCTGCTCAATCTGTCCGCTATGATGTTGGACTTCCCGGGGATATGTGTTGCTATCAGAAACCGTTGAGTGGAAATCGCCCATTGCCAAAGTCTGAGTGCTTCTCGACATAGGGGGTAGGACTTTGTTCCGCCCTGCTTGTTTATGTACCACACCACAGACATATTGTCCGTTTGAATAGCTATAGTCCCTGTGGGAAGCGAGCTCTGAAGGGCTTGCAATGTTAAAAGCACCGCCCTCATCTCCAGGACATTTATGTGCAGGTGGCGTTATAATTGTTGCCATGTGCCCTGGACCGTCCTGCCCTGAAAGTGCCCCCCCCCACCCGATCAGGGAGGCATCCGTTGTCACCGTGGCAACTGGGGGGGGGGGGAGAACAAAGGGTCTGCCCTGAAAAAGCTGAGGGGAAACCATCCACCAGGAGAGATGATTCTTGCATGATGGGGTTATCAAGATGTTGTGAGTCATTGGGAGCTGTTGAAAGGACCACTGAGACAACAGCATCCACTGGAGGAGCCTCATGTGGAAGCGGGCTAATGGGAGTAGAAGAATCGCCGCTGCCATGAGGCCTTATACTAGCTTGACTTGAACTCTGTTGGACTGAAACAGGGACTGAACATTCCGCCTTATGTCTGTCACTCTCTGAGGTGGTAATGTTGCAGACATTTCTGTGGTGTTTAATACAGCGCCTATACAGTTTATACATTGACAAGGCGACAAGGAGGATTTTGCAAAATTTATAGAAATACCTAGATTGTTGCAAAGTTGAATAGTGTAATCCCTCGCCATTATAAGATGCTGCTTGGTGGTAGCGGAAATGAGCCAGTCGTCTAGATATGGAAACACCTGGAATCCTTTTTGTCTCAGGTGAGCCATGACCACTGCCAAGCATTTGGTGAACACCCGGGGGGGCTGTGGTGAGACCAAAGGGCAGGGTTCTGAATTGATAATGACTGGCTCCCAGCCGGAAGCGGAGAAACCTCCTGGAGCGCCTGTGTATCTTTATATGATAGTACGCGTCCTGGAGGTCTAACTAGCACATCCAGTTGCCTCTACCCAAAAAGGGTAGAATGGACTGCAGTGTTACCATCCAAAATTTTGTCTTTTATACAGAGTTGTTCAATCTGCTGAGGTCCAAAATTGGTCTCCAGTCCTTTTTGGTACCAAAAGGAATCTGGAGTAGATTTTTTCTAACAGCTTTTTTATTTCTAGCTGTGCCTGACCCCTTTGTGCGGGTGGTACGTCTGGGTAGGGGTCTTGGCGGTTGTACCGGAGGGGAAGTGAAGGGAATTTTGTAACCCTCGGATATGATCTTCTGTACCCATGTGTCTTGGAAGAGGGATTGCCAGGCTTCCGGGTACAGAGATAATCTCCCCCAGACTGCCTCCGAAGGCGGACAGTCGAGCAGCTTCTCAGGGATGCTGAAAGGGTTGGTCAGGGAAAGATTCCCTGGAACCCTGGTTCTGTGGACCCCCTCTGCCCCTGGGGCGGCATCTGTTATTGTTCCACCCTCTGCCTCTGGGGGGAAATTCACCACGTGCGGCAGGCGTGACTCCCTGTGGTTTGCAGAACCACATCTTTCCACCCCTGTTCCTTAGGATAAGGTCTAGAAGGTGTGGAAAAATGGACTCCCACGGCAGAGAGAGTCTTACCATCTTGCTCGCATCTGGTGAGGGTATTCTTCACCCGAGGTCCAAACAATTCTGAACCATCAAAGGGGGTGTTGGTGAAGGATGCCTTGAAAGGATCGGCAAAGTTAGAGTCGCATCCAACCGTGACATCTCAACGCAACACCTGTGCCTGCGGCCCTACTCGCTCCATCAGCTGCGTAGGAGATAAGTCGCATGGAGGAGTTAACAATGGAGTTCAGGGTGGCCAGCTGGGAGTTCATCTTATCCCGATACCCCGCAGCAGAAGGATCCTGTACAGTTTCACCCAGTTCTTTGAGCAAGTTTCTCTGAAGGCGGGTGAAATGACAAATAGTTCAGCGATCGCATAGTAAAGGTCGCTGAAGCAAATGTCCGCTTGCCGTACCTGTCCATGGTCCTGGACTCTGTTAGGAGGATGAACAGGTACAGAAGGATCAGCCAATTCCTTCTTAGTGACTGCTGCTACCACCATAGCATCAACTGAAACACCTTTGGTGAGAAAGGATTTGTCCTCTGGTGCAGAAATAAATTTAGAAGGCCTCCTAGGGGTAGGTTCCATTGAATCAGGAGCTGCCCATGCCTTTCTAGCCACTACCTCCATTAGTGGGTCGAAAGGGGGAGACACCCAGGAGGTGGAAGGGTGAGATCCAAAAGCGTCATGGTATACAGACTCGTCCTTGGAGGGTTTGAGAGTGGACCAATTTCCCCTCTATTTTAGGATCTCTAGGATGTCTGAAAAACAGACATCCTCAGAGGGGGATCTCGGGGAAACCTCTGACTCATCCAAGTCTGTGTCCGACGTGACAGACTCGGGGGAGTCTATGTGCTTCCTCTTGCACTTTCTTTTCCTAGGGGGTTCCCCTGAAACTTCACGGGAGGCCTCGGAAGAGGAGGAGACACCCAAAGTGCGTACCCTACGCTTTGCATCTCTGCTGTCAGATGAAGGAGGATGGCCAGAGACTGTAACAGGCACTGTAGAGGGAGGAGCGGCAGAACTTAACCTTGGAGTGGACACTGGGTCCAGCACGCTCCTCATCACCTCGAAGGCTCCCCTATCAGGTAACAAGGGTAGTCCAGGCTCCGAAGAGACCCGAACCGCTCCCAGCACCGACAGAAGACTCCGAGAATGATGTCGGGGCCGAACTAATCAGAGCCGAAGCTCCGAGAGGGAGAGCGGGGTCGGACAAGGGTCCGATGCCACTCGCCCCCTCGGAGCAGACAATGGAGTCCCGGCGCCCGGACAACTCCACGGACGGAACCAATGAAGAGGTCGGAGCCAATAACACCGGAGCCGAAGGTGGAAGTATCGGCTCCGACGTGGGTAAGGCTATGGTTCCAACAAACTCCGGCTCCGAACTCGAGAGGTGAATCGGAGGAGGAATCGATAGCGGTACCAAACGAGCCGCAGTCTGCTGAGACGGGCTTTGGAGCATTTGGGCTAGTGCCTGAGATTTTATGAGCCTACTGACCACCCTCTCAATGTCGTGGTTGGAAAGCCTGGATGACCTAAGATGAGTGAGTCCTATGACTCCGCTCCGATAGGAGAGGTGATCTCGGAGCCGATCAGACGGATTCTAGTGAGGGGGATCTAGAGCGCTTGCGCGCTGGGGTCGGCTCCGATGCAGGTTTCGGAGTGGATACCACTGTGCCCGCCTCGGATCCGAATGGAACCGATGTCGGAGCCATCTCAATAACGCCAGCCCTCGACGCAGAAGCTGGAGCCGAGGGTTTGGCGGTTTTTGAAGACTTCCCTGAGCCAGACTTGGACGGGGAGTCAACGGGCTTTAATAAGCCCCTTAAGATGAGCTTATTAAGACGCTCCTGCAGGACTCAAACTAAACCCGTGACAGATGGAACAAGAGTCCTGCAGGTGTAAAGGCCCTAAGCAGTAGACACAAGAAGTGACTGTCTGTCAAGAGACATTTGACAGCACGAGTCACACTTCTTGAATCCCGAGACCTTAGCGTCTTTGGACATAGTCCTAACAGCAAACACAGTAATCACAGTCAGTCCACACACACACACACACTCAACTTAAAACTAGAAAAAAGTTAAGGGAACTGACTAAACACCACACACAGACACTGTAAGGGGTGGGAAAAAATAAGGTAAAGCCCGTAGGCCCAAAGATAAAAATTAACTAAAGAAGGGCTACAAAAGGGCTGTAAGGGAATCTATATGGAAAACTACCTGAAATATAGTACTATAGAAAAAAATTCTCTTTACTGACCTGAGCCGGTAAAAAAAAAGCAACCTCGCAGGGAAGCAGCAAACGAGATCTGGGGAGTTAGCGCATGGTATTGTGGGTTATAGGGCTGCCTCGAGCCGGTAAAAACAGCTCTCGAGCTATAGTATAGGCCGAGTTGGAGCCAAGGATCGGCTCCAAACCCATCCAGCAAGAATGAAGGCGAGAATGACAACTTAACATTGTAGGTTAGCATATGGTCACTGATATCATCAGGAAGGGTTCCTGGTTTATAGGTATGAAGGTGGCTGCTGATAAGGATCCAGTCTAGGGTGGTTTCCTTACTACTTGGCTTATGGATTCTAGTAGAAGAGGTATAATTTGTGAGAATGCAAAGATTCATGTGATTAGTAGGATTAGGGGAACTACAGGTAACCCAGTCTATATTAAAGTCACCTAATACAATGGTCTCCTGAGGTAGATGGGTAGAGAGGTAACCAAGTAAGTTTTCAAGAGTACTGGTATTATATCCAGGGGGGAGATATGTGCAAATTAGATACATTTGGAGTTGTTGATTTGAAGTTTGGCAGTAAGGGTTTCTGAATTGGTATCTGATGGTATGAGTATATTGAAGGGTGATACTTGGTGTTTAGATTTGTACAAAATTGCTATATCTCCACCCTTTTTGGTTTTATGGTCACATCTTAGGATATTATATCCAGGAAGAGTAATCTCCTGGTCCAGAGTTGAGGGCTTTAGCCATGTCTCTAATACAGAGAATATCAAATGAGTGTACATCTAAGAGTGCATGTAGGTGGGTGATTTTATGCGGTGGTGGTGCTGCGGTAGCGTTGTCGCCTCACAGTAAGACGCTGTCCAGTTCGATTCTCAGCTAGAGCGTCTTCTGCGTGGAGGCATGCATGAAGGTTGAAGGTTGTGCGTCAGGGCTGGTAACTTGGCACATAAAAATCAACTACCAATCATTAGCGGACTGGAGTTCCGCTGTGGCGACCCCTAACCGGGAAAAGCCGAAAGACCCAACAACATGCTTCGAATGTTAAGGTGAGCTATCAGGAGGGAGTTAGGTGATTTAGTTATGGTAGCTGTAACATGCAATGTTTGGTAGTGTAGGTTATTGGGGCCAGGGTTTGGATGAATATCACCATCTAATAGGGGGTGTAGATGAGGATATTGTACAAACTTAAGGATTTTGTCGTAATTATTTGAAGTTTTTTTTGATAAGGAAGTAAGATGGGTAGCTCTATGATATTTTGGTAATATAAAGATAGAGGTGGAGGTTATGTTATTGTGGTTGAGGGAGGAGATGAAAAAAGATGATAGAGTTTGGTGGTGGTGTTCAGGAAGAGAAAAATGTTCATAATCAGTGTCTTGCCTAGGCCTCTTATCTGGAGGGGGATGGGAACCCCTGATCAAGGTAATGAGGTCTTCTGCCATTTTGATAATTTGTTTTTTAGGCATAGAGGCCTGTGCACGTGGCTCATGCGTCAGTTTTTTAGTTTTAGAAGTTGCTTTTGTCTTTGGTTTTGCAGCTGTCGTCGGTTTGATATACAAATGTTGAGGCCTGAATACAGCCTCAGAAGCCGGAGCCTGCTCAGCAGCTCTGGACCCATCCGAGTGAGCTACATTCGTGGGTCCAATACTTTGCGTATCTCGCTGCATGCCAGACTCCACATGGGTGTCGGAAGGGACCTGCGACTTGAAAGAAGCGAGTATCAGGGGCTGCGAAACCGCCTGAGTACCGGCGACTGGCTTAGAAGTTTCGTCATCAGTTTTGGACCTCGACTTCCTGTCTCTGTCCTTTTCTTTGCGTTTATGTACTCTGGGTAGTCGGATTGTTGTCCGACAACATTTCTGGGTAGTTAAATCTGTTTCCAAAATACTTTGAGGCAAACATATACAGACGCTTAATAGTGCGTTGGTTAAATCTAGCACAAAACCGACAGCCAGGCACATTGTGATCAGGGCCTAGGCAAGGAATACAGTATAAATGGAAATCCTTGAGGTATTTGCTTCCCACAAGTAATACAATTATTAACTTTTTCTGACATAGGTATGGAGCAAGAAAAAGGTTTCCCCAACGGGGTACTTAGCTTTAGTGAAGACTTCAGTTCTGAAACTCAAACTGAATATTTCAGGAGTCGGTCGACCGGCATTTGCAAAATGCTTCTGCTTCGGGCACCGCGCGGCAAAAAAGACTAAAGAAAATGGCGTCGGCTACATGTTTTATACCCCTGCTGACCTGACGTCATGGAAGAGGAGACAGCAACCGACGCAGGACCCAAGACTTTGGAATTCAGGCTGACTGAGGGCAACCTGCCAGCAGATTACCCAAATGTAATGACTGCAACAGTGAAACACGAAGAACATCTATATAGGTTCATAGGTTGGTACTAGGCTATCAGCCCTAGGGCTTATACAAGCCTAGCCATAACAATTCCCTGGTTATTTCTTCTCACACTATATACATCTCTGGATCCCTGTCTAGCAGGGCGACTGACGTGATCCCGGGGTGAATTTCCTTTCTCCCATCCAGTCATCAAGGTTTCTTTTGAAGAGGGGCAAAGAGGCACTCTGCTTGACATGTATGGGCAGTCTATTCCAGAGTCTGGGGAGCCTCTGGGTCAGGAACCTATCCCTCCAGCATGTTTTTTTATTCTGATGACAAGGTTTAGATCCCTGGAGCCTGTGGCTCTGAGGGATTGAGATTTCTTTAAGTGTAGCATGTCCAACAGCTCTGCGTTTAACATGGCCTTGTAAGTTAATCAGAGATCGCCTCGGAATAGACTATATGCGACAGAGTATAGCTGGAGTTTTTTTAAGGCGGTCAGCATATGGCATCTGCTTTAGGCCTGTGATTCTTTTAATGAGGTATTTCTGCAGCCTTTCCAGTTGTCGCAGATGTCTTGAGAGGTACATACCAAATGGGGCGTTGTATTCTATAATGGGTCTGAGGGATGAGTACAATGGGACAATTACCTCCTTTTTTCTGGATGAAATGCCCTTAGTGATAAGGTGTTTCACATAGAAGGATTTCCTGACTATTGTGGCAATGTGGTTATTGAAGGTGAGTCCACTGTCCACCTGTCCCAAAGTCTCTTATCACACTTTCGGAGTTTAGTGTTCTGCCACCTATGTGGTAATTCACGGGTACATGTTTTTTCCCAAAGGGGATAACTATACATTTTTTGGCATTGAGCTTGAGCCCATGGATCTGGCACCAAGCACCTGTTTTTGTAAGGCCCTTTTGTAGAGTATAGACATAATTTGTTGATTCAATAATGGCTCCCAGTTTGCAGCAATCTGCGAACTTTTTTAGCCAGAGTCCCTAAGTGTTGGCCTGTACTTCAAATAAGTAGATGCCAAACAAGAGCGGTCCCAGGACTGATCCCCAAAGTATTCCACTTGTCACTAGTCTGGAGCTGGATTTGGAGTCAGCTACTTTTACAGTGTGGGTTTTGTCAGTAAGCCAGTTGGCAACCCATCGAGTGACGTAGAGATTAATGCCCAGCTTGGTAAGTTTATCTATGATTCCAGAGTGGGGGATGGTGTCAAAGGACTTGGCGAGGTCCGGATAGGCTGTGTGGACTGTCTTACCCTCGTCCACGGCTCTAGAGACCGATTCGAAGAAGTCAATCAGGTTCAGGAGACAAGATCGGCCCTTCATGAACCCAAACTGGGTGTGGTCCAGTGTTTTTGGTTACCACTGTCTTTGTTTATAAGTTACATGATAATACGTTCCATGGCCTTGCAGATCAGGCTAGTCAGACTGAAGGGGTGGTAGTTCCTGAGATCCACGGTGGATCCCCCTTGTGGCGTGGGATAACTAACTGTGCGCCACTCAGTGGGCATGAAGCCTGAGGTGAGGGCATGATTAAACATGACACTTAGGTGAGGTGCCAGTTCATTTTGTAGTTCATGTAGTACACAGCCCGGGATGTCATCTGCTCCCGTGGATGCTGTATTCTTAGCTTTGGAGAGTGTGTTTTTACCTGTGTGGCTGTTATTACGGAATTTGGCAATCTTCCGGTATTGAAATGGGCCATTTAGGGGGTGAGAGGGGGTTGAAGCTGGCACTGAATCGATCTGCCATTTAGATTCTTGACATAGATAAAGAATGCCTTGTGGTTGTCTTTGGAATCTTTGGCAATTTTATTTTCGTAACTAGCTTTGGAGGATTTTATGAGGGATCTCAGCTTCTCACGGAGGCAGGTAAGAGTGTTTTTTTCATCCTGGGATTCAAAAATAGGTGGGTGCTGCTACTGCTGCAATAAGAAATTTGAACCTCTACTGTTATGCATAAGAGCAACTTGTATAACTGTACGAAGTTCATCACTCCCACTGCTTCATAGTTTCATAGTATAAGTACTAGGCTATCTGCCCTAGGGCATTTGTAAGCCTAGCCATAGTGATGTGGCTTTTGCCACCCCATGAAGTGGTACAAAAATGTACAGAATAAAATTAGAATACTGTGCCTCTGTCTAGTAGTGACACAATGAAGGTCCCCTTATATAACAGAATTAGTTTACTGTGCCCCTGTCTAGCAGTGACACAGATGTGAGGGGTAAACTTACGATCTCCCATCCACTCATCAAGATTTCTCTTGAAGAGAGTCAGTGAGGGGCTCTGCCTAATACGAACTGGGATCCTGTTCCAAAGCATGGGAAGCCTCTGGGTTATGAATCTATCCCTCCAGCATGTCCTATTCATACTTGTGCCGAGGTTTAAGTCTTTAGCTCTCGTGGTCCTGAAGGATTTGGATCTTTTGAGCTGGAGCATGTCCATCAGATCCTGATTGGACAGGGCCTTGTACGTCAGGCAGAGATCACCTCTGAGCAGGCGGTATGCTACTGAATAGAGCTGAAGTTTCTTTAGTCTGGCAGAATAAGACATATGTTGGAGACTCTTGATCCTCTTGGTGAAGTACTTTTGTGGTCTCTCCAGCTGTTGCAAATGCCGGGTGAGGTACATACCAAATGGGGCACTGTACTCAATCATGGGTCTGATGAGGGAGGAATATAGGGGTACAATGACATTCCTGGATCTGGATGTGAATCCCTTCATGATGAGGTGTGCAAGGTAGAATGTTTTTCTAACCACTTTGGCAACGTGGGTGTCAAATGAGAGGTCGCTGTCGACTTGGGTCCCTAGGTCTCTGATTACTTTTTCCGTACTCAGTGGGTTGCTGTCTATGTGATAATTTGTGGGTACTTTGTTTTTCCCAAAGGGGATGACTATACATTTTTTGGCATTTAGTTTAAGGCCGTGACTCCGGCACCAGTTGTCCGTTTCTGTGAGGCCTTTTTGTAGGATGTATGTGTCCGCTGGTGTATCGACTATGGCGCCTAGTTTGCAGTCATCTGCGAACTTTGTCAGCCACAACCCTCCCATGTTTGCTTTAACATCTGAGAAATAAATGCCGAACAAGAGGGGTCCCAGGACAGATCCCTGTGGGACACCACTTGCGACAGGCTTGGAGTCTGACATTGCTCCAGCGATTTTAACTTTATGGGTTCTGTCCTTTAGCCAGTTTACAACCCATCTGGTGACATAAGGGTTTACGTTTAAGCTGTTGAGCTTATCTATGATGCCTGAGTGGGGTATTGTGTCGAAGGCCTTAGCTAAGTCCAGGTAGGCTGCATGGACTGCTTTGCCCTTATCAATGGCTCTAGTGACTGTTTTGAAAAAGTCAACCAGGTTCAAAAGGCAGGATCTGCCCTTTACAAAGCCGAACTGGGTGGGGTCAAGTGTCTGTAGGTCCGCTATGTCTCTGTTTATGAGTTCCATAATGATTCTTTCCATAGCTTTGCAGACCGGGCTGGTTAAGCTTATGGGGCGGTAGTTTCCAGGGTCTGTAGAGGTACCCCTTTTGTGGAGTAGGACCACTGTTGCTGTACGCCACTGTTCAGGTACATATCCTGAAGTAAGGCTAAGGTTAAACAGCATTTTTATGTGTGGGTTTAGCTCCTCTTGGAGTTCACGTAACACGCAACCTGGGAGACCGTCAGGTCCCACTGATGCTGTGTTTTTAGCTTTGTTTAGGGCGGTTCTCACTTGGACATCTGAGATGACAGGGAGATTACATTCAGCTGGGATAAGTATTTCTTCTTTTGGGGGTGAAGGAGGGGAGAAATTTGCACTGAACCGGTCAGCCAGAATGTTGGCAATATCTGTGGGTTCAGTGTATTTTTTGTTGTTGTGAACTAACTCTGAGCATATCTGAAGGTTTCCGCCCAGGTTTCTAACATAGCTGAAGAAGGCTTTGTGGTTATCTTTAGTGTCCTTAGCGATTTTTCTCTCAAAGTTGGCCATGGATGTTTTTATGAGAGAACGTAGTTTTCTGCTAATGTTGTTCAGAGATGTCTTCCCTACATGGGATTTTGCTCTGACGTGCAGTAGCTTCCTTCTTTTGTTATACAATGTGTTAATGGCCGAGGTCCACCAGACAGGACGCTTGCCTTTGGTGGAGAGTGATTTGGATTTATTTGGGATTGCATGATCCATGCATTCTTGGAGATGTCCATAGAAAGCATTTGTGAAGGATTCGGCATTGTGGGATGTGGTATCCACTGGCACAGTGGGCTTAAAGGATACCATCACAGTCTTAAGAAGAGTGAAGTCTGCTTTTGAGAAGTTTTTCACTGTGGTCTTTTGTGCTGGGGGTGGAGGTGGGATATGTATATCCAGGGTGATTAGTTTGTGGTCAGATCTCACTAGTGAGGGGTATACTTCCGGTGTGGAGCATTTTGTCCCCATGTTCGTGATGATCAGGTCTAGTATATTATCTCCCCTAGTGGGAGAGGTGGCTAGTTGTTCCAGTGCATTTGAATTTATGAATTCCAGGAACCTTTGGGCTAGGGTATTAGGGCTAGAATAATGTACCCAATCTATGTTTGGGTAGTTGAAGTCTCCCAGTATGATGGTATTTTGTGATACACTCATATCCTCCAATGTCTTCAGGAAGTCTGAGTGGGGTTCCTGAGATTGGGAGGGTGGTCTGTAACATGCTACCAGTTGTATAGCAGTTTTGCCTATGGTTAGTTGCACCTGTATGGTCTCTGATGCTTCATGTGTTGCTACTAACCTGGAGGTGTGGGTGTCCTTGATGAATATGGACACTCCCCCTCCCTTTGTGGTTCGGCCTGGGTTTTGGGGCCGAAAAGCATGATACGAAGTATAGCCTGGTAGCGCTGGGGTGCTCTCAGGAGCCTTGAACCAGGTTTCAGTTACTGCACAGACGTCGATGTCCTCCATGCTGAGGAGTGTGAGTGCCTGCATCTTGAGATTTAGACTTCTGGCGTTGAGCAGCATTACCCTTAGTTTTTTTCCAATTTTGTTTTCTAAGGAGGTGGTTTGTCTTTTGAGCCTTGCCTAAAATAGGCACTATGGGGGTGGCAAGAGCCTTAGCCAATATCCGGAAGCCCAGTGGTGACAGGTGTAAGCCCTCCCTTGCGAAGCAGCGTGGCTTGTCCAACATGTCATCCCAGGCAGACAGACATTGGATCCCCTTAGAATGACACCAGTACTTGAGCCAATTATTAAAGCTGATCATCTTGTCTTTGTATTGTGGTATCATTCTTGGTGAGGGCAAGATGCTGCTCAGGGTCCGGGTCATACCAGCCTGGGCTACATAATCGGAGAGCTCCTCTATGTCTCTTTTCATGTAGTCCAGAGAGGTACGTCTCAGGTCATTCACGCCAGCATGGACAATGACGGAGTCATATTTCTACTTGCTTTGGAGTGACTTGCGTGCGTGTGTTATGTGGCGGATCCTAGCTCCCGATAGACAGCTCACAGTCACCCTCTCCTTGTTCAGCCTGGTCAGCGGGACATCAGTGTGTCTGACTATAGAGTCACCTATTACTAGTGTATCAGGCATGGTGTTTGGCCTTAAGGGCTGTGATTGGTTGACACACTGATTTATTGAAGTATGTGTTGCATGTGCTTTGTTTTGAGGTGGTGGATTTTTGGATGTTTGCTTTGGGAGCCTCTGTTGTTTTGGTAAGTTTTTTATTAGAGCCTCCGAGTATGTCTTTGTGTTTTTATGTGTTTGGTTTGCAGTTGTGGTAGGTCTATGTGGGACTGGGATTGTTGTGTGTGTGTGGTTACCATCTCCTCCTGTCTGGTCATGCCAGCCCTGAGTTGAGAGAGTTCAGCCTCCAGTTTGGCTATATAGTTGCATCTCTCACATGTATTTGTGTTTGTTGGGAGGAGGAGAGGGTTGTCTGTGTACATGAGAGAATTGTAGCATTGTCTCAAGATACCCAGACTGACTAGCTGAACTGGAGAGGATGCCAGTAATCTACCACTCGACATGCTAGAACAGTATAAGGGAGTGCTGTACCTTTAAGGGAAGTGGATATTCACAGGGGTGGTAGGTAGATGTAGTGCTTTACTTAGTAGAGACGTATTGAGAACAAGTGCTAGGCTTATAATATAGTGAGTAGTCTGATTATACTAAGAGTAGAGCTTCCTTAATGGAAAATTTGAAGAGCAGACTTGGTGGAGCCAGAAGTTTAACCACCGCTGCGCTATGCGCACAACCGCACAAAGCTGTGCAAATGCGGATTTTAAACAGGGAACTACAAAAGAGCTAAAAATGGTCCAAAACAACCAATTACTACAGCTTCTTGTGCTGAGGTCACTTCCTACAGGGACAGGTAGGCTGCTCAAGGCTCCCCACTCCCACTGGTGAGCAAAGAAACTTCCTTCTATCCAAGTAAGGTAATGGACAGCATAGGAACTACACCACAGCCCAGAATACAGCAATGCCTGTAAACTGGTCTAAACTAGTCGAGGAGAAGCGGGAAAACAAGGATTATTTTTTTTGTTTTTTTGATAGAAACACACAGAAAATGCAGAAAAGTACAGTTTGGTACCTACCATAAATGTAGATGTTCGAAGATCCACATTGCTGCAGTCCTTACTTATGGGTAGTCCGCTGTCCTCGGTCGGCCCGAATACCAAAGTATTAGGCTGACGTCGGTCATGGGCGCCTAGATCTGACATCAGAGCGTCAGGGTATAAAGGCGCATGACCAACGTCATATCCTCAGTCTTTTCTTGCCCCAGATGTCAGAAGGCCAAACCAGAAAGGCCACAGCCAAAAACAGAATACCTCCCAAAAACATGCCCAACAACAACCATCACCTAAAGCATAGCACCAAGTCTAACTACAGTGGGGAAGGAGGGAGGGTAAATTGGACTGCAGCAATGTGGATCTTGAACATCTACATTTATGGTAGGTACCAAACTGTACTATGTTCTTCATCTCACATTGCTGCAGTCCTTACTTATGGGTAGAATCCCAAAGCAACGGGAAAGGGAGGATGGTAAAAATCATAAAGCATTAGGGGCGCTAAAATGCCCTGTAAAATTGCAGTGGCAAATCCAGCCCTAGACTTAGAATAAAGAGGAAGGTGGTAATGTTTAGAAAAGGTATGCACTGAACTCCAAGTAGCTGCCTCCAAAATGTCTTTTGTAGCTACCCCCTTAGAAAGGCCGTAGAAGTAGCAGTAGCCCTAGTGGAATGAGGCCTGATTCCAGCAGGAATCTCCTTACCATGATGGGAATAACAGAAAGAAATACAAAACCCAATCCATTTAGAAATAGTTTGTTTTGAAACAGGTTTACCCTGTGAACCCAAAGCAAAAGAAACAAACAATTGCTGAGACTGTCTGAACTCCTTGGTTCTGCTCAAATAATAACGCAACTGCCTGTGAATATCCAAAGTATGCAAAATTTTCTCCCCTTTATTTTGGGGGTTTGCATAAAAAGTAGGCAAATGAATAGTTTGATTTAAGGCTACACTAGAAACCACCTTAGGCATAAAGGAAGGATTAGTGCAAAGATACCCTATCCTTATGAAAAATCAGGAAAGGCTCCACTGCCATGAGGGCCTGTAATTCAGAAACCCTTCTTGCAGAGGTAATGGCCAACAAAAAAGCAGTTTTCCATGACAAATACTTTAACTCGGCAGTAGCTGCAGGCTCAAAAGGTTGTAGAGTAAGTTTTTCCAACACAAAATTGAGATCCCAAGCAGGAGTAGGAGCTCTACGTGGGGGTCTTATATTCTTTGCCCTCTAAGAAATTGCTTAAACCAAGGATGAGGGAATAAAGGAGGGTCACAATCATAGTGAGCAGAAATGGCTGCAGCATGGACCTTTACTGAGGAGAAAGACAAACCCTTGTCCAATAACTCAGTAAGATATTGAAGAGCAACACTTAAATCAGGTTTGGAGACATCAAAGTCCTTTCCTTTGCTCCAAATAAAAAATCTCCTCCATTTATCAGCGTAAACTTTCCTGGTACTAGGCCTCCTGGCCTCCAAAATAACATTCAAAACTTGTTGTGGAAGCGGAGACCCTCCAGAGTCTAAAACAGAATATGCCAGGCTGTTAGATGTAGAGACTGAATCTTGACATTGAGGAAGTGACTGTCCTCTTGTGACAAAAGGTGCGGAATCAAAGGCAGAGGCCATGGAGGTTCTCGTACTAAGCTCCTCAGTAGTGGGTACCAGTGTTGTCGAGGCCAATCCGGTGCTATCAAAATCATGGTTGGCTTGTCTTGTCTGGCCTTCAAGAGTACCTTGGGAAGAAGAGGCAGAGGTGGAAAGGCATATACATGCAGATTGTTCCAACTGAATGATAGAGCGTCCACCTTCCAAGCTGTGTGATGAAACATTTTGTGCAAAACTTTGGCAACTGGTAATTTAGTGGAGAAGCGAACAGATCTATGTCTGGAGTTCCCCATAACACTGTCAACTGTTGAAATACATGAGGATCCAATTTCCACTGTGAGGATCCACTATTTGTCTGCTCAATACATCTGCTAAGGAGTTCTGTGCTCCTGGTAGAAACCTTGCCTGAAGATTGAGGTGTAGATTGAGAGCAGTTTCCCACAGAATCATCGCTTGCCTGCAAAGAGGGTAAGAATGGGTTCCCCCCTGCTTGTTGATGTACCACATGACAGTAGTGTTGTCTGTTTGAATCAACACCTGCCCTGGGTGAAGTAAATCTTTGAAAGCCATCAATGCAAACTGGACTGCTAACATTTCCTTCAAGTTGATATGCAAATGTTGGAGTTTGACAGGCCACGTGTTTTGCACCCATTTTCCATTGAGGTGTGCTCCCCAAGCCTTGTCCGAGGCATCTGTCGTTAGAATCTGACTCTCCTCTGGCCGGGTCACAGAGTCCCTTGTTTAGGTGACATTCCTGAGCCCACCACAAAAACTCCTTCCGAATGCAAGGTATTATCTGAATGACAGTGTCTAGATCTTGGCAGTGCTGTGTCCATACATTTTTGAGATACCATTGAAGCTTCCTCATATGCAATTTGGCATTGGGCAGCACCAGAATACAAGATGCCATGAACCCCAAGGCTTGAAGGACTGTCCTTGCAGTCAGCCTGGACCGTAGAGACATTTGATGGAAATAAAGAGAAAGGCTTCTTTGTTTGTCTGGGGTCAAAAAGGCCATCTGGGAAGCTGTATTCAGTCTCACACCCAGAAAGCACATGTCCTGAGAGGGTACTAGACTGGACTTTGTTTCGTTCACAGAATACCCTAGGCATCTTAACACTGCCATCACATACTGTAGATGATGAAGAAGTTCGACCTTTTCTTGTGCAATAATCAGGCAATCGTCCAAATAAGGATAAATCTATATTCAACCAAAGCAAAAGAAACTGCTGCAAAAAAACACAACTCCACCAAAAGAAAGCAGCCGAGCAGGCAAAGGAAAGCACAAACCGCCAACACACAATTAGGACTGTATTTCTCCCAAATGAGCACGAAGATAGTTTCAAGCAGTATCAAAAAGGTTTATTTAACGTACATCCACTCTGGTAACGTTTTCGTTGATAAAACAACTTCATCAGAATAAAACCAATCCCTCATCACATACATTTTATATAAAGCTGTTTAAATTGGTACAATCAAAATTTAAAGTGATACATACTATATAAATGTATGCCCCAAACCATATTAACATTAAAAAGAAATGTGAATGCTATTGAAACCCTAAGCAACACTTTAAATACATATTGCTAAAATGTACATAGCTGTTAAAAACAATATATTCAAACAAATATAAATCATAAAATCAACTTAAACAAAAATGTAGGAATCTGTGACCTTACAGTTTGTCAGCCTTCAATTTTAGATATGGGGCTATGGAAATAAAATCATTCAGCCCTGGATGTTTGCTTGATTCCAATAAAATCTGCCAACAAGTCTCTTTATGAGACAACAGCGCAGGCCAATTACCCCCCCTACTGCACTGTGGGACAGATTCCAAAACAAAAAACTTAAAAGAAGCTCCTTCACAGGTCAAAGTATGTCTGAAAAGTGCGTTGGTGTTGACTTTTCTCTGTATATCATAGGCGTGTTCATATATACGCCTCCTGAGCTGCCTCTCCGTCTTGCCAACATAAAATGCCTGGCAAGAACGGCAGGCAGCCAGATACACCAATCCCCTAGAATTACAATTGTACAGACCATCTGACCATAATTTTCTGCTTCTGCTTTCCAAGTACAAGCTGTCCTGATCTATTATGTATTTACATTGTGGACAGCACCCACAACGGAACGTACCCTTTCTCAACATATTTTTTCTTTTCATCTTGGGATTCTGTTCAAGAACCCTTTTAACATTGAATCCTTTCCTGTATACTACTCTACATGTCAAATCCTTGAAATTGGCCAAATCTGTAAATTCTTTGAAATCATTGAATTCTCTCTCAATGATATACCTAATCTCTCCCGCTTGTTGGCTATATTGTGTAATAAACATCTGTTCAGTACTGGGTATCCCTTGAAATTCATCTAACAGAACATCTTCACCAGATGGCTTGGCCTTCCCCAAAATGGGGGCAAAGCGGCTGGATCTCAGTTTTGTTACTTCCTCAAAAACGGAATTGATCAAAACTATAGGGTACCCCCTTTCCAAAAAGAAGGATTTCAATTTCTCCCCTTCTGTAACAAAATCATTTTCTTCTGATGTCATACGAGACACCCTTACGTACTGCCCCTTCACAATAGATCTTTTTTGGAATTTAGGGTGAGAACTGGCATAATGGAGATATCCATTAGAGAATGATGGTTTCCTATAAACACGGGACTTAAAGCGATCATTCATTTTACTAAGGGTTACATCCAAATAATCCAGCTGTTGAGTAGTGACATTGTAAGTAAAACGTAAAAATCCCGTAGTTTTATGAAGGTATGCCACGAACTCATCTATACAGTCCCGTGGTCCCACCCAAAAAATGCAGATATCATCCAGGAACCTTGAGTAGTGAATCCAATGTTTGGAAAATACACTGTTCATAACAAATTTTTGTTCCCAGATGGCTAGAATCATGTCTGCATAAATGGGGGCACAATTGGCCCCCATAGCTACCCCAGAAACCTGCTGGAAATATTCTCCTGAGAAGTAAATATAATTATACTTCAATACCAGTTCTAATAGATGTAACACCAAATGGACATCATTATTGGTCACCCCATTACACCCCCACAAGGCTTCCTCAATCCATTCAAGCCCTACACTGTGTGGTATCACTGAGAAAAGATCGACCACATCTATGGTAACAAAAAACATGTCAGGTCTAAATAGGTCTGGGGTGACACTTCGAAGAAATTCCCAGGAATCTTTAAGAAGATATTCTTGCCTCCCCCACAATTGTTTCAGTTTCCAATCTAAAAATTTTGATAAATTGTGGGTTTTGGACCCCTGTGCTGCTACGATTGGACGCATAGGTGGATCATCCATCGCCTTATGTACCTTAGGTACCCCAAAAATAACGGGTACCTTAGGGTACGGGTTTTCCAAGAAATTATAGATGTCCATTTCAATAATTTCTTGGTCCAAAAGATCCTTAAGGGCTAAATCAATGTTCTTGTAAGAAATGTGAACCTCATTCAAGGAAGCTATGGAATATTTGTTGGAATCCATCAGGAGATTGTGCATTTTGGTCTCATACATAAGCTGGTCCATAACCACTGTGCCACCCCCCTTATCAGGTTCCATAACACGGACACCTAAATTACCACCAAGTTCTTCCAAAAGATTGATCTCAGCTACTTTCAAATTGGAGGTGTAACTATTCTTTCCAATCTTCCTCCTTATGCTTTGCTCAATCCTGTTCTCCAGGTTCTTTAACTGGGGGTGTAAAGGGGGGTTATACGAACTGGATTTTTTTAAATTAACTGCATGTGGTTGTGAAATGTTACCAAAAATATGTTGCAAATTTAATCTACGTATGAAAAGTTTAACATCCAACATGGTGTTCACAAGACTACAACCTCTGCTAGGCACAAATTTGAATCCTTTGGTAAAAAGGGAGAACCATGTTTCTGTAATAGCCAGATCACTATAATTGTAGATATGGTAATCATGGAGGGAATATTTAAAGTATTGGCCAATAGGAGTGACTGCTATCTGCTCTAGACGTCCCAATCCCCTCTGTCTCCTCTCTGCTTCCCCCTCCAACCCTTGGAAGGAAATGCCCTCCCCTCCTGCTGGTGCATCCCCATGTGGGGCCCATGTATCTGCTGTTGATAAGCTTGCTGGCGTAAGCGCTCCGATCTCCTGGGTAAAAAATCATCCTGATCAGTTTCATCATGGTTGCCCATAGGCGGGAGGGGCTCCAGGGGTGGAGATGTTTCCAGAACTACCCTAGGATGATCCCTAGGGGCAGGGGGTATACCATACCCATTTCTAACCAAAGGGGGGTTGGGATATTGTTTACCTTCTGCATACTCTCTTAAATCTCTGTTTAATTTCTTATATTTACGATTTAGGACAATGTTACACTGTTGATCTATATGCTTTCTCATCTCGTGGTACTTCTGTTTTTCCCCTTCAATAGTAAAAAGTAAATCAGTACTAATCAAGTCATAATATTGAAAAATGTCTTTGTGCAACACTTGCATATCCTTTTCATTCCGCTTAATAATAGCTTTAACAATCCCCAACCCACATTCATCAAAAAGTCTAATGAGCTCACAGTGAAACTCACTGCCACACTCAACATGGTGGGGGTATTTGTATACCCGTAGTCCCTTAGGGACAATGCGTTTGTTAAAACATTCTTGTAAGTACAGATTGTCCAGCTCCAAGGTTTTGTATTTATGTAACGTTTGCTGAAGCAAACGCATATTGTCAGAAAAAGAACTGTTATTGGAATTACTCACAATATCCTCACGGTATGAAAACACCGGCTTGTAAGCCACCCAGTCCTGAAAAGAAGAAGGCGGCGGTAGTTCCTGAGATGTATTTTGAGGAATTTCAAGATTGGTATTTTCCTCATTTTGCTGACGTAAAACAGCCGGAGTACGAGCAAAGTTGCAAGAAGCACCTTGATCCATAGAATCACCTACATCTCGAAGCGGTTTTGAACCGCAAGGCATAGATGAGCCACCAGATTTTGTTGAAAACGCCTTAAGCAGTTCCCGCTGTTCGGAGATAACAGTCTGTAACCCTTGACCTAAGGGCGCGAGGAGCTGCACAAGTTGAGTTAACTGTCCCGTGAGTTGGCGTGACCAGGAAGCTGCAAATGAATCGCTTTCCTCCACACTAGCGTCGCGTGCGCTAGTAACAGGACTCCTTAAGCCTGCCTCCATAACCAACCAAAGCAAAAGAAACTGCTGCAAAAAAACACAACTCCACCAAAAGAAAGCAGCCGAGCAGGCAAAGGAAAGCACAAACCGCCAACACACAATTAGGACTGTATTTCTCCCAAATGAGCACGAAGATAGTTTCAAGCAGTATCAAAAAGGTTTATTTAACGTACATCCACTCTGGTAACGTTTTCGTTGATAAAACAACTTCATCAGAATAAAACCAATCCCTCATCACATACATTTTATATAAAGCTGTTTAAATTGGTACAATCAAAATTTAAAGTGATACATACTATATAAATGTATGCCCCAAACCATATTAACATTAAAAAGAAATGTGAATGCTATTGAAACCCTAAGCAACACTTTAAATACATATTGCTAAAATGTACATAGCTGTTAAAAACTTTTAGTTATGTACTCACCATAACTTCAGATGTTTGGGATCCATCTCGCCTACATTCTGAATGATGGGTTCGGAGCCGATCCCTCGGCTCCGACTCGCTTTATGCCAAAGAGCGAAGTCTCTTATTGGCTGAGCTTACTATATCCCAGGATGCACCACCACCAGTCCCCCAGATCTAGTTTGTCCGCATACATGCACACATGCATACCCTGCTTATATAACATTGTCAGATGAAACAAGATAAAAACAGTAGAGCTCAAAACCGTTCAATCTCTTCTGATCTGCAAGGCAGGGGGAAGGAGGGTGGGTATCAGGAATGTAGGCGAGATGGATCCCAAACATCTGAAGTTATGGTGAGTACATAACTAAAAGATGTTATGTGATCCTATCTCGCCTACATTCTGAATGATGGGACAGCGTCCCTAGCACCTGAATCCTGGGTGGCTCACTGGAAAACACTCCTGAGTACCGTGGAACCAAATGAAGCTCGTCCTTTAGATGCCACATCTAATTTGTAGTGGGAAATGAACGTGTGCGGGTTGGACCAAGTAGCCGCAGCACAAATTTCCGAAATAGCGAGCTTGGAATGAAAAGCTATAGAAGTAGCCATAGCTCTGGTAGAATGAGCTTTGATAGATGATGCAAGTTGCTTATTCGAAGAAGAATAGGCCTGAGTTATGCAATCTCTGATCCATTTTGAGATTGTAGCTTTTGTGATGGTTTGGCCCAATTTATTATCTGAGAAGGACACAAACAACTGGTCTGACTTACGAAGTTGCTGAGTCCTGTCTAAATAGAAGCGTAATTGCCTGTGAACATCCAATTTATGGAGAGTGTATTCTGCTTCATTAGAGAATTTTGGAAAGAAAACTGGTAGTTCTAGAGATTGTTGAAGACAGAAACTAGAGCAGACCTTTGGGACAAAGGATGGATTAGGCCTAAGTGATACTCTATCTTTGTGGAAAATCAAATACGGTGGTTTAATAGACAGGGCTTGAAGCTCTGAGACCCTTCTTGCAAGTAATAGCCACTAAAATGCCGTTTTCCATGACAGATATTTTAACTTGCACGTAGCAGCCGGTTCAAAGGGGAGATGTTAATGCGCAGCACCAAATCAAGATCCCACGGAGGTGCAGGATGAAAAACTGGTGGTCTTAACAGGCTCGCACCTTTAATGAATGTTTTGCATAATCTGCTGCTCATCAAAGGAGGATCCGTGGATTCATGGAATTTAGAGATAGCAGCTAGTTGAACTTTAATAGTTGAGACAGAAGATCCTTGATTAAATAGGGATGTTAAGAATTTCAAAACCTCTGGGACAGGAGCAGTGATAGGGTCTAAGCCCTTGAGTTGAGCCCAGATAGCAAACCTCTTCCACTTACTGAGGTACAATTTGTTAGTGGTAGGTTTGTGGGCCGAAGATAAAATGTGAACAACTTCCGGGTCTAGTGTGTGACTTCTAACTAAGTTTGGAAGTGGAGGAGCCAAGCTGTCAATTTCAGAGATTGAAGGGACTGATGCCAATGTCCCGACTGATGGATTAGCAAATCCGGGATCATGTCTAAGGTCCACGGATCGTCCACTGCATGCTTTTTCAGGTAAGGAAACCATATCTGACGAGGCCAGTATGGGGCAATCAGAATCATTGAAGACCCTAGCTGAGAAGCTTTTTGAATAACTTTGGGAAGGAGTGGAATTGGGGGAAAAGCATAAAGCAACCCTGTTGGCCAAGGTTGTGCTAGAGCATCCATGGCTGGTACTTCCTGATGTGGAATCAAGGAGAAGAACCTTTGGCACTTGGTGTTTTGTGGAGTCGCAAATAGGTCGCAGCACGGCGTCCGGCATCTCTTGAAAACCTGGGCTGCTACTGCGGTTTAGAGACCATTCGTGAGGAGAGAGAATTGTCCTGCTTGAGTTGGCCGTCAATACATTTGAGCTTTCGGGGATGTGGGACGCTACCAAGAAGCGGTTGGTAGCTACAGCCCATTACCACACTCTCATGGCCTCTCTGCAAAGGGATACGATCTGGTCCCTCCTTGTTTGTTCAGATACCAAACCACCGACATGTTGTCT
Source organism: Protopterus annectens (assembly GCF_019279795.1). NCBI lineage: Eukaryota > Metazoa > Chordata > Ceratodontiformes > Protopteridae > Protopterus > Protopterus annectens. Next base: position 594,213,974 of record NC_056741.1, read on the forward strand.
GTGTGGATGGCGATGATGCCCTGAGGAAGGAACTTGTGTAAGGCCTGTAGGGATAGAAGTACAGCCCTCATCTCCAACACGTTGATGTGGAGAAGAGCTTCGTCCGCAAGCCAGGATCCTGAACTAGCCTGCCCAGACAATGCCCCCCACCCTATCTGGGAGGCATCTGTCGTCAGGGTAACCACTGGAGGGGGGAGAACAAAGGGTTTTCCCTGATCCAAGTTGGATGTCTGAAGCCACCAGCGAAGGTCCCTTTTGCATATTTCCGTAATCATGATGTGATGATTGAGGGAAGATCTTGAAAGGACCATTGAGTTGATAAGAGCCACTGAAGAATCCTCATGTGTAACCTTGCTAGAGGAACTAAAAGTACCGTGGCAGACATTGAGCCTAGAACCTGTAGGACCATCCTGGCTGGGGCTTTGGATCTTGAGATCAGAGCTAGAACTTGGCCCTGTAAAGTTCAAATCCTTTCGGCAGGAAGAAAGACACGCATCAATCTTGAGTCTATCTCTGCTCCTATAAACTTTATGCGCTGAGAGGGCAGCAAGACAGACTTTGACCAATTGAATGTAATCCCTAGGGAAACACCCAGGAGATGGTGGCTTTGAGGTTGTCCATAAGTAGATGCCTGGTGGTGGCAGTCAGGAGCCAGTCGTCGAGATAGGGAAACACTTGGAATCCAATACTCCTCAGGTGAGCCGTCACTACTGCCAAACACTTGGTGAACACCCTGGGGGCTGTGGTGAGACCAAAGGGCAGAGCACAAAATTGGTAATGACTGGTTCCCAGGCTGAAGCGCAGATACCTTCTGGACGCCTGATGTATCGGTATGTGATAATAGGCGTCCTTGAGGTCTATGGAGCACATCCAAACATCCTTCTCCAACAACGGGAGAATGGATTGCAACGTGACCATTCGGAATTTGGATTTCGTGACGGATAGGTTTAGTCTGCTGAGATCCAATATTGGTCTCAGGTCCCCTGTCTTTTTTGGCACTAAAAGAACCTGGAGTAATTTCCTGATCCGATTTGGTCTGTGGGGACCGGTTGGATGACTCCTTTTTCTAGCAGCTTTGAAGCTTCTGCGGCTGCTATTTCCCTTTGACTGGGTGGTGGGTCCGGGATTCTCTTGGACGAAGGGGTGAGGACTTGAATGGGATGGTGTAACCTCCGGCAATTATCCGAAGCACCCATCTGTCCTGAGTGATTGACTCCCAGGCTTCTAGGTGCTTGGCAAAACGACACCCGACTGGCTCCGGAGTAGCACAGCCGGGCAATCCCTCATGTCGTATGGGAGGCTGAAGAGCCACGAAAGCACTCGCGGTCTCCAGAATTGCGGGGCCCTCTGCCGCCTCTGGGACGGCGTCTCCCTGAAAAATTTCCCCGCCCTCTGCCTCTGGACGGGGAATCTTCCTGCTGTTGGGAGAAAAACTTGCGAGATTTTCGAACCACATTTTCCCTCCTTTGGCCTTGGGGTAAGGCCGAAGGGGAGTGGAATAACGGGCCCCTACGGCAGATAACGTTTTTCCCTCTTGCTCACAGCGGGTAAGGGTGTCTTTCACCTTGGGTCCAAACAATGAGGACCCATCAAAGGGAGCGTCGGTGAAGGAAGACTTGAAGGCCTCCGCAAACTGACACAAGCGGAGCCAGGCTTGTCTCGTGAGCAACGCCTGTGCCTGCGCTCTACCCGCGCCTTCGGCCGCATAAGAAATGAGCCTCATGGACGAGTTAGCAATTGACGTAAGGATAGCCAACTGAGAGCTAACGGACTGGGCTAGCTGCTCAGGTAGGTTACCCGAGAGGGAGTCTGACAACTCCTTGACCAGATCCCTCTGAAGCCTGGTAAAATGTGCCAAATAATTCAGAGACCTTAAGGTAAAGGCCGCTGAAGTCAGGGTGCGCTTCCCGCACCTATCCATACTCCTAGACTCCTTATTAGGAGGATGGATGGACGTTGAAGCCTCTGCCACGTCCTGTTGTGTAGCAGATGCCACCACCATGGCATCTACAGCCACGCCTTTAGTAAGGAACTCCTTCTCGGGGAGCAGATAAGAACTTGTTTGGGCGAAGGGACTGGTTCCACGGTATCCGGGTGTTCCCACGCCCTCGACAAACTAAATCCAGAAGCTCGTCGAAGGCGGAGACACCCAGGAGGCGGAGGGCTGAGCCCCAAAGGCCTTGAGGAGCACTGATTCGTCCGCAGAGGGGGTTTGGACATCCAGCCGCCTCGTTGTTTGAGGATCTCTAAGATGTCTGCAAAGGAGACATCGTCCGAGGCGACTTAGGGACCCCTCCGCATCATCCATATCCGTGTCCGATGTAATAGACTCAGGGGAGTCCACGTGCTTCCTCTTGCACGATCTCTTCCTTGGGGTTCCTCTGGAGATGACTCGAAGAACCCTCAGGAAGAGGGGAACCCCACTGGGGTAACCTCAGGCCTCAGGGCTCCGCTGGCTACGGACAGGGAACTGCCAAAGACCCAGTCTCCACGCCCAGGGAAGGTGCTGGTAGAACCGAGAGATGGCGAAGAGGATTTGGCCAAGGCACTCCTCATGGCCCTGAAAGCCGGACCCCAGAATCCTGGGAGAATCCGGTCTCCGGGCCATGATGGCAGACGGAAGTCCCGCAGCCAAGCACCGAGAGGGAGGCTCGGAACCAGCAAAGGTCCCGAAACATCACCCTCGGGTCCAGCCGAAGAAGTCCAGCGTACCAAACCCGGACCCGAGGCCGGGTTGGAGTAAGGGTCGGAGCCGACCCTGAGATCTCCACCGGCTCCAAGAGCACCTGCTCCGGCGGAGCGAAGCAGTCGGAGGAGGAATGGCAATGGGGTGGGTCATGGTCATCGGCTCCGAGGCCAACTGGGTCGGAACGAAACAAACTTTGGAAGACTGGGGACTGGAAAATTCTTTGGAGCACCCTGTCTATATCAGAATCCGACATTCTCAAGACCGAGAGGAAACAGAACGGGTTCGAGAAGACCTCTCCTCGGCCCCAAAGGACTAGGGGACCGGCTCGAGGCGACTCGATGAGAATCGGCGCCGAGGAACACACACACCAGATTCCATCGGTGCCGAGGTAGACTTCGGCCGAGGAGGAAGTGTCTGAGCGGGCGACCCTTGTCGGCTCCGAGCAGTGGAGCCGGCGAAGGTGACCCGCCTCTCGATGCCCCAGCCATCGGCTCCGAAGCCAGGAGTCGATACTGGAGGCATCGAGGCAGACTGTTCGACCTCGGCTCCAAGTCTTTGGAGCCGAAGGAGAGGCCTGCCTAGGTCTCTTGGCAGTCGGGTCCGACGGACTGGTCGGAGCCAAGCCCTTTCTTTTGGCAGGAGTCGGAGAGGAAGCCAAGGCTTCTTCGAAGAGGGTTTAATCAAGCCTTTGAGAATCAATTTATTTTTCCTCTCCTGGAGGACCCTAGAGGAAAAAGCGTGACATACGCTGCATGACTCCTGCAAGTGCTTTGCCCCTAAACAATACACACACAGTAGATGGTCATCAGTAACAGACATCTTAAAAGCACATTTAGAACATTTCTTAAAGCCGAAGGCCTATGGGGTTGAGACATGTTGATACACAAATCTAGTCACTCTGACAGGAAAGTACACTAAATTTTAACTACTGATATAAGCTTACAGTAAAAAATAAAGCCAACTCTTCCTGTAAAAAGAACAGGTAACTCTAACCCAATTTGAACAATTATTAGAGACCCTGTAATTCAAATATTAACAGTCCGGGAAGGCCCTGAATGGAGGGGGGCCGAAAACAAACTGAACTCAATCACACACAACAATTCCAAGTCCAAATCGTACACAAAGTTAGCGATAGCTGTTAAAACAGCTTTTGTGAGCAAAAACAGCAAAAAACTGACAGAAAAGTTAGTTTAATAAACTACTTAGCCCAGCCAGCTCGAGACCACGTCTTCGCAGGGAAGCGGCAAACGAGATCTGGGGGACTGGTGGTGGTGCATCCTGGGATATAGTAAGCTCAGCCAATAAGAGACTTCGCTCTTTGGCATAAGCGTGCCGAGTCGGAGCCGAGGGATCGGCTCCGAACCCATCATTCAGAATGTAGGCGAGATAGGATCACATAACATCAATATATTCAAACAAATATAAATCATAAAATCAACTTAAACAAAAATGTAGGAATCTGTGACCTTACAGTTTGTCAGCCTTCAATTTTAGATATGGGGCTATGGAAATAAAATCATTCAGCCCTGGATGTTTGCTTGATTCCAATAAAATCTGCCAACAAGTCTCTTTATGAGACAACAGCGCAGGCCAATTACCCCCCCTACTGCACTGTGGGACAGATTCCAAAACAAAAAACTTAAAAGAAGCTCCTTCACAGGTCAAAGTATGTCTGAAAAGTGCGTTGGTGTTGACTTTTCTCTGTATATCATAGGCGTGTTCATATATACGCCTCCTGAGCTGCCTCTCCGTCTTGCCAACATAAAATGCCTGGCAAGAACGGCAGGCAGCCAGATACACCAATCCCCTAAATTACAATTGTACAGACCATCTGACCATAATTTTCTGCTTCTGCTTTCCAAGTACAAGCTGTCCTGATCTATTATGTATTTACATTGTGGACAGCACCCACAACGGAACGTACCCTTTCTCAACATATTTTTCTTTTCATCTTGGGCTTCTGTTCAAGAACCCTTTTAACATTGAATCCTTTCCTGTATACTACTCTACATGTCAAATCCTTGAAATTGGCCAAATCTGTAAATTCTTTGAAATCATTGAATTCTCTCTCAATGATATACCTAATCTCTCCGCTTGTTGGCTATATTGTGTAATAAACATCTGTTCAGTACTGGGTATCCCTTGAAATTCATCTAACAGAACATCTTCACCAGATGGCTTGGCCTTCCCCAAAATGGGGGCAAAGCGGCTGGATCTCAGTTTTGTTACTTCCTCAAAAACGGAATTGATCAAAACTATAGGGTACCCCCTTTCCAAAAGAAGGATTTCAATTTCTCCCCTTCTGTAACAAAATCATTTTCTTCTGATGTCATACGAGACACCCTTACGTACTGCCCCTTCACAATAGATCTTTTTTGGAATTTAGGGTGAGAACTGGCATAATGGAGATATCCATTAGAGAATGATGGTTTCCTATAAACACGGGACTTAAAGCGATCATTCATTTTACTAAGGGTTACATCCAAATAATCCAGCTGTTGAGTAGTGACATTGTAAGTAAAACGTAAAAATCCCGTAGTTTTATGAAGGTATGCCACGAACTCATCTATACAGTCCCGTGGTCCCACCCAAAAAATGCAGATATCATCCAGGAACCTTGAGTAGTGAATCCAATGTTTGGAAAATACACTGTTCATAACAAATTTTTGTTCCCAGATGGCTAGAATCATGTCTGCATAAATGGGGGCACAATTGGCCCCCATAGCTACCCCAGAAACCTGCTGGAAATATTCTCCTGAGAAGTAAATATAATTATACTTCAATACCAGTTCTAATAGATGTAACACCAAATGGACATCATTATTGGTCACCCCATTACACCCCCACAAGGCTTCCTCAATCCATTCAAGCCCTACACTGTGTGGTATCACTGAGAAAAGATCGACCACATCTATGGTAACAAAAAACATGTCAGGTCTAAATAGGTCTGGGGTGACACTTCGAAGAAATTCCCAGGAATCTTTAAGAAGATATTCTTGCCTCCCCCACAATTGTTTCAGTTTCCAATCTAAAAATTTTGATAAATTGTGGGTTTTGGACCCCTGTGCTGCTACGATTGGACGCATAGGTGGATCATCCATCGCCTTATGTACCTTAGGTACCCCAAAAATAACGGGTACCTTAGGGTATGGGTTTTCCAAGAAATTATAGATGTCCATTTCAATAATTTCTTGGTCCAAAAGATCCTTAAGGGCTAAATCAATGTTCTTGTAAGAAATGTGAACCTCATTCAAGGAAGCTATGGAATATTTGTTGGAATCCATCAGGAGATTGTGCATTTTGGTCTCATACATAAGCTGGTCCATAACCACTGTGCCACCCCCCTTATCAGGTTCCATAACACGGACACCTAAATTACCACCAAGTTCTTCCAAAAGATTGATCTCAGCTACTTTCAAATTGGAGGTGTAACTATTCTTTCCAATCTTCCTCCTTATGCTTTGCTCAATCCTGTTCTCCAGGTTCTTTAACTATTCTTTAAATCTATATTCCTCTTAGTCTGAAAAATGCTATCACTGGAGCCAGAACCTTTGTGAACACTCTGGGCGCAGTAGATAAGCCAAAGGGCAATGCAGAGAACTGATAATGTAAATTTCCAGCCCGAAAACGCAGGTACCTCCTGCAACTGGGCCTGATAGGAACATGAAGGTAAGCCTCTTTGAGATCCAGAGTAACCATCCAATGATCTTTTCCCAACAGAGGTAAAAGTTGTTGTAAAGTCAGCATCTTGAACTTTGGAATGTCCAGGTAAGTGTTGAGGATAGATAAATCCAAAATTGGTCTCCACATGTTCCCTTTCTTTGGAACTAGAAACAGGCGGGAATAAAATCCTAGGCCCACTTCTGACAGAGGAACTGGCTGTATAGCTCCTATTTGAAGAAGTAAAGAAATTTGTCTGCGAGCCTCTATCCTTTGCCGAGGAGGGACGTCTGGCATGCCTTTGAAAGGAGGCATGGTATGGAAATAGAACTTCTAGCCTCGGTTTATAATGTCCAATACCCATTTGTCCTGGGTGACTAAATGCCAATTTTGCTTGAAAAGAGCCAACTTTCCTCCCAAAGGAGCTGCCAGGCAAGAAGAATCTGGCAGCTGAAAATGTAGGTCATTGAGCCTGTTTACGAAAGGACTGGCCCCTGCCCTCACCAGCAGATTGAGCAGGCGAACTCCATTGTCTCTGCCTGAAAGTACTCTGAGCTCTGCCCCTACCACGCCTAGATCTACCCCTAGACTGAGAATCAGAAGGGTACGTCCACCCCTTAAGTAGGCCAATTTCTACTAAACTTTGGAGGTTGTACCTGCAAAAAATCTTTAACAGTCTGCATAGACTTAGCCTTGTCTTCCATTTTCTTTAAGACGGACTCCACAGGAGGACCAAACAAAACTTCAGACTGTAAAGGGGCATCCAGAATTCTAGACTTAACATGCTCAGACAAATTCTGATCCTTAAGCCAGGCGTGCCTACGAATAACTGAACCAGTGGCAGCCACCCTAGAAGAAGCCTGTAAAGCATCAAAACCACATTGCAAAGAGTGCTTACCCACCTGTTCAGAAACATGCACTAAATCCTGCAATTCTTTACACTCTATGCCCTCTGCCAAAGCATCCACTTTAGACCTGAGCTGAGAAAGGAGGAAATTCTGATACTTCAACATATGAAACTGGCAGTTCAAAGCTCTCATTGCTAAAGTAGAAGAGGTATACACCTTCTTACCCCATCTATCCAAAGCTCTAGCTTCCTTATCCAGAGGAACCGGATTCTTAACAACAGAGGCTCTAACACCCTTAGGCCCCTGACTAATAGTTTCTGGGTCCGCCCTAGGACTCTTATACAGATATTTATGAGCCTCAGGCACCCTGTAATACCTGTCCGGTTTAACTGGGGCAGGAGGCACAGAATCTGGATTAAGGGAAGCTTCCGAAAAAACATCTGAAACAACATCCAAAACCGGAGGTATAGATAAGGGTCTATGCTGTGGTAAAAACAAGAACTCCCTAAGTCTCTTCCGTGAATCAGAGTAATCCTGTCCCTCCCACTGAAAATGCTCCCTCATGGAATGCAGAGTTTCTGAAAATGAAAAATCCTCTGGAGGAGAAGCAGAAGGAGAGGAATCCTCTGCATCAGAATCAGAATAAGGAGGGAAATCTTGAATGTCTTCAGCAGAAGACTCTGAATCATCTGAGGCCTGCTCCAAACTTTCCAACTCTGGCTCCATCCTGGGCCTTTTATCAGGAGGGGGCATAGAACCTCTAATTAAAGTAATCAAATCCTCTGCCATTTTAAGCATGTGCTTTTAGGCACAGACCCTGAAGAACCAGAACTGACACCAGAGGAAGGCAAGACAGACCTGCCCTTAGAAGGAGCCTTAGAAACAGTAGCAGAAGGCCTAACCACCTTAGGCATAGAAGGGAGAATAGTAACCTGCGAGGCCCCTTCAGCCTGACCTGCCTCCTGAGAGGCCACATCCTGTAAAATCAAAGTTTCCCCCTGGGACTCAACAGAAACTTCAGCCGGATCCACCTGTTCAGCTGTAGCTTCTAAAGGTCCGGCGTCCAAACGGACGAATCATCCTGCCTAGGCTTTAAAGATTTGTCTTTGCGCTTCTTAGTAGAAGCAGGCGTCGGAACATCCGACTGCATATTATAATTACACCTCTTGCCAAAGACTAACCTAGCGCAATCTAACCTCCGTTTTATAGTGCGCTTATTAAACCTAGCACAAAACCGACACCCGACTACGCCGTGTTCCGGTCCCAAACAAGGAATACAAAGCGGTGGTAATCCCTATGCGGTATCTGTTTCCCACAAGAAATACAATTATTCACTTTTCTGACATCCGGTAAGTAACTGAGGCAAGAAAAACAAAAATATTCTAACGGGTACTTAGCCAACTTGGTATCAGTCTGAAACTCCAGCGAAAAATTTCAGAACGCCGAACGGCACTTGCAACGCTGCTTCTGCATCGGACCATGCGGCAAAAAAGACTGAGGATATGACGTCGGTCATGCGCCTTTATACCCTGACGCTCTGATGTCAGACCTAGGCGCCCATGACCGACGTCAGCCTAATACTTTGGTATTCGGGCCGACCGAGGACAGCGGACTACCCATAAGTAAGGACTGCAGCAATGTGAGATGAAGAACATCAATGATAAATCAGTTACATAGGCTAGCACACTTTAGTGGGCAGCCTCCACAGTTAAACAAACTTTCAATCAAATTTGACTAAAAGTAATTTTAAGTGCAGATTTTAAAATAATGCAGCAAACAGTTAAAAAAAACAGTTCAAGCTAGTTCAGGGTAAGCTACAGAAGCTATTCCAAGTGAAAAAAAAGCAAAGATACTTAAATCAGAAAGTAGTTGCTTTTCTGAGTTCTCTGTAGCTAAGACCACTCTGCAGGACCACGAGGAGCTTGTCTGAGCAGTATAGCCAGAAAAAAACGCCCAGAGGCGGATTTTAAACAGGGAACTACAAAAGAGCTAGAAATGGTCCAAAACAACCAGAGCCTTTAAACTACATGGGTTAATTACGAAAGCCTAACCAACCTGTGTAGGAGGAGGATACAAATACTGCAGCTCCTGGAGAATAGCCCTAGCCAAGTCTGTCCTGGAACTTAAAAAATGAGAGAGAAAGAAAATATCCAGATTGCAACACCTTTTGAATGAATGAACAGAAGAACATGTAGCTGTATCTAAAATACTATGACTCCAATCTATTCAAATATGCCATCGCAGAAGACAAGGCTCAATAGTATTTTAATTTATCTGTCTATGGTAGAATGAGACTTTATACTACTTGTAACTGATTTATCATGGTGGAAACAAAAGTAATAGCTGAAGACAACCACCTGGAAATAGTCTGACATGGGCTGTCTGTCTCAAAATAACAAACAGCTGATCAGCTTTTCTAAAGGACTTCGATCCTGTCAAGATAGTGCGTGAACTGCCTTGTGCATGTCCAGAGTATGTAGAATTTTTTCTTCATGGCTCTGAGCATCAGGATAAAATACCGGGAGATTGATGGTTTTATTCAAAGTAAACTCTGAAACAACCCTGGACATGAGGGATTTGTTCTTAATGAGATCATATCTCTATGGTAGGCTAGAGAAGATTCACCCACTAAAAGAGCTTGCAGTTCAGATATTCTTCTTCTGGATGTCAAAGTAATGAAAACAGTTTTTCATGTAATGAACCTTAAGTTTGCTTGATGAGCAGATTCAAATGGAGACATGGTAAACTTTTCCACCACAACACTAAGGCTGTCCACAGGTCATTTTTTGCAAATGATTGTCTGTTTGACTGTCTGATTGCTGGCTGACAACACTAGTCCAAAAAAGTAAGGAATCCAGAGTTCAATGGGATGACAAAGGAAATACCTCTCAAATTCATATTAATCAGCAGCCCCATGGAACAGAGGGATAAAGCCCTTGTTGCAACCAGATGATGCATGTATGACTAATGGCACACGTGCTGGAGGGTGGTAAGAAACCTAGGCTCACTGTAATATAGTGGCACTGAAAGCCTGGAAAGCTCCATGCTATAAACTGGTATACTGTTCAGACAGAGAATGTGCATGCATGAAAGCAAGCATGCACTTACCAATGTAGCGAATATATGCAAGCTTGGAAAGGCTGTCATGGGGAGGTAGTGGGTTTAAAATACACTCCTTGCTAATACTATGATGCTGTAACAGTGCCCTCTAGCTCCTTACCAGCCTAGAATGTGCAGTTAAGGTTGAGCATGGGGATAGCTAAGGCATGTCTATGTAGACTAAGTGAACACGGAGATGAGCTAGTGGCAGCAAGCTGAGAAGGGGAGGAAAAAAATGAAAAAAAAAAAGACAGGCAAAGTAACCACCAACTTGATTTGTTCTGTCCTATTGCTTAACTACTTTAAGCCCGCGTAGTCAGAGCTCTCTCGTCTCTCATGCTGGTAATCAATCCCTAACTAGCTTTTATTTTATTCAGAACTATTCAAGACCTCTGATTAGTTGTTCAATTTCATGCCAGTTCTGTGACTCTAGCTAGATTATGGGTCGTAGAAGAGGTGTCTGTTCCCAGCTACCATCCTAGAAATGCATCTTGGGTGCTCCTGTCCTTTTCCTTCAGCTTATCTTAACCCAGAGCCCCCCCCCCCCCCAGCCCAATCCTGGGTAGTGCGGTCCTCTTAATCATCCAGTTGTATATGCCAGATATTCTCAAAGGCATCTTGTCTTGTGGCCTCCTCCTCAGCTCAAGTGGACTTTAAAGACCCAACAAGTTAGGAATCACAACTGCAAACAGCCTCACCTTTCAGGTCTATGAGATCTGGTACTTGTTTGAATCCTACTGGGATCTACGTTTCTGAAGTGAATAATCCTTCCCTGAAAAATTTAAGCTAGAGGCCAGTGCCTGAACCTGATCAGTCCTCTCCTTTTAGTGTGTCATCCTTAATATGGCAGCATTCGGGGCTTGCCCATTCTGACATCCTGAGTGTGCAGATATCATGCTCACAAACATCCCTGACAGATAAACTCAGGATCAAAGGGATTAGAGCTCCCTCTCCCCTAGCCCCATCCTTTCCCAGCTCTTCCAGGGACATCTCCTTAAAGGAGGCAATACAGAACATAATGGCATGTTTGCACCTAGGGTGAGGCAGGGGCATGTTGGTGTCTGGTAATCCAGTCATACTTCTCAAGCCAGCCCATATTATACAAGTAACCTGGATGCAAGCACACTTTACAGTACAACCCCCAGGAGAGCAAATGCTCTTTATTAGCCTTAGGCAGGAAAGAATGTGACCCTGTCGCAGTATCCCAAAGTCTGGCATCTCACCTTGAGAGGTCTTGAAGCGCCTACAACACATTCTGAGCTTGTACTCCATTCCGCCCAAGCTGGTAGGTTGGTCCAAAAGGTGAACAAAGGCAGGGTGATGCATTCCTTCATCAAACTGGGGCTTGGTGTTCTCAGCAATTCATCATACCTGTTCTGATGACATGTCTCCATGGTGGAAGGGGCCCTAAATGCAGACGAATCTTGAGCCTGAGTGACACAGGAACACACTTTCATTCTGGACACCTTTTGATGCACTCCAAGCTTATCTTCTGTTGAATATTACTGGTGGATGCTTTGGCCACAACAGCTGGTACGGATGCTTGTCTATGGCAAATAGCCTGGCTGCAGCTGCAGTGCCTTGAAGGGGATGAGTTTGGCAGTCTAGTGCTTGATGTACAGGATACTCTGACAGACGCAAGCTTTTTTTGGGTAGGGGGCAACGCCTGCAGCACTTTTTGAATGCTTTCCTTGACAATATGCATCTCAGTGAGTATGCACTTTATTAAATGACAAGTGCCCATACGTGTCCCAAATTTATGCTTGCATAGGCTCAAACAGCTTCTCTAAGGGATTCTTCAGGCCTACCCAACTCCCAATTGCAAATGCATGACAGTATAGACCATTTTTTACAAAGTTCTCCATCTTAGCAGCTGGATGATTAATTTTACAATTATCTACTCTCATATTCAGGGCCTAAACATAACCTAATGGAACAAAAATGTAGCCATTCAGATCAGTAATTTAGGGAAATGGATACAAATGTAGAACCTAGAAAAGGTGTTTTGTAACAATCTCTCACAAATACATTAAAAAGTCTATATCAGATATGTGAAAGACTTCACAGGATCATAGGAGGTTACAAGGCTAATGGCCCTGAAGGCCTTACAAACCTAGACAATACTTAATCCGTTTCCCTCTTGTATCAATGCTATATGCAGACCTAACTCATCATCTCCTACCCCTGTCCAGAAGGGACACAGGTAAGACTCCAGGGATGAATTTAAGGTTTCTCTTTCCCATCTAATCATCCAGATTAGGCTTAAAAACTAGTAAATGATGGGCTCTGCTTCACGTGAATTGGCAGCTTGTTCCATTGCAGGGGAAGCCTTTGGGAGATTACTCTGTCACTTCAACATGTCCTGCTGATGTTGCATCTCAGGTTAAGATTACTAGAGCTAGTGCACAGAGTGCCATTAGACTTTCTAATGTGCAACATTTCCATCAGGGAAGGAGCTGAGGTTGCCTTCTAAGCAGGGGAAAGATCTCCTCAGAGTAGTCTGTAAGACAATATACTTGACAGGGATTTTAGTCTCTCAACATAAGGCATGAGTTGCACGCCATAAGTTTTCTTTGTAAGATACCTCTGTGGTCTCTCCAACTGCTGTAGGTGGCTGGTGAGGTACATACCAAAGGAGCACTGTACTCTAGTATTGGTCTGATAAGTGAAGAGTAAAGGGGGGTTATGACCTTTTTCCTGGAGGCAATGCCCTTACTTATAAGATGGACAATGTAGAAGACTCTTTTTACCACTGAAGAAACATCGTGGTTGGAGAAGAGATTGCTGTCAACCTGTGTATCCAGATCTCTCACCACAGATTGAGTACTGAAGATATTAATGAGGTAATCTGCAGTAAAGTCTGCCTTGTCAAAGGGGATGATAATTTTTTTTGCGTTTGAGTCCATGACTTTGGCACCAGTTGCAGGTTTGAGTAAGACCCTCCTGAAGGGTTGTCAACTTCTCTTGGGGATTCTATAACCGTACGCAACTTCCAGTCATCTGCAAACTTTATCAGCCGCAATCCTTTTTTGCCTGTACTTCTGAAAAGTACACTCCAAACAACAGAGGCCCCGGCACAGAGCCCTGTCGAACTCCAATGGCTATTGGTCTGTTGGTGGACGCAGTGTTCCCTATTTTTACTGTGTGTGTTCTATTGGTGAACCAGTCTGCAACCCACCTAATGATGTACCGGTTTACCTTTAGCTGGGTAAGTTTGTTTAAGATACCGGAGAGGGAATGGTGTCAAAGGCCTTGGCTAAGATCAAATAGGCCGCATGCACAGTTTTGCCCTCATCCAGGGCTTTGGTGATTGTGTCGAAGATGTCCACAAAGTTCAAAAGGCACAATCTCCCTTTGACGAAGCAAACCTGGGTTGGGTCTAGTGTTTGGAAGTCACCTATATCTTTGTTGATAAGGTCCATGATGGTTCTCTTAATGGCCTTACAGGGCTGGATAGAATTATGGGTCTATAGTTAATGGGGTCAGTGGATGGCCACCCTTATGAAGGGGAAAGACAGTAGCAGTTTTCCAGTCTGTAGGGACATACCCAGTGCTTAGGCTGTGGTTGAAGAGAGTACCCAGTGATGCAGCTAGCTCCTGTTTTAAACAATGCAGAACACACCCAGGGATGTTGCCTGGTCCCATAGAGGCTGTAGTTTTGGCTTTAGAAAGGGCAATAAGGACCTGTTCCTTAGAGATTACAAGGCAAAACATGCAGAAGGTATGTCTTGTGGGGTATGAGGTGGGGACAAGGGAGAGAAGTTCTCACTGAACCTATCTGCTAATAGGTTTGCAATATCCACTGGTTCAGTTTATGTTGGGCCATTTACATAAAGTTCCACACAAATCTGGGATTTTCCTTTGAGGTTTCTGACATAGTAGGGTGGCCAATTTGGATTCATAGTCTGATTCAGACTGCTTTACCAGGTGTCTTATCTACTTATTTAAGCAAAGGAGGGAGTACTTCGAATTAAGGGGCCATTCCCATATTACTTTTAGCCAGCGGTTTCTTTCTCCTATTATACAGCCTGTGTATGGCAGATGACCACCAAGCAGGTTTATTTTTTGAGGAGCTTACTATGATCCAGTCTGGCACAGCTGAGTTGATGCAATTGTGTAGATGTTCATACAAGGCTTTGGTGTACATCACAGCACAGGTATCCTTGCAATCAGTAGGGGCTAGAGCTATGACGCTACTAATGCTCTCTCAGAAGGTTGCAGTTAGCTTTGGAGAAGATTTTTAGCCTAGTTTCAAATTAGGGTGGGTCAGACGCGATTACTTCTAATATGATTGACCTGTGATCAGATATCACCAGGGGGGACTGTACACTTGAGGTGGTGCAACGATCACCCATGTTTGTAAACAGCAGGTCCAGAATGTTTGAACCCCTTGTGGGAGTGTCAACTAATTGGTCCAGGACATTTGAGTTAACAAAAGTTCAAAAATCTCTAGGCTAGTGCATTGGTACAGGTATAGTTTACCCAATTTATGGATGGGTAGTAGTTGAAGTTGCTCAAAACCAGGGTGTTTGGTTGAATACAGAATGACTCCAGTAGGTCTAGATATGCATTCTGAGTCCCAGGGTTCATGGACGGGGTCCTATAAATGGCAATAACTTTTAGAGGGTTCTTGGTTATGGCAAGTGGTACTTGGATTAGTTCATGGGACTCGTTCAGTTTAACAAATCTAAAGGTGTATTTACCTTTGACTCCTCTAGTTTCCCCACTCTCGGAAGGTGTAGTAACCCGGTATGGCTGGGGTGCTTTCCGCGGCCTTGAACTAGGTCTCTCTGACTGCACAGATGCCAGCATCCTACAAGGTAAGGACAGCTTCCAGAGATTGCAGTTTTAAGTATAGACTCCTACCGTTTAGCAACAACTCTGATGCTGGTTTTTGAGGAGAGATTAACATTGGAAATTATGTTCTTGTGACACGCCTAAAAAAGGCACTACAGGGGAGGCAAGAGCCTTAGTCAGTAAAGTACAGTTGTGTACACTTACCATAAACGTAGATGTTAGAGTGTATTCACTGTTGCAATCATCTCTTTTGGGTTATCTGCTGGCAGTACCCCCTCAGTCGGCCTGATTAGCAAATTCTTGGGTCCTGCGTCAGTTCCTGTCCCTTCTTTCATGACGTCAAGGGTATAAAAACATTCAGCCAACACTATTACATCAGTTTTTCTTGCCCCAGATGTCAGGTGACCCCTTAATGAGAAGCAATTAAATCTATAAATATACAAGGTTATACCTTCAACAAAAAAGCAAATACAACAAAAAGCTTTTGAAGATAGTAAAGAAAGTAGAGGTATATCCAAAAAAGAATAAGAAGGGGGCAGGAGGGAGGGTAACCAGGACTGCAACAGTGAATACACTTGAACATCGACATTTATGGTAAGTCTACACAACTGTACTATGTTCTTTGTCTTTCACTGTTGCAGTCATCACTTTTGGGTAGATTCCCAAAACTAAGGATGGGAGGAGGAATTTAAATAGAATTAGGACCAGCTAAAAGGCCCTGCAAAACTGCAGTGGCAAAGCCATCTCTGGATTTAGAGAAGTCTGGCAGACGGTAATGCTTGGTGAAAGTATGCACAGAACTCCAGTAGCAGCTACTACGATGTCCCTGTTAGAGACGCCTCTGAGAAAGGCTGCAGAGGTAGATACAGCCCTGGTAGAGTGGGGTCTGATCCCCTGTGGGATAGGTTTTCCATGGTGTTTGTAGCAAAAAAGAATGCAATTACCTATCCATTTGGAAATGGTTTGCTTTGAAATAGCCTTCCCCTCTGCCCATGCAGCAAATGCCACCAACAGTTGATCAGATTTCCTTTGAGGTTTAGTTCTGTCCAAGTAGAATCCAAGTTGTCTGTGCACGTCTAAGGAGTGCAGAATCCACTCCCCTTTGTTCTGTGGATTAGAAAAGAAGGTTGGCAAAGGTATGGACTGAGTAAGGGCCACAATGGATACCACCTTGGGCATGGAGGGATCAGACTTGAGGGACACCCTGTCACCATGAAAGATGATGAAAGGCTCCACTGCCATGAGGGCCTGTAATTCAGATACCCTTCTTGCAGAAGTGATTGCAAAAAGGAAAGCTGTTTTCCAAGAAACAATTAAGTCCGCAGTGGCAACTGGCTCAAAAGGAGGAAGGGTGAGCTTTTCCAATACAAAGTTGAGGTCCCAGGCTGGAGTTGGAGCTCTCCTGGATGGTCGTAGATTTTTGGCCCCTCTGAGGAACTGCTTAAGCAGTGGATGAGAGAAGAGGAGTGGTTCTGTGTTATAATGAGCTGAAATGGCTGAAGCGTGAATTTTGATGGAGGAGAAAGACAGGCCCTTATGAAGCATCTCAGTTACGTACTGTAAGATCTGAAGTAAATTGGGCACTGTTGTGCTCATCCCTTGAGATTGGTTCCAGGCACAGAATCTTTTCTGTTTTTCAGTGCAAGACTTTCTGGTACTAGGCCTCCTTGCCTCTAAAATGATATCCATCACTGGTTTACTGAGGGATGATAACGGACAAATTATGTAATTAGCCAGGCTGCTAGATTCAGTGTTTGAAGTTGAGGATGCAGAATATGGTTCTGCTGCTGAGACAATAGAGTAGGAGTCTGAAGCAGGGGCCATGGGGCTCAGTGACACACTGAGCAAGAGGGTGTACCCGTGTTGGCGTGGCCAGTCTGGTGCAATCAAAATCATCCTTGGTTTGTCTTGTTTGACCTTTGGTAGTACTTTGGAGAGCACAGGCAGAGGAGGAAAGGCATAAACTGTTAGGTTTTTCCAGCTGAAGGACAGAGCATCCACTTTCCAAGCTTGTTTGTGGGAGTCTGTGTAGAATTTGTCCAACTGATAGTTTTGGGGAGAGGCAAACAGGTCTATATCTGGGCTCCCCCATTTGCTTGTCAACATGTTGAAAATCTTTGGTTCCAGTTTCCACTCGTGGGGGTCCATGAGGTTTCTGCTTAGTTCGTCTGCCAGTGTATTTAGTTTTCCTGGCAGGAACTGAGCTTGTAAATGTACCTGATAGCTCAGGGCTGTTTTCCACAATGCCATGGCTAGTCAGCAAAGGGGGTAGGAGTGTGTACCCCCCTGCTTGTTTATGTACCACATAACACTGGTGTTGTCCATCTTCATCATTAATTGTCCTGGAAGAATGTGGTCCTTGAAGGCTGTCAGAGCACTCTGTACAGCTAACGTTTCATTTTGATTGATATGCAGGTGCATTTGACTTGGGTTTCATTTGCCCTGAATGCACATCCCTGCCAGGTGGGGCCCCCATGCATAGTCTGATGCATCTGTTAAGGTTTGGGCGGCAGGGGGTAGTGTGAATGGTAGTCCCTTGTTTTGGTGGCAGGCCTCTGCCCACCAAAGGAACTCTAGGCACAGGCAAGGTATGATAGGAATCATTGCCTCTAGATCCTGTGAATGCTGACACCATAGGCTTTTGAGATACCATTGCAGTTTCCTCATATGCAGCCTTGAATATGGAATTAGAAGAATGCAGCAGGCCATGAATCCCAAGGCTTGCAGTACTTTGCCTTGCAATAACTGGGTTTTTGGGGCCACTTGCTTGAAGTAGGTTGTCAAATGAATCCATTTTTCTGGCGTGAGCAAAGCCATCTGGGAAGTTGTATTCAAGCTTGCTCCCAGGAATATGACTTGTTGACAGGGTACCAGTTGTGATTTCTTTCCGTTTATGGTGCAACCCAGACAAGTCAGTACCCCTTGAACAAAGGCCAGATGATTCAAAAGTATGTCCTGGCTTTCTGCCTGAATTAGACAATCGTCCAGATATGGGTATATTTGAATATTGCTTTGCCTGCAGAATAGGACGCCATGTACTGCCTTTTCTGGGTACCAGGAAAAGTCTTGAATAGAACCCTTGTCCCTTTTCCTCTTCTGGTACCAACTGAATAGCCCCCATGCTTGAGAGAGAGTACTAGATTTTGGGCCTCTACCCACTGATTTGGGGGTAGATATGGCCACCTGTTTGGTGTTGGTAAGGTGAGAAAGTGAAATCTGTAACCTTGGGACACTATTTAAAACCCATTTGTCCTGGGTAACAATTTCCCAGTTTCTGGCCTGCAGACCAATCTTTCCGCCTAAAGGAGCATTCAGTTGGGAAGTGCTTGGAAGTTTTAGAAGCAAGTCATTGGGACTATTTTCCATAGGGGGAGTTTTATTACCTCCCACTGCTTAGTCTTTTGTGTCCCCTGGAATGGAGACCTGGGGTTTCTGCTACGTCTGGGCTTGGCTTGATAAAACCTTGAAGAGGCTGGAAAGGACCAATTCTTAGAGGGCCAGTGCCTACTAAATCTAGGAGGCTGAACTTGCAGGAAATCTTTTAACAGTTTGCATAGATTTAGCTTTATCTTCCATCCTTTTAAGAACTTCCTCAGCTTTGCTGCCCAACAGGCGGTCCTGATTTAAGGGAGCATCCAACAATTTAGCTTTAACATGATCAGGTAAAGATTGCTCCTTAAGCCAAGCATGCCTTATGAGCACAGAACCAGTAACAGCAGCCCTGCAAGAGGCCTCTAAAGAATAAAATCCACATTGCAAAGTATGTTTTCCAACCTGTTCAGCAGAATGCATTACCATCCTGTAATTCTTTATTTTCTGCAGTCAGGAATCAACATCATTTTCTGTTTAAGCAATCCAATAACATGTTGTCTATACTTTAACATATGAAACTGGCAGTTTAAAGCCCTAATGGCCAAGGTTGCAGAAGTGTAAACCTTCTTACCCCATCTATCCAACGCCCTGGATTCTCTATCAGAAGGGGTAGGATTTTTAGCAGTAGAAGCCTTAATGCCCTTGGGTCCCTGTGAAATAGTCTCTGGATCTGCAATAGGATTTTTAAAAAGGAACTTGTGTGAATCAGGAACCCTGTAATATCTGTCAGGTTTTCTGGGAGCAGGAGGCAAGGAATCAGTGGTCAAGCTAAATTCCAAAAAAGCATCAACAATGTCTAGTACTGGAGGAATAGCTAGACGCCTACACTGAGGCAGGATTAAGAAATCCCTAAGCCTCTTTTTTGAATCAGAAAAATCCTGGCTTTCCCAGTGGAAATGTTCCCTTAGAATATGTAAACTTTCACCAAAAGAAAAATCCACTGGAGGGGAAGCAGAGGGAATAGAGTACTCTGCATCAGAATCCTCATAAGTAGATATGGGCAAAGCCAGATCATCAGAAGAATCAGAAAAATTGGAATCCTGGTCAGAAGATTCATAAACAACTTCAGTCCTAGGTCTATTAGAAGGGGGAGGCTGGCTTCCCCTGACAAGAGTTATAAGATCTTCAGCCATTATCATTTGTTTTTTAGGCATAGCAGCTTGAGCATGCGGCCTGGGAGTCGGTTTTCTACACATGGTTCGAGATTTACGCCTAAAAGAATAAGGAGGCGTCGGTTTAATATGCAAGTCCGTAGGCCTGAACACACCCCCAGAAACCGGTGCCTGCACAACGGCTCCGGACCCATCCAAGGCAGAGACATTTGCAGGTTACATAGTTGAAGCATCTCGCAGCATACCGGATGGACTTTGAATGGGTCTCAGTAGAGGCCTGCGAATCAGAAGTAGCAGATATCAGGGGCTGCGAAAGTACCTCACTGAGTACCAGCGAACTGGCGACTAGCATAGGAGAAGCGTTGTAACTAGAAAACGAAAATTTCAGGAGTCGGCCAACCGGCACTTGCTAACTGCTTCTACTTTGGGCACCGCATGGCAAGAAAGACTGATGTAATGGTTTCGGCTGCATGTTTTATACCCCTGATGACCTGACGTCATAGAAGAAGGGACAGCAGGACCCAAGACTTTGTTAATCAGGCCGACTGAGGGCTACTGCAAGCAGCTAACCCAAAATTGATGGCTGCAACAGTAAAACACGAAGAACGACTGAAATTTCATGGGTGACAGGTGAAGACAGCCTCTGGCAAAGCATCGAGATCCATCAACCATATCATCCCATGCTAACAGGAACTAGATACCCTTGGAGTGACACAAAAGCTAAGCCAATTGTTGAAGTCAATCATCTTTTGTTTGTACTACGGCATCATCCTTGGTGAGGGTAGACTGCTGCTTAAGGCTAGGGACATACCTGCCTGGGACACAATCACAGATCTCAGTCATGTCTCTTTTTATATAGCCCAGAGAGATGCATCTCAAGTCGTTCACACCAATGCAGACTATGACAGAGTCATAACAGTACTTGTTGTTGAGAGACTTGAGTGCATATGTGATGTTACGGATCCTGGCACTAGACAGCCAGCCAGCCATGACCTTTTCCATATCCAACCTGGTGAGTGGCACATGTGTGTGTCTCACGAGAGAATCACCTATGACTAGGACATCTGGTTTTGTGTTTCACCATAAGGGCTTATATGGTGAAACACTGGTGCATGTGCCTTTATGTGAACAGTGGTTAACTGCAAGTGTACTATGTGAAGTGTGCTTGCATTTGGGAGGCCTCTGAGCTTTGGGTAAGTTTCCAAAGAGGACCTCCGCATATGTAGGGTTGTGTGTTGTTTGCGTGTGTGGTGAGATGTCTGTGCTAACAACCTGCTCAGTGCAGGATATACTGACTGGTGAGCGAGAGAGCCTAGATTCTACGTTTTTTATATAGATGCATCTCTCACATGTTGAAGTAGTGTGTCTTAAAAGAAGTGGGTTATCAGTGTGCATGAGGCAATTGCTCCATTGCCTTAAAATGCCTAAGTCGACCAGACAGGCAGGAGAAATGGTGGAAAATTGTCTTAAATAGTGCTAGATAATAGGTGTGGCCAGTAACAGGGATTGACCAGAAATTACCAGTTGGGGATGCTGTGGGAGACTAGACTACTAGTGCTGGTGAGCAGGACTAGTGTGGATACCTCAGAGGCTCTACTGGTTGGTACACCAGAAAATGAGGCATAACCAAAAAAAACTGTTAGAGCACAGACCACAACTAAGATAAAATTAAGTGAGCAGAAGCTTTGCTTCTACAATGCCAACAGTAATAACCGAAAATGTGAGTTACTGCGTGGCAGTGTGTAACCATGGAGCTTAAGTAACAAATGAGAGAAGGCAAAATGAAACAAAGTAACCAATACCAAAGCTATACAGAGATACCAGTAACCAGCAATCACATTAATCCAAACTGCCCACTGCTGCCACGAGGGTACAGGGGGCCTCTCCAATCAAGATTTCCTGGTTTAGTGTTAAAAATTTACAAATAGAACTAGATTCAACAGGTCAGAATTTAGTCTACACTACAGAGATAAGAAGTGCAACAAGCAAATAAGTTGAGCAGTTTAAAAATACAACTGAATACTGAAGCAGTAAAAATGCAGCAATTAAATATTAAAACAATTAAAAAATACATATAAGTAATGCAGTGACAGCAATGCAAACAATCAGTTGAGATAGCAACTCAGCATTCTAAGAACCATGCAAAATTTTTTTCTAGCATTCTGTACAGTACAGAATGTAACCAAACTATCTGGAGCTGTGCTGTGATTTCAAAGTGCATTAACCATAACCCATGTCCCATATCAGGGATTTAAATAATACATAATCCTTTAAAACTGCAGTTAGTTTTTCTAAGCCTATTAGCAAAACTAAAGCAGAAATCAGAAAATATACTTCACTGAAAAAAAAAATTAACAAAGAACAACACACAGCCATTCCGTTAAACTTATTATGAACAGTGCTGATGGCTGAATTTAGCTCTACCAGCTGACTTAAGGCAATGCTGCAGAATTAACTAATATGGGGGTCAACATTACAATCCACAAAGTGGGAAGAGACATGGGTAGGGAAGGTAATGCAAGTCTTATAAAGTAACTTGGGTAGTACAGACTTCAGTACGGTGGCAGGGACCATCTTGTCAAACAACTGATATTTAAAAGTTCCAGTCAGAAACCTATAAGGAAACAAAATGCTCAGAAATGCCGGAGCCCTTAGAGAAAATGAATAAAGCTTGAAAGTAGTACATGTAACCATGCTACAAGTGGCTCGGAAAAATAACACAATGAATGATTAAATTTGCAACGGCTGAAAAACAAAAAAGTGAACAGTGATTTCTTAAATCAATCAAGTTTTACCTTGCATGCTTCTCTGTGCTCTCTGTCATAGCTAGGGCTCTCCCCAGAGCGGCCTTCACTTCATTAACGAGAGAGACCTGGGCCTCAGTGCCACTTCCTGCTGCTGCCAAACTGGCAAGAAAGAGCCTTGCCAGTGCTGGAGTATCCTTATCTTCTGAATTCTGGGTATGAGGAAGGAGATGGTCCAGCACAAATGCTAACACACTACAGTCCTACAACAAAAAAAAAAATAGAGAGGAAAAAAAATTTTTCTGACTATTTACTATCAGAACAAAATAAAAAGTACAGTTGTGCAAGAACTTGTCATAACAGCAGATGTTCTACTGATCACTGCTGGAGTATTCCAAACAACTGAGTTATCTCACCAAATAACCTTGACATCAGGATGGGGTAACAATGCCAAAATCTTCCATACAGCCATACGGCTGATATATGACCCAAGCCCACAGCCATAAGGATACATGAGAGGACATACGAGTGCAACTGCTCCAACCATCTCAAAGCCAATATTCCTGTAGAGGCCTAAGAAAAGAAAAAAATGGTCGGATAAGAGAGGAGAGACAAAGACAGTCAACCTCCTTGGTCAATCTGTAAAAGTAAAGAAGAATTCATGTAGTGGGGGGGGGGGGTAGTGTAATAGTGATCAGGACATCTACTCTTATGGTAAATTCTTAAACAGCAGCACTATGTCCTTAGAACACTACTGCAGTATTACAAACTAAACTGCTCCACACCGGAAGTATATCCCTCATTGGTGAGATCTGATCATAAACTAATCTCACTGGAAATCCACATCCCGCCCCCACCCCAAACAAAAAAGACCACAGTGAAGAACTTCTCTAAAGCAAACTTCACACTACTCAAGACTGGTGTGGTATCCTTCAAGGCCCCTGAGCCAGTGGAAACCACAACCCAAGCTGCGGAAGCCCTTACAAATGCCTTCTATGAACACCTCCAGGACTGCATGGATCAGGCAATCCCAAATAAAACCAAGACTCTTTCCACAAAGGGCAAACGTCCAGTCTGGTGGACCCCAGCCATTAACAAACTTTACAATAAGAGGAGAAAGCTATTACATGATAGAACAAAATCCATAAAAGGGAAGTCACCCCTGATCATTATTAGTAAAAAAAATACGAGCACTCATAAAATCAACTAAGGCCAATTTTGAGAGAAAAATTGCCATGGATTCAAAGGACAATACATAAGGCCTTTTTCAGCTATGTTAGGAACCTGGGTGGAAACTCTCAGATATGCTCAGAATTAGTCCAAAATGATACAAAAATCACTGAACCCACAGACATTGCCAACATACTGGTAGACAGGTTCAGTGCAAACTTCACCCCCCTCTCCCCCCCCCTAAAGGAGAGATAACTATCCCAGCGGAGTGTAGCCTCCCAGACATCTCAAATGTGCAGGTGAAAGCTGCTCTCTGTAAAGCTAAAAACACAGCATTAATGGGACCGGATTGGTGTCCCCGGCTGTGTGCTACACGAGCTAAATGAGGAATTAAACCCGCACATAAGGCAGCTGTTTAATCTCAGCCTTACCACAGGATACGTGCCCAAGGAGTGGCGTACGGCAACTGTGGTCCCACTCCACAAAGGCGGTGCCTCTACGGACCCTGGTAATTACCGCCCCATAAGCTTAACAAGTCTAGTCTGCAAAGCTATGGAGAGGATCATAATGGAGCTCATAAACAAAGATATAGGGGACTTGCAGACATTGGACCCGACCCAGTTTGGCTTCGTCAAGGGCAGACCAAGCCTTCTGAACTTGGTCGACTTCTTCGAAACAGTCACCAAGGCCATTGATGAGGGAAAGGCAGTCCATACAGCCTACCTTGACCTTGCAAAGGCTTTCGACACAATACCCCACTCGGGTATTGTAGAAAAACTTACCAGCTTAAATGTAAACCCATATGTCACAAGATGGGTTGCAAACTGGCTTAAGGACAGAACCCACAGGGTTAGAGTTGCTGGCGCTATGTCAGACTCCAAGCCGGTCACAAGTGGTGTCCCACAGGGCTCGGTCCTTGGCCCCTATTGTTCGGCATCTACTTCTCAGAAGTACAGGCCAACATGGGAGGACTTTGGCTGACAAAGTTTGCAGACGACTGCAAACTGGGCCATAGTGGAAAGTGCATCGGACACGGATATCCTTCAGAAGGGACTCACGGAAACAGATAGCTGGTGCCAGAGCCATGGCCTGAAGTTAAACGCCAAAAATGTATAGTCATACCCTTCGGGAAAAACAAGGTAACCCCAAGCTACCATATAGGTGGCAATCCACTAAGCACAGAACAGGTTATCAGGGACCTGGGGACCCAGGTTGACAGTGGCCTTTCTTTTGACACTCACGTTGCTAAAGTGGTTAGAAAGACCTTCTACATTGCCCACCTGATCATGAAGGGATTCACATCCAGATCTAGTGAGGTCATTGTTCCTCTGTACTCTTCACTTATCAGACCAATGATAGAGTACAATGCCCCATTCGGGATGTATCTCACCCGACATCTGCAGCAATTGGAGAGACCCCAAAAGTTCCTCACCAAAAGGATAAAGGGACTCCAAAATCTGTCATATGCTGCCAGATTGAAGAAACTCCAGCTCTATTCAGTCGCATACCGTCTGCTCAGAGGTGACATGTGCCTGACGTACAAGGCCATGTCCAACCCGGAATTAATGGACATGCTCCACCTCAAAAAATCCAAATCCACCAAAACCACTAGAGCAAGCGACTTAAACCTTAGCACGGATATAAATAGGACGTGCTGGAGGGATATATTTATCACTCAGAGACTCCCTATGCTGTGGAATAAAATCCCGGTCCATGTGAGGCAGAGCACCTCGCTAGCTCTGTTCAAGAGAAATCTTGACCTGTGGATGGGAGATCGTAGGTTTACCCCGGGAATCATCTCATTGTCACTGCTGGACAGAGGCACAACAAACTAATGGGCACAGTATTTTTTCATATAAGGGGTGGAGTAAGCCACAAAACTTTGGGCTAGGCTTATAAATGCCTTAGGGCAGATAGCCTAGTATAAAGCAATGAAATTCCTGATGCTTATGAGGAGTAAATGGTTGAATGAGAAATAGGAGCTATGACCAGCAGCCCAGAGATGGCTGACCAAGCAAGTGCACCCCTGGATTCAGAAAAAACATCCACTCTATAATGTTTGGTAAAGAAATGCACCAAAGAACAAGTAATTGCTTCTAGAAATATTCTACAGTCAATCTCCTTGTAAAAGCCTTCAGATGAGGCCACTGCTAAAGTAAAAAGCGCCTTTGCTGAAAAAGATTGCAACTTGCCACGCTGAGTGAAGCAAAAAGTGAAGGAATTAGAAACCCATTTAGCAAGTTTGCTTAGAAACTGGGTTCCCTAGCTTGGGATTCTGGAAAGAGAAACAGCTGGTCTGACCTGCAGATTATCTTTTGTCCTACAACAATCTAAGTTGTTTACAAACATGAAGAAAATGTAGAATCCCTTTCTCCCTTGTTTTAGGGATTATGGAAGAAAGGGAGCAAAATGATGACCTGATTGAAAGACAGCTTGTCCCTCAAAGACGCACTATCCTTGTGAAAAATAAGGAAGGGAGAGGCTGCCAAAAGGGCCTGTAGTTAGGAGGGTCATCTGGCAGAGCTAATAGCTACCAGAAGAGTGTATTTCAATTACAGGATGTGAGAAAGGCAGAAGCTGCTAGTCCAAATGGAGAAGACAGTTTTTCCATCACAAAACTGAGATCCCAAGCAGGCAGGATAGCTTTTCTACTTGTGTAAGATCTTACTATAACAGATTGTCCTACTGATCACGGTTAGGATATTCTTAACATATGGGTTTTCATCTGCTGACGTCTGGCCAGGGAACCAAAGCTTTACCTTCTCTGGTTGTTATGTCCGACGTGGGACCTCAGCTTGTATGGACTGGGGTAGACAGTCAGGCATATGCACGAGAACCTCAGACTATCTCTAAGCTGACAGCCTGAAGACTACTGAGAGAGGAAACTTGTCAGCTAAGAGGGGTGCAGCTCAAACAGGTAAGGAAACTTACCCAATACCAGTACACAGGTGATAGCTTACAACTGAGGAGAAAAGTAATCTTGGAGCAGAGGAAGAGAAGAGAAAACGCGAAAGGAATATTCCAACAGTTATCAGCAGGACATCTACTGTTAGGGCAAGTTCTTACAGAACTGTACTATGTCCAGGTTGAAATTGATGTTACAGTATTCTTAACATATGGGTGACACCCAGATCAGAGTGAGGTAGAGAAAAGGGAGGTTTGGCTAATGGGAGGAAGAGCTGTCCGGGAGACCAGACAAGGACAGACCAAGCAAAGGCAGCCCTAGATCCAGAAAATGATTCAATCTTTTAATGTTTTGTGAAGGTGTGCACATAAGACAAGGCGGCACTTTCCAGGATGGACCTGGCATTTACTGCCTGAGCAGAAAGTGCTTTTGGGTAAGAAGGCAATGATTTACCATATTGTGTGTATCAGAAAGATGGTTTTTGATACCCATGATGCAATAGTTTTCTTAGCGATGGGCAGGTCCAGTTTGGAATCCATGAATGAAACAAATAGCTGTTCAGTTTTTCTAACAGATTTTGTTTTGTTCAAGTAGAACCTCAGCTGCCTGTGAATGACAGGAAAGCCTGCATGAGTTTGGTGTTTAGTCTGCACCCCAAGAAAACTAGTTCTTGGGGTGGTGTCAGAGCCTTCTTTAGGCTGACTGAGTAACAGAGGATGAGGAGCAGGGGCAGAATGAAGTTGAGATGAGTCAAAAGTATCTGCTTATAAGATGCCTGTACTAGCAAGTTGTGCAAATAAGGGAATATCTAGAATTCCTGAGTTCAGCAGTAAGGTATGACAGGGGGTAAGACAATTAGCGAAAACTCTGGGGGATGTAAAAAGTCCAAAAGGCATAGCAGAGAAGTGAAAGTGTGATAAGACAGAAAAAAAACTCAAATTTCCTGTAAGCAGGGTGATTAGGAATATGGAAATGCTCATCTTTTAGGTCCAGAGACAACAGGAAGTCTTGAGGCAGAATGATTGGTAGAATCTGTAGGGACATCTTGAAAAAAAATGTTGAGAGTTGAGAAATCCAGTCTCCTTTTCTTTGGATGAGGAATAGTCTGAAATACAACCCTTTTACCACATATTGCAGAGGCAATGGCTCTTGTGCATTGCTAGAGCAAGGTTTGAATGATGAAATTGAGCAACTGTATCAGACTGCAAAGGAGGAGAACGGATGCCAGTGAATGGAGAAACTTCTTTTCAAATCATTCTGTACCCATTTTAAATGATGGAGAGAGTCCATTTATCTGACGTGATGAATAGCCAGTTTTTTTTAGGGATGAAGGGAGCCTTTTGGATAGGGGCAAGAATGGACGATGACGACAGAGAACAGTAATGCAGATTTCTCTGGGTAAGGACCCACCATCTTCCCCAAATATTTGTTGAGGCTTCAGGGTGGTGGGTGGAGATCAAGAATGCAACCAAATAGCAAGGGCTTATGGGGTGTAGACAATTGACAATGCAGTGACATGAGGCATACTTGAAACTCCATGGTTGCTTCATGCCTCCTCCTTGGAAGCACTTGGAAGCTCCCCACCCACTGCTCCAACGACAGGTATTTTGAAGTCTGGTGGAACATACACAAGCATATGGCATGGACCACAAAAAGCAAGGTCTTGGGAAAACTGAGTAGATTCTCCTGAGTCATCAAGCCAAGCTGGACTCATGGGGAGGGACTGGCCATAAGTCCTTAAGCCTGAATGCAACCACCAAGCTACAAGTCAGCCGACAAGGACAACAGGCAAAGCATACATTTTGAGATGCAACATAAAACAACATGGGAAGGTGCAAATTCTTTGGGCTCACTGTTATCCACTGAAGTGGAAGTTAAGAAAAAGATCATGTAGATAATGTCAAATGGAACTGGAACACTTTCTAAAAAGCACTTCACTCCAAAAGGAAGCATGCCACCTGTCCATTTCTCTGACTTATAGAAAGTGCTGTAGTGAAGAGAGCAAATTAAAAGACCACCCCAATGATCCCTCTGCTGGGAATTTTGAAATGCTACAATCCCATGGGAAGAAAGAAGCCAAGAGTTCTTTGTCTGCCTGAAATTAACAGTTGAACTGGTGGCACTAATGGCAATACTCAAATGCTTCTCTTCTGGGCAGTACATACACAATAAAAGCTATGGTCCTACAGGCACTGAAAGTGAGACATTTTCTATGACAGAAGTCATTGTGACCTAAATGTGGCAGCAGCAGCTGTAAAGAACTGTCAGGCTAAAAAGCCTGGCACACACTCCTAGTACGAGTCACAAAAGTAGGCATCAGAGAAGACCACCACAACCCTGGAGTTTGAGGGGAAAAATGAAGGATAAGGATTAACCACAAGATTTTTAGTTACATCCATAACCTCAAAGGTAAGGCCCACATTTGAGCTGAATTCGTAGTTAATAGTACTACATATACGGAACCTGTGGATATAGCAAACCTGCTGGCTGACAGGTTCAGTAAAAACTTCACTCACCTGTCCCTGCCACATATACCCCAAAGCATCACCAACACCTGTCCCCCACCTAATATCTACGAGGAACAGGTCTTAAATGCCTTCTCCAAGGCCAAAAACACAGCCTCTATGGGACCAGACATCTCGGGCTGTGTTCTACATGGGTTAGAATAGGAACTAGCATCACCGTTTGAGCACACTTCAATCAGAGCCCAAGCACCGGCTTCATCCCAGCAAAAAAGAAAACAGCTACTGTCATCCCTTTGCAAAAAGGGAGTGCATTCAAGGATCCCAGGAACTATAGAGCCATTAGCCTGACCAGCCTTATCCATAATGCCATAGAAAGAATCATCATGGACTTTAAAAAAGATACAGTAAAACTCCAAATGCAAGATCCCATCCAGTGTGGCTTTGACAAGGGGAGATCATGCCTGTTAAACCTGGTAGACTTCTTCGAGACAGTCACCAAAGCCCTAGACGAGGGCAAATCTGTGCATATGGCTTACCAAGACTTAGCAAAGGCCTTTAACACAATCCCCCACTCAGGCATCATTGAAAAACTCACCAAGCTGGATATCCCCTTCAGATATATTCCCCAATGGAAGAGAGAACAAATAATCTTGGTATGCACTGATTTTTATAAATTATTTGGAGAAACAATGCTAATTTCATGAACTTTAATCGTAGTTTGACTTAGGAATGGGGTCCATTCCCGTCATGGTATTAGAAACTCAAAATATTGGGAGAAATTAAAAAAACTGGATATCAACCCATATACTGTCAGGTGGGTTGCAAACTGGCTCAGTGACAGAACTCATACAGTCAAAATAGGGGACTCCAGCTCCTCCAATAGCCTCTTAACCAGTGGTGTGCCACAGGGATCAGTTCTAGACTCCTACTGTTCAGAATGTACTTCTCTGAAGAAGAGGCTAAATCTAAAGGACTGTAGCTGACAAAGTTTGCTGATGAATGCAGACCAGGAGCAATCACTGAAACCCCTAGCGATGTCAGCATCCTGCACAAAAGTCTTACACAGACAAATGACTACTGCCAAAGTCAAAGTCTTAAACTTAATGCAAAAAAATGCATCACCACCTCCTTCAGCAAGGCTGATGTTCATCTAAACTACATCAGTAGCAATACCGTAAGCACACGGTCAGTGGTGAGAGATCAGAGCACACAGGTTGACAGCAACCTTAACTATGATCAGTATGACTCCACAGTGGTAAGATGGACATTTTACATTGCTCAGCTCATAAGTAACGGCACTGTCCCCAACCCCCCGTACTCTTCCCTCATCAGGCCAATAACAGAGTACAATGCTCCTTTTGGTATGTTCCTTTCCAAACACCTGCAGCAACTGGAGAGACCACAAAGGTTCCTTACCAAAGAAAATTCACGGTCTTCAAGATATGTCTTGTGCAGATAGAATGAAATCATTGTCACTTTACTCTGTCATACAGACAGCTCAGAGGTGACCTAAGCCTTGCATGTACAGCAATCTCTAACCCAGCTTAAACAGAAATGCTGCACACTCACAAGTCAAACGGTACATGGATCACTCGCTCAAAGGACCTTAACCTGGTATGCGACATCAACAGAACATGCTGGAGAGAGAGAGTTTATCTCACAGAGGTTGCCCTATATTTGGAACAAGCTTCCTATTCATGTTAAACAAAGTCTTGGGTTGGCCCTATTTAAGGGCAATTTAAACAACTGGATGGGTAAGCTAAAATTCACCCTGAGGGTTCCAGCTGTGTCCCTCTTGGACAGGGGCAATAGGTGCTGATTTTAGTGTCTGCTTGAACCAGACACCCTTGGGAACATGGGTTGAGCTTGGCTAGGCTTGCAAAGGTCCTGGGGCCGTTAGCCTAGTAACCTCCTATGATCATCCGATCTTATGAAATGGAATACAATCCAATTGGAGGGTCCCAGGGTTCAGCTATACAGTCTCCTTGGTTTTGGCAGGCTTCTTAGTCTTGCTTCAATGCACCATATGCCACTGTCCCAAGCAGGTGTAAGCCACAGAAAATGAATGCAGCAAGTCCATGAAGCTTGCTAATGTCACTAGCAGCCTCCATAACTGGCCAATTCTTCTGCATCAATGAAACACCATCACTTGCTGCCTTCTCATATGACTAAACATTCTGAACACCAGCAGTGCTTCTTTCCCTGGACTTCTCCTGGCTCTATTTACTTAGACTCCACCCAGGATGCTCCTTGAAGGCCAATCCAGCCCAGTGGTCTCAAATATTACTGCTGACAAGCACTGTTATGAGGGATGAAGATTACAGGGGCAATGTTCTTCTATTTCCCCTCCTTATGTAGGCTATTGTCTCTAGACAGACATTCCCAAAAAATAAAAAAGCACCCTTTTTTTGGTCTTCTCATCTGATCTATAGAACAAAACTCAGCATCAAACAATGGAATGGAAAGCAAAAAGATGTGATAATGAAGAACACTGGACTGTGTGCAAGTGAAAATCCAAAATACCAGTGATGTGGTTAAGCAAAGTCCAGTGTTCTTCATTATCACCAGAAAATGTCATTGCAACAACATATGATAAAGGGAGCACTAGAGAATCCTGAAAGCCCAAAATCCTGAAAACACACAGGATAACAACACTTACTATATTCCAGCACAAGTACATACAGGAAGATAATGCTCAGAAGGAATGAAAAGCTTTTCACTTTTAGCATGGGAGCGCTACAGAATCCTAAAAGTTCAAAATCCTGAAAACACACAAGATACCAACACTTATTGTATTCCAGCACAAGTGCATACAGAAACAAATAAAACAAGCCATATTACTCTTCTCCAAGTATAAGCAGGGAGGCAAGCTCCCCTGCACCCCCCATGTGGAAGGCTGCACCCCCGACATCCCCTGCTACTTGAATATAACAACTCCAAGATTGCATTTCAGTACACAAAGTGCAAACTCAGAGTTGATATATTTGAGTAGCAGGGGGTGTGGTGGGCACAGCCCAACACATGAGGAGGTGAAAGGGGGCTTGCCCCCCTGCTTATACTTGGAGAAGAGTAATATGGTTTGTGTTTTGTTTCTGTATGCACTTGTGCTGGAATATAGTAAGTGTTGGTATCCTGTGTGTTTTCAAGATTTTGAACTTTCAGGATTCTGTAGCGCTCCCATGATAAAAGTGAAAAGCTTTTCATTCCTTCTGAAAGTACAGTTTTGTACCTACCATAAATGTAGATGTTCGAGTGTATACACTGCTGCAGTCATTACACTTAGGTTATCCTGCCGTCAGGCGGTTCCCCAGTCTGCTTGAGTTCCAAACTCTTGGTCCGCCGTCGGATGCTGTCACCAGTGCGACAGGGGTATACAAGATGCAGCCGATGCCATTTTCTTCAGTTTTTCTTGCCCCAGATGTTAGGTGCCCCCCAAATGGGTAGGCAATTCAAATTGCTAATAAAACATAGACAGAAAAAGCAAACAACTTTTAGTTAACAGCAAATACTCCCCATAGGCAGTAAAGGGTAGAAGATATAGGTACGTACGAGCAAGTAAGAGGGGAAGGAGGGAGGGTAACCTGGACTGCAGCAGTGTATACACTCAAACATCTACATTTATGGTAGGTACAAAACTGTACTATGTTCATCTTGTTACACTGCTGCAGTCATTACACTTGGGTAGAATCCCAAAGCTGAAGTAGGGTGGCTGGTTCTATAAGGCATTAGGTGTGGCTATAAGGCCCTGCAGCACAGCAGTGGCAAAGCCAGCTCTGGATTTAGAGTATAAAGGCAGATGGTAATGCTTGGAGAAGGTATGCACAGAACTCCATGTTGCTGCTTCCAAAATATCCTTGGTAGGCACTCCTCTGAGGTAGGCAGTTGAAGTGGCTGTTGCCCTGGTGGAGGGAGATCTAATGCTGCTAGGTATAGGATTCCCATGGTATGTGCAGCAGAAACGTATGCAATGTCCTATCCATTTTGAAATGGTCTGTTTTGAATTGGCTTTTCCCTGTGCTCCTGTAGCATATGCTACCAGTAATTGCTCAGATTTTCTGAAAGCTTTAGTTTTGTCCAAGTAGAAGCGTAACTGCCTGTGAATGTCCAAAGAATACAGTAGTCTCTCCCCTTTATTCTGTGGTTTTGGATAAAAAGTTGGCAAATGAATAGTTTGGTTTAGAGCCACACCTGAAACCACCTTTGGTATAAACATAGTGTTAGTTCTTAAGGACACCCTGTTCTGGTGGAAAATGAGGAAAGGTTCCACTGCCATTAGTGCCTGTAATTCTGAAACTCTTCAAGCTGATGTTATTGCCAGGAGCAGAGCAGTTTTCCAAGAAATATATTTTATTTCTGCTGTGTTAGCTGGCTCAAAGGGAGGCAAAGTTAATTTTTCCAAAACAAAGTTGAGGTCCCAAGTTGGAGTAGGTGCTCTACGGGGCAGTCTTATGTTTTTAGACCCTCTGAGGTACTGTTTTAGCAAAGGATTAGAGAAAATTGGTGGATCCGTGTTGTAATGAGCAGAGATGGCAGAGGCGTGGATCTTGATGGATGAAAGAGAGAGGCCTTTGTCCAGCATCTCAGTTAAATATTGTAGAATCTGAGGAATGTTTGAGACAAGAGGGTCAAGGCTGTGAGCCTGGTTCCTGGCACAGAATCTCTTCCATTTATCCGAATAGGCTTTCCTGGTTCTAGGCCTTCCGGCCTTCAGAATGACATCCACAACAGCTTTGGAGAGAGGCACTGCTTGCTTGACTAAGGAATTTTCCATGCAGATAGGTTTAAGGTCTTTAGCTGACTGTGAAATATCTGATTGTTGTGCTGAGTCAGATGATGTGGGATTTGATGCAATATCCAGGGTGGTTCTTGTGCTAAATTCTTTAAGATTGGGTACCAGTGCTGGCGTGGCCAGTCTGGAGCAATCAGGATCATCTTTGGCTCTTCTTGCCTGGCTTTTATGAGAACCTTTGGAAGGAGAGGTAGTGGAGGGAAAGCGTATACTTGTAGGTTTTTCCAGCGGAATGAGAGGACATCCACTTTCCATGCTTGTGGAAGGTAACTCCTTGTGCAGAATTTCTGTAGCTGGCAGTTCATTGGGGATGCAAACAGATCTCTGTCCGGGCTCCACCATTTCTGTGTTATCATTCTGAATATTTGTGGATTCAATTCCCATTCGTGGGGACCCATGATGCTTCTGCTTAAGTGGTCTGCCAGTGTGTTTTTCTCTCCTGGCAGGAATTGTGCTTGCAGATGAACTAGATATTTCAGAGCTGTGTTCCACAAGGTCATGGCTTGTCTGCAGAGGGGGTAGGTGTGAGTGCCCCCTTGCTTGTTTATGTACCACATAACTGTGGTGTTCTCTGTCTTTAGTAATAGTTGTCCTGGATGCAGCAGCTCCTTGAAAGCTATAAGGGCATTTTGTACAGCTAACATCTCTTTTTGATTGATGTGAAGATGCCTTTGTTCTGCTGGCCACTTGCCCTGAATACATTTTCCTGCCATGTGTGCTCTCCAGGCGTAATCCGATGCATCTGTTGTCAGTGTTTGCCTGGCTGTGGGTCGAGTAAAAGGCTGTCCCATGTTGAGGTGATGAGCTTGAGCCCACCATCGAAACTCCTGTTGAAGGCAAGGAATTAGTGGTATAACTGTTTCCAAACTTTGACAGTGTTGAGACCATACACTCTTTAGGTACCATTGTAGTTTCATCATATGCAGTCTGGCATATGTAATTAGTAGTATGCAAGATGCCATGCAACCAAAGGCCTGCAGAATTTTTCTTGCAGGGAGTTGGGTTTTTGTTGCCATTAATTGAAAGTATTGAGTCAGTTGTCCTTGCTTGTCTGGCATGAGATAAGCCATCTGGGACCGTGTGTTCAAGCTGGCACCCAGGAATATTATCTCTTGTGAGGGCATTAGTTTTGATTTATTTTTGTTTACTGTGTATCCCAGGCAACTTAACTTTTTTACAAATGCCAGATGCTCTAGAAGACTATCCTTGAAAGATCCAGAATGGGCCTCCAGGCTTTGTCCTTTCTAGGAACCAGAAAGAGTCTTGAATAAAATCCTTGTCCTTGCTCTTGTGGTGGTACCTCCTGGATAGCTCTCATTTCCATGAGTGCTGTAATTTGTTTTGGAGCCTCTGCCCACTGATTTGGTGGCAGATTTGGCATTCCTTTTAACCTTGGCAGAGTGTGAAAGTGGAACCTGTAACCTTGAGATACAATGTTGAGAACCCATTTGTCTTTGGTGATCCAATGCCAATTGTGATAGAAAAGTGCCAGTTTTCCTCCCAAGGGGGTTGCCAAGAGAGAGTTGTTTGGCAGCTGTAATGGGAAGTCATTGAGGCTGCTTTTTATATGGTTGGGGCCTGTCTTCTTCATTCTGGCCTGGTGCACCCCATTGTCGAGGAATGTAAGGGCCTTGTGGTTGACCCTCTATCTCTTGGATGTGTGTATCTGCCCCTTTGAGGTCTAACAGAAAAACATCAATTCTTTGTTGGCCAATTTCTGCGAAATCTTGGTGGCTGAACCTGTAAGAAATCCTTTACCGTTTGCATAAATTTTGCCTTATCCTCCATTTTCATTAATACTTCTTCTACCTTAACTCCAAATAACACATCCTGCTGCAAAGGTGCACCAATAATTTTGCTTTAACATGATCTGGTAACGTATGTTCTTTTAACCAAGCAAGCCTTCTAATGACAGAGCCTGTAACTGCTGCTCTACAGGAGGCCTCTAAAGAATCAAAACCACATTGCAAAGTATGCTTTCCCCACTTGTTCAGCTGCATGCAATAAATCCTGCATTTCTTTAAAATTAAGAGGATCTGAATCTGGAAGCATTTTTTTGTTTTAACTGAGACATCAAAAATTGCTGATATTTTAGCATGTGAAACTGGCAATTTAAGGCTCTCACTGCTAAGGCTGCAGACGTATATACTTTCTTTCCCCATCTGTCCAATGCTCTGGAATCTATGTCAGAGGGGACTGGATTTTTTGCTGATGAGGTCTTAATCCCTTTGGGTCCCTGAGAAATAGTTTCAGGGTCAGCAACAAGGCTTTTATACAGAAATTTGTGCGCATCAGGGACTCTAGTATCTGTGAGGTTCAACTGGGGCTGGAGGTAAGGAGTCAGGATTTAAGCTGGATTCAGTATACACATCATCCACAATGTCTAAAGTACAGTTTTGTACCTACCATAAATGTAGATGTTCGAGTGTTCACCCTGCTGCAGTCATCACACTTGGGTTATCCTGTCGTCAGGCGGTCCCGCAGTCGTCCAGAATTCCAAAGTCTTGGTCCGACGTCGGTTGCTGTCGCCTCATCCCTGGCGTCAGTGCGCCAGGGGTATATATATATTGCAACCAACGCCATTTTCTTCAGTTTTTCTTGCCCCAGATGTCAGGTGCCCCCAAAAGGGTGATCAGAATTAGTACTAAATGGTGGGAACACTGCACAAACACAAAATCTCTTCAGCTATAAGCAAATACATCAGTAAGGCATAGCAGAGATTTAGCCAGTAGATCAGAGGGGATGGCGGAAGGGCAACCTGGACTGCAGCAGGGTGAACACTCTAACATCTACATTTATGGTAGGTACAAAACTGTACTATGTTCATCGTGTTACCCTGCTGCAGTCATCACACTTGGGTTGAATCCCAAAGCTAAGGTAGGGGGGGGAGGTATCATAGAGGGTTAGTGGAGGCAATAAGGCCCTGCAGAACTGCAATGGCAAAGCCCGCCCTGGACTTAGAGTAAAGAGGTAAGTAATAGTGTTTGGTGAAGGTGTGTACAGAACTCCAAGATGCAGCTTCTAAAATTTCCTTGGTAGGAACCCCCCTGAGAAAGGTTGTAGAGGTAGCTGTTGCCCTGGTAGAGTGGGATCTAATGGTAGCAGGAACTGGTTTCCCATGATGGGTATAAATAGAAGTTATGTCCTTACCATAACGTTCCATGTGGAGTGTTCATCTCGCCTTTGTTCTTACACCTGGGTTCGGAGCCAATCCTCGGCTCCGTGTCGGCCGCTTGGCAAAGCTCTGCATCGAGAAGAAGCTCGAGACCAACCTAACTCCCACAATCCCCCTCTGCCTTTACCTCAGATCTAGTTTGCAAGCAAACCAGAAGTTAACAGAAGAGAATATAACACATTCATGCCAAACAAGAAAAAAAAAAAAAAAAAAAAAAAAAACAAAGCTGAAAAATATATCCACAACAACTGCTTAAGGCAGAAGCAGGAGAACCAAACCAGACACCTAAACTGGATGTTCTTCCTGAGGGTGGGAGGGTGGGAATGTAAGAACTAAGGCGAGATGAACACTCCACATGGAACGTTATGGTAAGGACATAACTTCTATATGTGAGAGTGTTCAATCTCGCCGTTTGTTCTTACACCTGGGTAGCGTCTCTAGCTCCATGTTCCTGAGGAACTCACGGGAGAACGTTCCTGAGCACAGTGGAACCAAAGGTTGCCCTGTCCCTAGAAATCCTGTCTACTTTGTAATGAGTAATGAATGTATGTGGTTTAGACCAAGTGGCAGCCGGACAAATAGTGTCTAACGGTAGGCGGGCTGCATGAGCCAGGGATGTAGATACTGATCTTGTAGAGTGCCCTTTGGACTTGCCAGGTAAAGTTTGCTCCGAGGCAGTATAAACAAAAATAATACAATCGGAAAGCCATTTGGAAAGGGTTCGTTTCGTAACTGCCATACCCTTCTTGCTGTCTGCAAAGGCTATAAAGAGCTGGTCTGTTTTTCTGTGATCCTTTGTTCTATCCAAGTAAAATCTGAGTTGTCTATGAACATCTAACTTGTGTAACATATATTCCAACTTATTGGAGTGTTTTTTGAAAAAGGTGGGGAGCTCAATGGACTGATTAATATATTATTAACGGAGCAAACCTTGGGAAGAAAGGATGTATTAGTGCGAAGAGATACTCTATCAGGGTGAAAGATCAAATAAGGGTGATTAACAGAAAGAGCTTGAAGCTCCGATACCCGTCTGGCCGATGTGGTAGCCACCAAAAAGAGGGTCTTCCATGACAAAAATTTCAAAGGGCAGGAAGAGGCTGGTTCAAAAGGTGGTAGCATCAGCTGTGATAAAAGAAGGTTCAAGTTCCAAGGTGATGTAGGACTTCTAACTGGTGGTCTAATATGGAAAGATCCTTTTAGAAAGGCCTTGCAAAGTATGTGAGCCATAATAGGAGCCCCACTTTCTCCCACATGAAAGTATGAAATGGCAGCCAATTGCACTCTCAAAGTGGCAGGAGAAGCTCCTTGGTGGAACAGTTCAGTTAAAAACTCCAAGACCCTATTTAGAGGAGCTATTACGGGGTCCAATTGTTGTGTAGTTGCCCAATGCACAAAACGCTTCCATTTACTAGTGTAAATCTTTGTAGTGGAAGCTTTATGAGAAGCCACCAGGATATTTTGAACTGCAGGGGAAAGAAGATCAGACCTGGCTAAGAAGTGAAGCGAGCAGCCAAGCTGCTAGTCTGAGGGAGAGTAGCGACGGGTGGGGAGCCCCTGACGAGTGGGTCAGCAGATCCGGCTCCGGGTCCAGGATCCAGGGTTCCCGAATTCTGTGTGCCAGAAGAAAGGGAAACCAGATTTGACGAGGCCAGAATGGGGCAATGAGGATAATTGTCCTTTGCAGGTTGTTGGCTTTCTGTAGAAATTTTGCAATCAGGGGTACAGGAGGAAAAGCGTACAGGAGACCCGGGGGCCAATCGTGAACCAGAGCGTCCCTGGGGACTTCCCCTGGAGGGGGTAATAGGGCAAAATAGCTTCTGCATTTGGCGTTCATTGGAGACGCAAATAGATCGCAGGAAGGCTGGCCCCACTTGCGAAAAATTTCCTTCGCAATTGATTGTTTGAGGGACCACTCGTGAGGTAACAGGATGGCTCTGCTCAACCTGTCCGCTATG
Source organism: Protopterus annectens (assembly GCF_019279795.1). NCBI lineage: Eukaryota > Metazoa > Chordata > Ceratodontiformes > Protopteridae > Protopterus > Protopterus annectens. The sequence continues at coordinate 594,252,754 of NC_056741.1, forward strand.
ACGTTGGATAACCCCGGGATGTGCGTTGCTATCAGAAAGCGACCTGTGGACTCCACCCATTGCCAGATTCTCATGGCCTCTCTGCATAGTTGATAAGACTTGGTTCCCCCTTGTTTGTTTATGTACCAGACTACGGACATGTTGTCCGACTGAACTGCAATGGTCCCTAGAGGAAGAAGGGGAGAAAAGTGTTGCAACGCTAGAAACACTGCCCTCAACTCTAGAACACTGATGTGCAGATTGTACTCCAAATTGGACCATTCGCCTTGGACCGTCTGTCCCTGAAAGATGCCCCCCCACCCTATCAGGGAAGCGTCCGTGGTCACCGTAGCTGTCGGCGTGGGTAGCACAAATGGCCTTCTGCTGGAAAGATTGCAAGTCTGAAGCCACCAAGCCAGGTGCGATTTGCATGTGTTCGTGATGTGAATTTCGTGCGTCAGGGTAACTGTTGGAATGACCACTGTGCAAACAGTAGCCATTGAAGAACTCTCATGTGCAGTCTTCCCAAGGGTATCGCAATGAGAGAAGCTGCCGTGAGACCCAAAACCTTCAGAACCAGTTTTGCTGGGGATTTCTTGGATAATAGGAGAAGAGATATATGGTTTTGTAGGGAGGCTATCCTTTCTGGAGGAAGCCTTAGGATTAAGCAACGCGTATCCAATTCTGCTCCTATGAATGAGATATGCTGTGATGGCTGTAGTAAAGATTTTTCGAAATTTACGGAAATTCCGAGATGAACACAGAGTTGTAGTGTGTAATCCCTGGCCTGAATCAGTCGACGCTCGGTGGTGGCAGAAAGGAGCCAGTCGTCCAGATACGGAAACACCTGGAATCCCAGGCGTCTCAAGTGAGACGCTACCACTGCCATGCATTTGGTGAAAACCCTGGGGGCTGAGGTCAGACCAAAGGGCAGGGTTCGAAACTGAAAGTGACTGGCTCCCAGCCGGAAGCACAAGTGATCCCTGGACGCCCTGGCCATTTTGATGTGGTAGTATGCGTCCTTTAGATCTATTGAGCACATCCAGTCGTCGTCCTGTAAGAATGGAAGGATCGATTGAAGCGTGACCATCCGGAACTTTTCTTTCTTGATGAAGGTATTGAGTTTGCTTAGGTCCAGAATTGGCCTCCAGTCCCCTGTCTTTTTTGGAACTAAAAAGAACCTTGAGTAAGTTCCGAATCCTCTTTGGTCCGCTGGGACTGGTTGGATGACTCTTTTCTTTAGCAGCTTTGAAATTTCTACAGCTGCAGGGCCACGCAGATGGGGCGGAACATCTGGGAGTCTTTTCTGTGGAATTGGGGGCAATAGGAAGGGAATTCTGTAACCTCTGGTAACAATGCTTTTTACCCAATTGTCTGATGTAAGACTTCGCCAGGCCTAAGGGTATAAAGCTAAGCGACCCCCGACTGCCTCCAGAGCAGGACAGTCGGGCCTCCTCTTAGGAGTGCTGGAAAGGTTTCCCGGGGAGTGTATCCATGTCACCTTGGTTCTGCGGACCCGCTCTGCCGCCAGGGCGACGTCTTCCACCTCTGCCCCCTCCTCTGCCTCTAGAGGGGGCATCACCCTGTGTGCCTGGGAAAGAGCCTTGGGGTTTTCGAAACCACATTTTTCCACCACTTTGCCCTTTGGGGTACGGTCTGGATGGAGTGGAAAAACGGACTCAGACAGCAGAGTCTTTCCCTCTTGCTCACACCGGGTAAGGGTCTCCTTTACTTTGGGGCCAAAGAGAGTGGCACCATCAAATGGGGCGTTAGTAAAGGAAGACTTGAAGGCTTCCGCAAAGGAACATAAGCGCATCCAGGATTGTCTACGAAGAGCAATCGCTGAAGCCGCTGCCCTACTCGACCCTTCGGCTGCGTATGAGATCAGCCTCATGGACGAGTTTGCAATAGATGTAAGGGTATTGAGATGTGCTGTAACTTTCTCCGAGACAGCAGCATCTGTAGTACCCTGGAGGGTATCTCCCAACTCTGATTAGAACCCTCTGTAAACGTGTGAAATGGGTCAAATAGTTCAGGGATCGCATGGAAAAAGCTGCTTAACTAAAAATGCGCTTCCCATACCTGTCCATAGTCCTAGAATCTCTGTTAGGCGGATGGACAGATGAGGAAGATTCAAACATCCCCTTTTTCGTGGCCGCTGCCACCACCATAGCGTCCACTGGAACTCCCTTTGTTAGATAAGCCTTGTCTTGGGGGGCAGTAATATATTTATTAGGCTTTCTAGGGACTGGCTCCACCGTGTCAGGTGTCTCCCACGCCCTCCGAGCAATCAATTCCATCAATTCATCGAAGGGCGGAGTGACCCAGGAGGAGGAAGGGCGAGCACCGAATGCCTTCAGCAAGACTGACTCATCCTCAGAAGGGGGTAGGGATTGCCAATCACCTCTCTGTTTTAGTATCTCCAGGATGTCAGAAAAGGAGACATCCACTGAGGGCGATTTTGGGGACCCTTCTGACTCATCCAAGTCAGTGTCCGATGTCAAGGATTCTTGTGGAGAATCCAAGTGTCTCCTCTTACACAATCTTTTCCTCGGAACTTCTTCGGGGGGGGGGCATCCGATGAAGCCTCCGAGGAAGAGGGGGCACCCTCTAGGGGTGGCTGAGACACTGGTGCTCGACGCTTAGATGTAGCCGAGGGTGCAGAGGAGGATAACGGACCTTTATGGGAAGGAGAAGCTGTTTCTGCTGAAGTGGTTGTCTGAGTAGACAACACCTTCCTCATGAGGTCGAAGGCCCCCGGGTCCCGAGTAGAGGTATCCCCAGGTTCCGAAGAAATCGGAGGAATCCCCGAGACTGGCACCGATGGTATCGACCCCGAGGACGGAGCCGAGTCGATCCGAGCCGAGGCTCCGAGAGGGAGAGTCGGAACCGAAACATCGGTCCGACTCTCAGTCCCGGATCCAAGGATGGATCTTCGGCTCCGAGACTCCGGTACTGGGTCCGACGGAGTCGAGGTGAACGGTGCCGACCGAGAAAAGGACGGTTCCGGCACCGAGGGCTCCACAATCAACAGATCAACCTCTCCCGGCTCCGAAGACTGGATAGGCCTCGGAGGAGGAACAGGTGGAGATAAGGGAAGGCCTTCGAGTCTCGACACCAACTGGGAGGAGACAGAGATGAGCTTGGACAAGGCCGTATTCTCCATCAATTTCTACACCACGCGGTCTACATCGGTGTCTGAGAGGGGCCTGGAAGAACGCGTCGAAGGAATCGAGGACGGAGCCGACCTGAAAAGTACAGGAGGAGGAAGCTCCGTCACCGGTTCCAAGACTTGAGGCTCGGTAACTGACAAAAGTTCAACACTCGGCCCCGAAGTCTGTGGAACCGGTGATCGAACTTTAAATGAAGAGCTCGGAGCCGATGACATGGGCTCAGACGTCTTCGATTCCTTCGAGGATTTAGATGTCTGGTCTGATGCATCCAGAGCCTCTTGAATGCAGGCTTCAAAAGGCCCCCTATCCATAAGTTTCCTGCGCCTATCTGTCATGACCCTACCACTGAAAGAATGGCAGATGGAGCAGTCTTCCTGCAGATGGAGAGGGCCAAGACAATAGACGCAGGAACTATGATTATCTGTGACAGACATTTTCTGTCCACATTGGCACCATTTGAAGCCTGATTTAGCTTTTTCAGACATGTTACAAAAGTCAAATCCAATAAACAGTGAAATAGCCAGTACAAAATGTCCAATCCAGTAATAAATGTCAAATCCTGTAAGATAAAGTCAAATCCTGTAGATAAAGTTAAAGGGTGGGGTAGGCCCCGAGGGAAGTAACTCTAAGAAAAGTATAAAAATATTTATATACGAATCCGAGAAACCCTCGATACACTACTCACACACACACACAGTCAACTTTAAAAGAGAAAAGGAGAAGTTTTTATCCAAAAATATATAAGATAAAATAATCTTAGCTTTGAGGTGGTCCGAACTCATCAAAAATGATGCGAACGTTGCAGCGGTAAACTAGATCTGAGGTAAAGGCAGAGGGGGATTGTGGAAGTTAGGTTGGTCTCTAGCTTCTTCTCAATGCAGAGCTTTGCCAAGCGGCCGACACGGAGCCGAGGATCGGCTCTGAACCCAGGTGCAAGAACAAACGGCGAGATTGAACACACTCACATCAGAACCGTATGCAATGACCTATCCATTTAGAAATGGTTTGCTTGGATATAGCCCTCCCTTGAGAAGCTGTAGCATAGAACACAAAGAGCTGGTCAGTTTTTCTGAAAGCCTTAGTTTTATCCAAGTAGTAAAGAAGCTGCCTGTGAATGTCCAAGGAATGCAGGAGTCTCTTACCTTTGCTCTGTGGATTGGGGAAGAAGGTGGGTAGGTGGATGGTTTGATTTAAAGCTACACTGGAAACCACCTTAGGCATAAAGGAAGGATTAGTTCGTAGAGAAACTCTGTCTTGATGAAAAAAGAGGAAAGGTTCCACTGCCATTAGTGCCTGTAGTTCTGAGACTCTCCTAGCTGAAGTTATTGCCAAGAGCAGGGCAGTCTTCCAAGATAGGAACTGAAGGTCTGCAGAGAAAGCTGGTTCAAAGGGAGGTAACGTTAGTTTTTCCAGAACAAAGTTGAGGTCCCATGTTGGTGTAGGAGCTCTCCTAGGTGGTCTAATGTTTTTTGCCCCTCTGAGGAACTGCCTTAGAAGAGGATTTGAAAATAAAGATGGATTCATGTCGGAGTGAGCTGAAATAGCTGAAGCGTGGATTTTAACTGAGGAAAAGTAAAGTCCTTTGTGCAACATCTCAGCTAAATACTGCAGAATGTGAGGCATGTGAGGCTGAGTTGTGTCTTGGCCTTTAGCTTGGTTCCAGGCACAAAACCTTTTCCATTTGTCCGAGTAAGCTTTCCTGGTGCTTGGCCTCCTGGCTTCCAGAATAACATCCAGAACTGCTTGTGAAAGAGGAGCTGGTTGGATGTTTAGTAGATTTGCCATGCAGCCACATTCAAAGTTTTGAGCTGGCTGTGTAGAATCTGTTTGTTTTGTTGCGTGAGCAAATGGGGTATCTGAGGCAATATCCATGGTGGGCTGTGAGCCATACTCTTCAATAGCGGGTACCAGTGCTGGCGTGGCCAGTCTGGGGCTATGAGAATCAGTCGTGGTTTCTCCTTTTTGACCTTTAAAAGAACCTTTGTGAGGAGAGGTAATGGAGGAAAGGCATATGCTGTCAGGTTTTTCCAATTGAAGGAGAGAGCGTCCACTCTCCAAGCTTGATGGTGGAATGTCCTTGTACAAAATTTTGTCAGTTGGTAGTTTTGAGGACTGGCAAACAGGTCTATGTTTGGAAGGCCCCATTTCTGAGTTATCATCGTAAATATTTGTGGGTCTAGTTTCCACGCGTGGGGATCTTTGATGTTTCTGCTTAGGTCGTCTGCCAATGTGTTCTTCTGTCCTGGCAGAAATTGAGCTTGTAACTGGACTTGGTAGACCAGAGCTGTGTTCCATAAGATCATTGCTTGCCTGCAAAGAGGGTAGGAATGTGTGCCCCCTGGTTTGTTTATGCACCACATTACTGTGGTGTTAATTGTCTTTATTGCAAGTTGTCCTGGATGTAGTAGATCCCTGAAAGCTGTCAGAGCTTTCTGTACAGCTAGCATCTCTTTTTGATTTATGCGCAGTTTTCTTTTTTCTGCAGTCCATAGGCCTTGAATGCATCGCCCTGCCATGTGTGCCCCCCAGGCGTAGTCTGAAGCATCTGTTGTGATAGATTGCCTGGTTGGGGGCAAGGTGAAAGGCCGACTCTTGTTGAGGTGACATGCCTGTGACCACCATAGAAATTCCTGTTGAAGGCAGGGAATGAGAGATATCAGTGTGTCCAAGCTGTGGCTGTGTTGAGACCATACGCTTTTTAGGTACCACTGTAATTTCCTCATATGCAGTTTTGCAAATGGTATTATTAGTATGCAAGATGCCATGAAGCCCAAAGCCTGCAGAATTTTTCTTGCAGTTAATTGGGTCTTTGTTGTCACTGTCTTGAAATATTGAGTCAGTTGTAGTTGCTTGTCTGGTGTAAGATAAGCCTTCTGGGCCGTTGTATCTAAGCTGGCACCCAGGAATGTCATTTTTTGTGAGGGTACTAGTTTTGACTTCTTTTCGTTTACTGTGTACCCCAGACAATTTAGTAGATGCTTCACAAAGGCCAGATGATGTAAGAGAATGTCTTTGCTTTCTGCTTGGATGAGGCAGTTGTTCAGGTATGGATATATTTGAATTCATCTTTGTCTGCAGTATGCAATTACTGGTGCCAGGCATTTTGTGAAAACTCTGGGCACAGTAGATAAGCCAAAGGGCAGTGCAGAGAATGGATAATGGGTTGAACCTGCAATGAAACGGAGGTATCTTCTGCAACTTTGTCTGATAGGGACATGCAGGTATGCCTCCTTGAGGTCCAACGTTACTAGCCATGCTTCCTTGCCCAACATGGGAAGAAGCTGCTGTAGTGTTAGCATCTTGAATTTGGGAACTTGTAAGTAAGTGTTTAAAATTGAAAGGTCCAGAAATGGTCTCCAAGCATTGTCCTTTCTGGGTACTAGAAAGAGCCTTGAGTAAAATCCTTGGCCTTGCTCTAGAGTAGGTACCAGCTGAATGGCTCTCATGTCCATGAGAGCTGTAATTTGCTTTTGTGCCTCTCCCATTGATTTTGTGGCAGGTTTGGCATTCCTCTTTTCATTGGCAAGGTGTGAAAGTGGAATCTGTATCCTCGTATAATTATGTCTAGGACCCATTTGTCCTTTATGACCATGTGCCAGTTGTCTGCAAAAAGTGAGTTTTCCCCCCAAGGGGGCTGTCAAGAGAGTATTGATTGGCCAGATGAGGTGCAAGTCATTGAGTTTGCCTTCTGGTGGGTTGAGACCTGTCTTCTCCTCCCTTCTGTGTTGTAGTGCCCCACTGGCACGGTTTATACTGGGCTTGTGGTTGTCCTCTGCCCCTTGGGCGTCTGTATTTACCCCTCTGTGGTCTGTCAGTGGCTGGAAAGGACCAATTTTTAGTTGGCCAGTTTCTGCTGAAGCGAGGGGGTTGTACTTGTAGGAAATCTTTCACTGTCTGCATTGATTTTGCCTTATCTTCCCTTTTCTTTAAAACTTCTTCTGCGTTAACTCCAAAAAGAACATCCTGCTGTAAGGGAGCATCTAGTAGTTTTGCTTTAACATGATCAGGCAGAGTTTGTTCCTTTATAACCGATTCAGTGACAGCTGCTCTGCAGGAGGCCTCCAAAGAATCAAACCCACATTGTAAGGTATGTTTGCCCACCTGCACAGTGGCGTTCAACAAATCCTGTATTTCTTTCAATTCAGATTATTGGGGGAGGGAGGTTATCCTTTGCTTTAACTGAGAGATTAGGAATTGCTGATACTTAAGCATATGAAATTGACAATTTAGTGCCCTCATAGCTAATGTGGCTGAGGTGTAAACCTTTTTCCCCCACCTGTCTAGTGCTCTGGAATCCCTCTCAGAAGGTACTGGGTTTTTAGCCATAGAAGCCTTAGCCCCCTTGGGACCCTGGGAGAGAGTCTCTGGGTCAGCTACTGGACATTTGTAAAGAAATTTGTGGGAATCAGGTACTCTGTAGCATGTGTCAGGCTTAGCCGGAGCAGGAGGGAGAGAGTCTGGGTTGAAACTGGATTCTAAATAGACATCTACAATGTCCAAAACAGGAGGGATGGCTGGAGGTCTGTGTTGTGGGAGTAAAAGAAACTCTCTGAGCCTTTTCTTGGAATCAGAGTAGTCCTGACCTTCCCAGTGAAAATGTTCCCTCAGTGTGTAAAGTTTCCCCAAAAGAGTAGTCCTCAGGAGGAGAAGCTGAGGGGATAGAGTCCTCAGCATCAGAATCTTCATAAGGAGAGAAGGAATAGTCTTGGTCCGCAGAGGAATCCGAAGAAATGGACAGTTGCTATCTTGTAAGACCAAAAGAATCCACCACGATGTATAAAAATGAAGGCTTTTATTAAACGAAACTGGAATAAAACGAGCGCTTTCACATACTCCAAGTAAGCTTCATCAGGTTATAACAAAATGTTAAAACACCTTGGCTTATATACAAATTCAAATGCTAGCTGTTAGTTCAATCAACTTCATTATTCAATTAAATAATTAATCATGCTGCTTAGCTTTGAAAGAGACAGAGCATTGATTCTACCTTCAATTTCTAAAACAGTCTCATAAGCTATAAAAACCAACAATAGCAGATTCTTATGAGAATAATTTCTAATAACATTATATGCCAAATGAAATGCCATAACTACATAACAAGTGTTATAATGAGAAAAGTGTTATATTATGTTGAAAAAGATAACATAGAAAATATATAACAAAATAATGAATAAATACAATTGATTCTATAGATCAACATCTCATGAGCCATATCATGATGGCCAAAATGGAATCACCACTTACTATAAATAAAATGTAAAATATATGTTATATATGAAATGTATATAATATATAATACATATACAATGTGTACAAAAATATATACAATATCAAACTATGTTATGATAATTAAAATGGATCAAAAAATTATAAAAGTACTTAATAAACTATAACTAATAACTAATGAACTCTAAATATTTAGTCCATTGACAATGAACAACAACAAATTATCAAAAATTATGTCAAATAATGATTTAGTATTATTTAATGTATTCATTATTTCTCCATGACTCATTATTATCTACGTGCTTGTAATATAGGTTTAATACTGATAGCAGTGTTAAGTCCAGGTTCTATATGTGCCCGCAACCTGAAAATCCATTCTAACTCAATTTTCTCTAAAAAGTTCATGTTATCACCACCTCTCATGGTTGGTTTTATTATTTGTAAAACCCTAAATTTAAAACTATGGTCATGATGTATATTAATGTGCTTGGCTAAAGCATTAGTTAGAATCATTTTTCTGATTTCATATACATGGTTGTATATACGGTCTCTCAATCTCCTACAGGTTAACCCTACATAATATGCTTGGCATTTGATACAAGTAGCCAGATAAATCAAGTTGGTGGTATTACATGTAGCATATAGAGTAGATCTATGTGTGTAATTCAAAGTAGGTACTATGAATTCTTTCTCTGTTGTAATTAACTTACACATATTACATTTCTTACATGGCCATGTTCCCATCAAGACCCTAGTATCTCTATTATTCAGAGATCTACTGACCTTGTCAATACACAACCACCGCTTCAGGTTCTTGCTATTTCTATATCTGAAGTGTGGTGTTAAGCCTGTTAGTTTTCTCAAATCAATATCTATTGTTAGAATATCCCAATTTTTCTTTATGATCTCTACAATGTTACAATTATCATTTGTATACCTGGTAGTAAAGGGTACCATGTTCATTTTGCTATTAGAAAAACGTTGTAGACCCTTATTAGATGCCCACCTAGCACCATAGTCTCTATTGTTATAAGCAGCTTCAACAACGTCAGAATGATATTTACCACTGAGGCCTTCAACAAGGCTTGATGGATAGCCTCTATCAGTGAATAGTTTATTTAAAATGTTAAGCTGTTTATTTCTTTCAGATATCTCAGCACATAGCCTAGTAATCCTATTTTTCTGATTTTTTACTATGTTAGGAAAAATGAATCTAGGATGCATGCTATTATATTGTAAAACAGCATTTTTCCAACAGGGTTTTCTAAACAATTTAGTAGTAAGAGAATCATCACCAACCTTCAAGATAGAAATATCTAAAAAGTCAATTTTTGTCAATGAATAGTCTAAAGTAAACCTTAAAAAATCTGTAGTTGTTTCTAGATAGATAACCAAATCCTCTAGTGCACTGCTCTCCCTTCCACAAAATAAGATAATCATCAACAAAGCGTCTATATAATATGATGTCCTTCATATGCTCACTATTAAACAAATGTTTAGATTCCCAATAGTACATTACAAGGTTCGCATATGAGTTTGCGCATGGGGTACCCATAGCTACACCCTATGTTTGTATGTAGGGATTGTCTTGCAATAAGAAAACATTATTATTTAGGACCAAATCCAATAAAGTGCATATTAATAATTGTGTATCCTTATGTAGGGATTTATCATCAAGTAATATCTCTCTTACTGCCTCTACACCATAGTCATTAGGTATAGTTGTAAACAAATTTTTGACATCTAACGATGCTAATACCAGGGTAGATGGCATGTCTATTTCATTTACTAAATGTTCAATATCACTCAATAATGAATAAGTATCCCTCAAAATAGTAAGTATCCGTCTCACAATGGGTCCTAATTTAGATTCCAAGTAGTTAGAAATATGTTCAGTAACCCATTTCTCTCCTGCCACTATCGGTCACATGGGTGGGGGATGTTCTGCTTTATGCATTTTAGGAAGTCCTTTTATGTTGGGTATAGTAGGTATATCTATCAAAAAATAGTCATATAATTGTTTAGTTATTTGTCTACACATGAGTAAATCAAAGCGTTTCATGAACTATACTTATAACCTTTTTCAATTTTTTATTATCTATTCTCTCATATTTCTCAACATCACTTAACATTTTCAACATTAATTCTTCATAGAAGGTGGTATCTAACAAGACAACCCCCCCTCCCTTGTCAGCAGGTCTTATAGTTAATGACGAATCTTTAGTTAAGTCCAATAATGCTTGGTGTTCGTCACTACTGAGGTTGTAGAAAATTTTACCACATGTTTTACCTCTTACTACATCTGTGAAATATCTATAGAAATCATTCTCACACATTTGTACAAAACAGCTAACATTTGGCAAAATTTCTGGTACAAAAACACTTTTTCTCTTAAAACATTCATCATTATTAACATCATAGCCAATTGAAGCATCTTTAAACATCATTTTTAAGGTTAATGTTCTCGCAAACACTCGGTCTGTTAGTAACTCTGCTAGCTTGCTGCCCTGAGAAGGAATGAATGAAAGTCCTTTATTTAAAAAACTGCGTTCACTATCTGCAAGAAAATGACTAGATAAATTAAAAACAAGTTCATTCAGTTGCGCTGTCTTCTTCTCTCTTCTACAGCTTCCTCCGAAAACTTCCTCTTTCTTCTCCATCTGCTGTTCGATCTCATCCTGTTCTGGTGGCGATACTGCACTGGTAGGGGTAAAAAACCTTGTGGTGGCATGGTCATGGTCATTATTGGTCTTGCTCCATTCATAAAACCAGGTTGCTGTAAGCCTTCCTGATTAGGGGGTGGAGTATCCATAATCTCTGTTGCTCCTGGGCGCGTTACATTTTCATTAGTTGTTATATTAGTATGGGAGGGGTCCACCAATTCTACCTGTGATGAACCATTTAAAGTGGAAATACCATTATTGGTATGCATAGTACTGACATCAGTTTCAGAGAAACCTTGAGCCACCTCTGCATAGGAATGTCGTTGCCCTGATGACTGGGCATTGCTCCTTGGCCAAACAAAGATCTGTCCTGAAACAAAATCGTTATAGTCTCTAAAAAGTTTTTTGTGTTTCAACTGTTGTAGTCTTTCTCCAAACGCGATAACTTGAACAAACATCCCTTCTAATTTTCTGTGATAAATTTCCCCTTTAAACCGTTTTAGCAAATCTCTATGCAGATCATCTGCCTTCACTGTTAGTTCATTTTCAATAGGAGTGAAGTACTCTATCAGCAAATGTATGTACTGTTTACTGAAACTAATATTTAGTTCTTGCCATTTCTTTAGTAATGTTGGGTGCGTTTCTCCATAAGTAGGCATACAAAGTATACGCATGCCTCAAGGAATAATGTTGAAATGGAGGCAGGCTTCAAGGTGCCGTCTCTGCCAAATCAGTCTATTCAGTTTATACAGAACATTTTCCAGTTCCCTTAAATTGGTATAAAACTCTTTATGAACTGGCACAGTACCGGTTTCAATAGTGGCTGGTAGATGTAATTCTAAGTTCAACAGCGGGTTATCTTGCTGGCGGATAACTTCCTTCCATTTATTAGCATGTTCCAATGGTGTCGGATTGTAGTCCAGCTCAACTGGTAAATTTTCCATCGTGTGAAGGTAACAAAATCCCAAAGCAAACAAAAAATATCAGTAAGAAGCAGACAGTTACCATCCAAAGGATTCCACTTGTATTAAGCAAAACGATATCTTGCAAGACCAAAAGAATCCACCACGATGTATAAAAATGAAGGCGCTTATTAAACATAACTGGAATAAAACGAGTGCTTTCACATACTCCAAGTATGCTTCATCAGGTTATAACAAAATGTTAAAACACCTTGGCTTATATACAAATTCAAATGCTAGCTGTTAGTTCAATCAACTTAATTATTCAATTAAATAATTAATCATGCTGCTTAGCTTTGAAAAATGGACAGTTGCTCAGAGGAAGCAGAATCTTCCTCTTGTCTAGGCCTTTTGTCAGGAGGGGGCTGTGAACCCCTGTTAAGAGAAATCAAATCTTCAGCCATTTTGAACATCTGTTTCTTAGGTATAGGGCCTTGAACAGGAGACTGAAGGGCAGTCTTTTTAGATTTAGAAGGGGTCTACGACTTAGAAAACGTTTTAATGGTGAGAGTCGTCTGTTTGAAAACGCCTTCAGAAACCGATGGCGTTACTGAAGCACCGACGTCTTTAGGCTAAGTCGTCGGAAGGGCCTGAAGTAAAAGGCTGTGTCGGCCTAGTACATTCCGTCAAAATATCCGAAGCGGTCTCAGGTTCCAGATCTGCGGTAGTCAGGGGCTGCGTCGGAGCCTCACTGAGAACCGGAGACCGGATCAACCGAGGCCTCGGAATTTGGCTTAGGCCTGGGCTGTCGGTCCTTATCCCTGCGGTTTTTGTGCACGCCGGTAGTCGGTAGCTCTGACGGCATGTTGTAGTTAAATTTTCTACCAGAATAGTGTTGTGCGAAATCAAATAGTCTTTTAATAGTACGCTTATTAAACCTAGCACAAAACCGACAAGAAGTGACGTTGTGATCAGGGCCTAGGCAAGGTATGCAGTAAGAATGAAAATCCTTATGAGGTATTTGCTTCCCACAAGAAATGCAATTGTTAACGTTTTCTGACATCGGTCTGAGGCAAGAAAATTTTCCCCAACGGGGTACTTAGCTTTACAGAAGACTTCGGTCTGAAATTTGAATTCGACAATCTCAGGAGTCGGCCGAATGGCACTTGCGAATTGCTTCTGCTTCGGGCACCGCGCGGCAAGAAAGACTGAAGAAAATGGCGTTGGTTGCAATATATAAACCCCTGGTGCACTGACGTCAGGGATGAGGTGACAGCAACAGACATCGGACCAAGACTTTGGAATTCCGGCCGACTGCGGGACAACCTGACGACAGGATAACCCAAGTGTGATGACTGCAGCAGGGTAACACGATGAACATCACTGGTGGAATAGCAAAGAGTCTGTGTTGAGGTAATAAAAGGAAGTCTCTGAGCCTTTTCTTGGATTCAGAGTAAT